>NC_069508.1:142995175-143595175 GCF_027579735.1 Bombina bombina
GCTTAGAATAGGTGTAATTAGCTTATAAATCTTGTAATCTTTTTTTTATTTTTTTGTAATTTAGTGTTTGTTTGTTTTTGTAATTTAGTTTAGTTTATTTAATTGTATTTTTAGATAGATATTTGTAGTTTATTTAATTTATTGATAGTGTAGGTGTATTTGTAACTTAGGTTAGGATTTATTTTACAGGTAATTGGGTTATTATTTTAACTAGGTAGCTATTAAATAGTTAATAACTATTTAATAGCTATTATACCTAGTTAAAATAATTAACAATTTACCTGTAAAATAAATATAAACCCTAACATAGCTATAATGTAATTATTAATTATATTGTAGCTATCTTAGGGTTTATTTTATAGGTAAGTATTTAGATTTAAATAGGAATATTTTAGTTTATAATATGAATTAGATTTATTTAATAAGAATTTAGTTAGGGGTGTTAGGGTTAGATAGAGTTAATATAGTTAATATAAATACTATAGTAACTATATTAACTATATTAACAATAATATAATTAGGGTTAATATAGTTAATATATATAATGTAATAACTATATTAAAGGGACAGTACACTGTAAAATTGTTTTTCCATAAATGTATTTTAAATGACTTGTTATACCAACTGCAGAGTATAAAATATTTGAGAAATTGCATTTTCGGGTTTATTTGTGTATCTGAAGTAGCTGGTTTTGTGCTCTGAAACCACAGCCTATTACAATGGGTTGAGCTTCAGGTAATATCAGATCTCATTATGTTATCACTTTTATGTACACAGACTTGCTTCCTTATCTTATATTTGTCTGAAACACCAACTCAATACATAGAGAGAACAATGGAAAATTATCATTTTATTACTTAACTATCATGCCCCCACTGAGGGTGTAATCTCTTCTGCTGGCTGTGTTTACTTAGGCTTGTCAATAGCGTATATGCCAGTATCAAAACTTTCAGTATAGGTTGGGAAACCACAAGCTAAATCAGCTATTTCAAATGCTGAAATATGAGTAAAGGAGCTACTTGCAACCAATTTAATACACTCTAGCAGGTAAAAAGGATCATTGGGAATAATTTAAAGGGGAGAAAGTTTTTGGATGAACTGTCCCTTTAACTATATTAACCCTAATATAATTAGGGTTAATATAGCTGGCGGCGGTATAGGGGATTAGATTAGGGGTTAATAATTTTACAATAGATAGAAGCGGGGTAGGGGCTCACTTTAGGGGGTAGGTAAGGTAGATGGCGGCGGTGTTAGGGGCTCACTTTAGGGGGGTTATAGATTTAATATAGCTGGCGGCGGTTTAGGGGTTAATAATTTTATTAGGTTGCGGCGGGCTCCGGGAGCGGCGGTTTAGGGGTTAATACATATTTTATTGTTAGGATAGTGAGGGGGGGTAGCGGATAGAGGGTTAGATGTGTCGGGCTATGTTAGGGAGGCGTGTTAGACTTGTCGGGCTATGTTAGGGAGGCGTGTTAGACAGTGCGGGTGATTTAGACTTTAGTCAGGTTTTGTAGGCGCCGGCAGTTTCTAACGTGCCGTAAGTCACTGGCGACGCCAGAAATTTGTACTTGCGCAGATTTCTGGACATCGCTGGTTTATCTGACTTACGGCTCTTTAGCATCTGACGGCGCAGTATATGGGATAGCTCCAGTTGCGAGCTGAAACTGCGGGCGACGCGGGTTCCCTCGCTTGCGCCGCAAACTACGATCTATATCGGATCGCGCCCCAATATTCTTTAAAACGCATAGTCAATTTATGATTTGCTGATCTAGTTTTTTGTTTATATTTGCCAGACTAGCCCATGAATATGATCACAATTAGCTGATAGGGATAAAGGACTAAGGTAAGATATGAAACCAAATAGTATGGATTTTGTAAACAACTGGTAGAAGACATGTTAGGATCTTGTCTATAAAACTATTGATAATCCAAATCCATTATGTGGATAGAAGTTTCTATGAATGATTATGAAAATTAGAATAAGATGTCTTCTAAGTTATCTGAAACAAAAAACAAACCCAAACAAAGAACTGGATAATTGCTGAATGCAATATAATTTTGAAAAACAATCAGTTTAAAGGGACATGAAACCCATTTTTTTTACCTTTCTTTCATGATTCATATAGAGAATATAATTTAAAAGAAGTTTCCAATTTACTTCTATTATCAAATTTGCTTTGTTCTCATGTTATTCATTGTTGAAGAAATATCTTCATGGAGCACTACATGACAGAAAATAGTGCTGCTATCTAGTGCTCTTGCTAATGTATAAAATTGTTGCAAAACTGTTACAATTAAAAGAACCTATTTTTCAATAATAAAAGATTATGCATCTCCCATATAATTAAAATCCAGCATTTAGTGCCTGACCAGCTGTCCCTAACATCCGGCTAGATTACGAGTTTTACGTTATGAATAAAAAAGCAGCGTTGTGGATTATAACGCTGCTTTTTCCCTACCGCTGCTATTACGAGTCTTGTAGGTACAGCTGTCCCGCACACTTTTTTGGCCGTACCGCAAATTAACTTACACAATTTGCGTAAAGTCTTTTTTTCAATGGGACTTCCATAGCGCCGATATTACAAGCTTTTTTTTGGAGGCCAAAAAGTGAGCGGTACAGCCTATCCCGCAAGATTCGTAACGCAATCTAAAGTCAGTAGTTTTGAGTTTTACACTACAAAGCTGTAGCATAAAACTCATAACTAAAGTGCTAAAAAGTACACTAACACCCATAAACTACCTATTAACCCCTAAACCGAGGCCCTCCCGCATCGCAAACACTAAAATAAAATTATTAACCCCTAATCTGCCGCTCCCGACATCGCCGCCACTATAATAAACATATTAACCCTTAAACTCCCGCATCGTAAACACTAGTTAAATATTATTAACGCCTAATCTGCTGTCCCTAACATTGCTGCCACCTACCTACATTTATTAACCCCTAATCTGCCGCCCCCAACGTTGCCACTATACTAAATTTATTAACCCCTAAATTTAAGTCTAACCCTAACACCCCCTAACTTAAATATAATTCAAATAAATCTAAATAAAAATTACTATCATTACCTAAATAATTCCTATATAAAACTAAATACTTACCTATAAAATAAACCCTAAGCTAGCTACAATATAACTAATAGTTACATTGTAGCTAGCTTAAGGTTTATTTTTATTTTACAGGCAAGTTTGTATTTATTATAACTAGGTAGAATAGTTACTAAATAGTTATTAACTATTTTATTATTATTATTATTATTATTATTATTCTTTATTTATAAAGCGCCAACAGATTCCGCAGCGCTACTAACTACCTAGCTAAAATAAATACAAATTTACCTGTAAAATAAAACCTAACCTGAATTACACTAACACCTAACATTACACAACAATAAAATAAATTACATAAATTAAATACAATTACCTAAATTACAAAAAAAACACACTAAATTACACAAAATAAAAAACAAATTATCAGATATTTAAACTAATTACACCTAATCTAATAGCCCTATCAAAATAAAAAAAGCCCCCCCAAAATAAAAAAAAACCTAGCCTAAACTAAACTACCAACTACCAATAGCCCTTAAAAGGGCCTTTTGCGGGGCATTGCCCCAAATAAATCAGCTCTTTTACCTGTAAAGAAATACAAATATCCCCCAACAGTAAAACCCACCACCCACACAACCAAACCTCCCAAATAAAAACCTAACTAAAAAACCTAAGCTCCCCATTACCCTGAAAAGGGCATTTGGATGGGCATTGTCCTTAAAAGGGCATTTAGCTCTTTTTCAATTGCCCAAAGCCTAATCTAAAACTAAAACCCACCCAATAAACCCTTAAAAAACTACTAAAGACGAATGAAGGTTACTTTAAATGACATGTTGTGCTAGATAGAGGCGCTGGTTCCCTGTTCTCAGCTGTACGCTCCTTCCCCACAGGTGCAAGGAACAAGGCTGAGGCATCAAACTGAAGCATCTAAAATAAGGTGTATATCTACTCACAGTAAATATTCCAAATGTCCGGCTCTCAACTGTTGTTAACAAAAGCGATTCCACAGATTTTTTGAATAAATATATACATAATTATCAAACGGTACCTGTTTCCCCATTGGAGGAGAAGCAGGCTTACACTCGTTACAAAAATTATCCCTATACTGATATATTATTTAAAATAAACATCAATTATAACATCTAAATGTCATAACAAATTTAAAATTTTTAAAATATACAAATGTATAACATTCTTTTTGGAATAACTGTTTAGCCGGTTTTCAGTTCCCTTTCGAGTTGTATTGGCTTGTCAGTTCCCATTCAGGTCCGATTTGGATCACATGGTTTCAGCTGTCCAATGGGAGTAAATGTCATTCTAGATGTGATCGCGATCACGTGATTTTAAAGACCAATAGAAAACGTCTCTGCTTCTTATATATGGATGAAACAAAAATATAGTAAATAAAAAGACCGTTCATTAATGTGGTAAATAGCAAAATGCCGCAAACAATAAAATGTTGTTCACTTTCATTCACTGCTTGTCTTTTCGTTTTTCTTTTATAAATCAACTAACATGTACAATATACTGATGTTTGCTGTTATAAAAATATTTGCTATTATCGCTGATTGTACAGCTATAAAATTAAGACCAGTATATTATTTATTATTGATAGCAAGAGATCAACTTTGCAAAATGTTAAGTACATATACATAAAAATATAGAAATACTCTATTGTAGACTTATGAAAGATTCTATGCAAGTTATTGTAACTTTATATTAATATATATTATTTTATCAAAATGTTGCTTATTTTTATTTACTGAAATAAGTTCAAATTTACTGCAAAGATAAATGTTGGGACATTAGTGTTTGGGTTATCTCCAAGTTGTATTGCTCGAAAACCATTTTTTGTGTGTGTAATAAATGTGGAATATATTGAGTTAACTTTAGTAATAGCAAATCAAGAAGTAAATATAAATATAAACAAGTCACACATTAATTGAATGGCAATGTAAAGACTTACAAATTCCTATCTCATTTCTAAAGAAAGAAATTAAAAAATGTTTTTCAAGCAATACAACTTGGATATAACCCAAACACTAATGTCCCAACATTTATCCTTGCAGTAAATTTGAACTTATTTCAGTAAATAAAAATAAGCAAAATTTTGATAAAATAATATATATTAATATAAAGTTACAATAACTTGCATAGAATCTTTTATAAGTCTACAATAGAGTATTTCTATATTTTTATGTATATGTAATTAACATTTTGCAAAGTTGATCTCTTGCTATCAATAATAAATAATATACTGGTCTTAATTTTATAGCTGTACAATCAGCGATAATAGCAAATATTTTTATAACAGCAAACATCAGTATATTGTACATGTTAGTTGATTTATAAAAGAAAAACGAAAAGACAAGCAGTGAATGAAAGTGAACGACATTTTATTGTTTGCGGCATTTTGCTATTTACCACATTAATGAACGGTCTTTTTATTTACTATATTTTTGTTTCATCCATATATAAGAAGCAGAGACGTTTTCTATTGGTCTTTAAAATCACGTGATCGCGATCACATCTAGAATGACATTTACTCCCATTGTACAGCTGAAACCATGTGATCCAGATCGGACCTGAATGGGAACTGACAAGCCAATACAACTCGAAAGGGAACTGAAAACCGGCTAAACAGCGATTCCAAAAAGAATGTTATACATTTGTATATTTTAAAATTTTAAAATTTGTTATGACATTTAGATGTTATAATTGATGTTTATTTTAAATAATATATCAGTATAGGGATAATTTTTGTAACGAGTGTAAGCCTGCTTCTCCTCCAATGGGGAAACAGGTACCGTTTGATAATTATGTATATAAAGAACGCCGGTGGAGCGGCAAGGTATGCTATCTGGTATGTAAAGCACTTTTAAACTTTTTACTGCTCTTGAGAAAGATGCCTGTGTCCATGGAAACACGTTGAGCTTATTAAATACAGTTTTTTATTCAAAAAATCTGTGGAATCGCTTTTGTTAACAACAGGAGAGAGCCGGACAATTGGAATATTTACTGTGAGTAGATATACACCTTATTTTAGATGCTTCAGTTTGATGCCTCAGCCTTGTTCCTTGCACCTAGAGATTGAGGACAAGTAAGATATAGTGGGGAGGGAGCGTACAGCTGATAACAGAGAACCAGTGCCTCTATCCACAGCTGAGAACAGAGAACCAGCGCCTCTATCTAGCACAACGCATCAATTTGCACAGTGTTTAAAGAGAGACTGTGACACGGCTGCGGTTCAGAAACTTAAAGGAAAGTATTCACCCATATTGTACACTCTTTACATGTACTACTTTAAATGACGTCATCCAAGATGGCGTCCCTTTAATTCCGATTGGCTGATAGAATTCAGCCAATAGGATTGAGCTTGCATTCTATTGGCTGATTGGAACAGCCAATAGAATGCAAGCTCAATCCTATTGGCTGATTGGATCAGCCAATAGGATTGAAGTTCAATCCTATTGGCTGATTGGATCAGCCAAAAGGATTTTTTTACCTTTAATTCCGATTGGCTGATAGAATTCTATCAGCCAATCGGAATTCAAGGGATGCCATCTTGGATGACATAATTTAAAGGAACCTTCATTCTTCATTAGTCGTCGGAAGAAGAGGATGCTCGGCGCTGGATGTCTTGAAGATGGACCCGCTCCGCGCCGGATGGATGAAGATAGAAGATGCCGTCTGGATGAAGACTTCTGCCCGTCTGGAGGACCACTTCTGCCGGCTTGGATGAAGACTTCTCTCGGCTTCGTTGAGGACTTCTTGCCGCTTCGCTGAGGATTTCTCCCGGCTTCATTGAGGATGGATGTCGGCTCTTCAAAACTGTAAGTGGATCTTCAGGGGTTAGTGTTAGTTTTTTTAAGGGTTTATTGGGTAGGTTTTAGTTTTAGATTAGGCTTTGGGCAATTGAAAATGAGCAAAATGCCCTTTTAAGGGCAATGCCTATCCAAATGCCCTTTTCAGGGCAATGGGGAACATAGGTTTTTTTAGTTAGGTTTTTATTTGGGGGGTTTGGTTGTGTGGGTGGTGGGTTTTTACTGTTGGGGGGGTTTGTATTTTTTTTTTACAGGTAAAAGAGCTGATTTGTTTGGGGCAATGCCCCGCAAAAGGCCCTTTTAAGGGTTATTGGTAGTTTAGTTTAGGCTAGGGTTTTTTTTTTTATTTTGGGGGGGCTTTTTTTAATTTTGATAGGGTTATTAGATTAGGTGTAATTAGTTTAAATATCTGATAATTTCTTTTTTTATTTTGTGTAACTTAGGTAATCTAGGTAATTGTATTTAATTTAGGTAATTTATTTAATTGCAGTGTAAGGTTAGGTGCTAGTGTAAGACAGGTAAGGTTTTATTTTACAGGTAAATTTGTATGTAATATGGTATTACAAGTGGCTGTTTAAAGATTTTAACCCGAGCATCTTGACATGGCTGATGCTTTTTTAGTGCAACCTATACTTTTAATGGATAGCCCAGGGAATGATATAAACACGCTCATTGCACTCGTACTACAATTGGAACTTAAGTGACGTGCTCAAGCACAATCCAAAACACTGCTGTAAAATTTCTGAAGTAAACAATTATTATTAATAATATAGCACAGAAGTACATGAAGAATTCCACTACTTGTGTACAATTGGCTTAGTACACCATAAACCTAGCACTCAAGCACTATGCAACATGAATTTTACTGTACGCCCCCATAGATGTCTATTATGTGAGGTATTTAGTGCACACACGTTATCCAACGTGCAGGTGTTAGTGCATCCTAGACTCTCGCGCAATAAAAAAATAATAACTCTGGATTTATAATATGAGTGCAAAAAGTGATATTGATTGAGCTTGGGCGATGTTAACGCATTATAGCACTAATATTTTTGCACTACACTTTTGTAATCTAGGCTAGACCTGAATGTCTTGAAAAAAGTTCTCTCTTGTGCACATTAATTATGACCTTTATCAAGTTAAAACATCTTTTTAAATGTTTAAATAGTGCTCTTTCATTTGCATGCTAGAATTGTTTTACTAGAACATTTATCTAAACTTAAAGGGACGGTCTAGTCAAAATTAAAGCTAAACCTCGCAAGGCTTGTATGCTAATTTCTAAGCCATTGAAATGTCTCTTATTGCTATGCCTTTTGACAGTTAGACACTGCTAACTCATGTGTCTCATATAGATAACCTTGTGCTTACTCCCGTGGAGTTATATAAGAGTCAGCACTGATTGGCTAAGTTGCAAGTCTGTCAAAAGAACTGAGCTAAGGGGCAGTCTGCAGATGCTTAGAAACCAGGTAATCACAGAGGTAAAAGTATATTATTATAACAGTGTTGGTTATGCAAAACTGAAGAATGTGTAATAAAGGGATTATCTATCTTTTCAAACAAGAAAAATGCTGGAGTAGACTGTCCCTTTAATGCAGTCCACTAAATTCAACCAGCTAGATTTTTTCTTTCTTTTTTTTTAACTATAAACTTACTTATTTAACCAGGTAAAAGACAACCTTTCAGTTCTTTACTCTATTTTTTTTTTTTTTTTAAAGAGAAGGTTAAAGACATTACAACCAATCTGAAGCTGTTTCACCTGAGCTATTAAAGTGAAACAGAGTATGATCCCAGATTTTCATTGCCATGGCAGAGAAAAACAAAAATTACACTTTTTATGTGCACATGAGGGTTCAAAGCATAGATTATATTAGATGTATATACAAAATAGCATACTGGACTCTCTTCCTCATTCCTATAATGACAGTGCCTTTCAAATCTAAAAAAATAAAAGCAACGATGACTGCCATTAATTTCTAATAATGTAATAAAAACAAATGTTTACTTTATAGCTTCATATTAGATACAGAGTAATCCAATTTCCACAAGCTGTTTTTTATGCTACAAAAGCATCCCATATAAATTTTATGAAGATATAGGGCTGTTGTACTAAGGGTTAATCCTAGAAAGCTTTAATTGATGGTTAGAGGTGCTATCACATTTGCACATTAGAAATAGAGGCTCTTGTTTTGCTTAGACGATCATTCAGTTCTGCAGCTGCGGAGCGAAATAACAGTAGTGCACTGTCTTTCCCAAGAGATTTAATGTATGCTCCGTTAAACCAACGCCGAGAGTGCGATAGCCTGATGTCACCTGACAAGCACATCACACTATGAACTAAAAAGATCTTAAGCCTGAGATGGGTCTACTGTCCCCAGTGTCTCAGCCAGGCAATGTCTGGTGACAGAATCTTTAAAGATAAATGAGATTAGGAAAAGCTTTTTGTATTCTGGAATCTTAATCTGAGGATAAAATAAATGTGAGTTTTAAGAGAGTCCCATTAAAAAAAAAAAAAAGATCTCTTCAGAGAAAAAAATCTGCAAAAGAAAGATAAACATATATATTTCACCGTACTAAGAAGCATATTGCTTTTGTCCACTTGGCAATACAGAGAAAAATAGACTAAATGTCCAGATCCCTACTGCGAGTGAAAGAAGCTAAACTGACGTTTAATGTAGTCACTTAAAGCCGGAAGAGATGTGAGGGAAAATTGCAGAGTAAGATTTAGCAAGGTTGCAAAGAGTTGAAACAGTCTGTAACTACTTCAAGTAGAAACATTTTATGTTTCATATGGCAAGACTGAAAATATATATATAATTCAACTGAAGTCCAGCACTTTAGCTGTCTTCATATTATTTTTTTTAATTCATGTGGAGTGCTGATTTCATAGCTGGAAATAAAAACAAAAACACAGATGAGAGCAATTTTCTATGTACATATATAAGAAAATTAACTGCAATAAAATCTATATATATATAAAATAAATTTTATGAACATTAAGAGGAGTATTTGAAGCCATGAGTCATACTTACACAGGTTTTTGTATAGTTTTAAAGAAATAGGGGCCATATATAGGGATCGATTTATAATGGCCGAATGGGGACAAATACCCCTGTTTCCGCGCGAGTCTTCAGGCTCGCTGGAAACAGGAGTTAAGAAGCAGTGGTCTTAAGCTACAGCGGATCATGTCCGCCAGACATTGATAAGTTGGCCCCATTGACTAAATCATTGACATCTTCTAAGTGATAAGGAAGTTGATCCTGCCGGCATTCATTAAAGTGTATTTTAAAAAAGGGAGAGAGAATTAGGTTCATGTTTAAAAATAAAAAGTAAAATAACATTTAATGCTAAATACAAAGAATGCAAAGTATCAAATGAGTAGAAGTATTTAAAGGGACACTGAACCCAAATGTTTTCTTTTGTGATTCAGATACAGCATGCAATTTTAAACAACTTTCTAATGTATTAATATTAGCAAATGTTCTTCATTCTCTTGGTATCTTTATTTGAAAAGCAAGAATGTAAGTTTAGATGCCGGCCCATTTTTGGTGAACAACCTGGGTTGTTCTTGCTGATTGGTGGATAAATCCATCCACCAATAAACAAGTGCTGTCCAGGGTTCTGGACTTTCTTTTTCAAATAAAGATAGCAAGAGAACAAAGAAAATTGATAATAGGAGTAAATTAGAAAGTTGCTTAAAATTGCATGCTCTGCGATCCATTTATCAAGCTCCGTAAGGGACCGCTGCTCCATCACCCTGTCCACCTGCTCTGATGAGGGGGACAGGAATCGCCACAATACAACCCGATCGAGTACGATCAGGTTGATTGAAACCTCCCTGCTGGCGGCCGATGCTGAATACGGAGAGCGTATTGCTCTCCGCATTCAGCGATGTCTGTAGGACCTGATCTGCACTGTCAGGTCCGACAGACATATGATAATTCGACCTCAATATCTGAATCACAAAAGAAAAAAATTTAGTTCAGTGTCCCTTTAAAGAGATATGAAAGTCAAAATGAATCTGTCATGATTCGGATAAATCTGCGTTTCTCAATCCCAGTCCTCAATGATCTCAAAACGCCCTGATTTTTAAGTATTTTCCTTCTAAGACTGTTCAGTAGCTCAGGTAGGGAAAACTTTTAAATCTGGCCTTTTATGGGTCCTTGATGACTCAAACTGAGAAACACTGAGATAAAACTTGCAATTTAAAGAGTTTTTAGGATGTATTCTAATATAAAATGTCCTTTCTTCTCCTATTATAAAATGTTGAAAAGCATAACCAGGTAGACTTACAAGCAACAATGTACAACTGAGTGCTAGCTGATAATTAGTGGCACATATGTCTTTTGTCATTGGCTCACAAGATGTGTTCAGGTAAGTCCCAGTAGTGCCTTGCAGTTCTGTAGCTGTCTTTAATTTTGTTTTAACCCCTTTAAGGGTTTCCACACACAGTTATATGCAAGCAACAATGCAATAAAAAATCCTCTGACTTCTTTTATGTGCCTTTAAACATATTTAAAATAAAAAAAAAATAATAACAATAAAGAAAATTAAACAGAAAATATTAACATCAAAAACAACAATAAATAAAATACTTAAAGTTATACAAATAAATTAATTATCCTTATTTGGGTGTCAAACAATATATATATAGTATATGATCAACTATGATGACATTCATGAACACATGATAATTCACTTCCTTGGTCCTCATTTCTGATCTCATCAAATTTGTTTAATAAGTAATCTAATATTTTGAGAACGGTCAGGTCAATTAAAAGTGCATAATAATTTTTTTCTCTCAATTAGAAAGAAACCTAACAAATTAATCTGAAAATATAAGAGAAAAAATAAAATCACAAACATAGAAATAAACGATAATAAATAGAACAATAATCAATATAAAATGTGAGAAGACTCTGAATAATTATTATTTACAAAGAAACAAAACATAATTTTAAAGGACATAACACAGATTAGAAGTTTATCTCATAACTATGCGTTGAGTGTAATCTTTCAAAGTGATACAAAGTTCAGAGAATATGAGACACAGGGGTCCAAATTATGTTATGTCAGATAGCACAAGATTGATCATTGACAAAAGATAAGTGAATACTGATGCATCTTTATATGAACTTTATTATTTAATAGGCAGATTAATTCTTTTATATATCACCACACTCTTATGAAACATGTTAGACAATCATTTTGGGGGCGGAGCCTAGCCACTCTGGAAGATGGCAGCACACTAACAGAGCTCTGAAGCCCTAAGTACTCTCACACCAAGATTAATGCAACTAACTGCTCTTTTTTATACACACAACCAGCAGATAACCTAATCTATGAACTATCATAGCTGTTAACCCCTCTAATTAACAAGAGACATTCCATTTGGGGCTGAAAAAGACGACAGCTGCAATCTGCGCAAAAAGGCCTATCACAGATTTTAAGGCAGACGCATACACTACAGGAGGGAAGCAAGAAAACAAGAGACTCATCACGCAACCTTGCCTGTGCAGCCTAACCTCCCCAATACTCAAAGGTTATAACACTTGGGTCTGAACAAAGCGAGTGCCGGAAGCCATGAAACGAGGTCCACATCAGTCCACAAAGTGGACTGGCAGGGATTTGCAGGATCCCCGCAGACAAACAGTAGCTGCACAAGTGCACAGCAAAGAACCAGACCAGCATAATTACGTTACTTAAAAAATATATAATTGCCATGGACCAAAGAGTTACCCTAATGGAGGAAAGACAAGAAAGCTTATGTTCAGATTTACAACATCAATCAAGCTGTATGCAATCTCAAGAAGTAGAAGTTCAGAGCTTAATGGAATGCATAGAGGATCTTGAAAACAGGAGCAGGCACAACAACCTGCAGCTGCGTGGTGTTCCAGAGTCAATAATCCCCTAAGCATTGCACAGATATATTCAAGATCTATTTAAATTTATCAAAGACTCTCCATTGGCGGCAGAAGTTCAGATAGAGAGAGCTCACCAAGCCTTACGCCCTAGGCCTCCTTCCAGGGCCCCTCCTAGAGACGTTATTGTCAAGCTATTATCCTTTAAAGATAAAGATGATCTCCTCAGGCATACCAGGTTTAAGCAACTGCTGGTATATGAAGGAGCTGACATATAAATCTCGGATCTCTGCCCTGCCACCCTGCAAAAGTGTAGGGATCTACGATATGTCACTACAGCTCTTAAAGATCAAAATATCCCTTACAGATGGGGGTTTCCTACTCGTATTATCCCCACCAAAGACAGCTCCACGGCGACCTTCAGAAAAGTCTTAGACCTTCAAGCCTTCAATCACACCCTTGGAACAAGGATCAGGCCTCCAGCATCTGCAGTGGGCATCATACCTGCAGCACTTGGAGAAGACCCCAACCTACATGAAAATCTGCCTGGTTGATCACAGGTGAAGAAGTATAAGCACCCCAATATGGACTGTTTACAAGTTTTGACCATGAAGAGGATATTAGCGCTGGTGCTAAATCAGAGTTTTGACAACAATGAACCTCTGACAGCTAAGGAGATAGACACTATTGTACTGGGTTTATATGGTTTATGATGAAACAACTGACATTTGTTTGTAATTGCTAAGGTCACTGTTTTCAGATATCACACCACACTGGTCTGTTTAGCTATATTTACATAAAAGAAAGAAATCCCTATGAGTAGCTTACTAGATTCATGTGGTGCACTGATAAGACACATCCCACTAAACATCTGATAAGCCAACAGAATTCAACATGCCAGCCACTAACCCACTGATTATAACTACAGACAAATAGTCTCCTAATAGTTAGTTACACATGGGCAAAGGCCACGTGCTTGCAAAATATTTACGCAAAAATACTGATCAAAACTAGAGCAAGCATGTAGATGGGCAGTCAGTAGCCAACATATTTGGCAATTACTATAAGTCCCTTTACAACATTCATCCCCCAGAACAAAGGGAGGATGAGCCCCCTCCATGGTTTGATTCAGAACGAGCCATAATGGAGTACTTAGCAGGTGTATCTATGCTTAAGCTGCCAAAGGAAGATGCAGACTACATAGAGACTCCCTATACTTAAGAAGAGATTCTACCTGGCAATAAAAGACATGCCGGTGGGTAAAAGCCCAGGCCCTGATGGGTATAGAACCAGATACTACAAAACTTTCTCAGACATCTTAGCACCACAGCTGTTTCTCCTTTTTAATCAACTATCAGAAACACCGTCCCTTCCAGGCACAATGTTAGAAGCTTATATCTCAGTAATACCTAAGCCCGATAAATCAGCAGATAAGTCCGGAAGCTATAGGCCTATATCCCTGCTTAATTCTGATGTGAAAATCTTGGTCAAAAGTCCTGGCCAACAGACTAAATAAATTCCTACCCCAACTGATCTCTACAGACCAGGTCGGGTTTATCCCAGCCCGGGAAGCGTGCGATAACACCCTCAAAGTACTGCAATTGATCTCTTATGCCCAGGCTAACTCGATCCCTCTCGCGCTAGTTTCAACAGATGCCGAAAAGGCATTTGACTGGGTTAATCGGTCCTTTATGCGTCTTACCTTGGCTAAATTGGGTTTCGGTCCTAGCTTTATAAATCGGGTGTTCTCACTTTATTCAACCCCTAGAGCATGAGTGCGAAAAATGACATGCTCTCCAAGACATTTCAGATCACTAATGGAACGAGGCAGTGATGCCCTCTCTTCCAGCTCCTGTTTGCATTTACTATAGAAGTGCTGGCTAGTAAAATTTGGGCTAACCCAAATATAAAAGGCATCATTGTAGGCCAGAGAGAACACAAATTGGCAATGTACGCCGATGATATTCTCTTGACGATTTCAGACACCATTCCCTCCCTATAAGCATCGATGGCAGAATTTGTATGGATCAGTCTCAGACTTTCTCCTAAATCCATCAAAGTCAGAGATTCTGAACATCACGGAACATCCCGGAACTTTTGACACTCTGAAAGCACAGTGCCCTATTAAGATTGCCCCCTATACCTTGAAATATCTGGGTATCACCTTGTCTTCCTCTTTAAAAGAAATAGTAGATCTAAATTACAAATGAATCAGAGATGAAGTTCTGAAAGATTTAGCTAACTGGAAAAATAAAACCATCTCGTGGGTAGGATGCATCCATGTTGTTAAAATGAACATCCTACCTAGGGTGCTCTATGTCTTACAAACCTACCGCATCCCATCTTCTACTTTAAATACAAACCACAATTGAAGAGTATATATGGAACGGACTCAGACCCAGGATAGGAAAGAAATCTAACTAGAGAGAGAGGAGGAGCTGGTGTTCCCCACTTGGAGGTTTACTGCAAAGCTATTACCCTACAACGATTGGTAGAGTGGTATCATTGCCCAATTAGTAAAGCTTGGATAGGACTAGATAACGAAATGTTCCAGTGAGGAAACGTTGGTTCTCTGGCGTGGATATTGACAACAAATCGCCCTGGACTGATAAAACATTAATCATTGATTGGGGCGGTATTTCAGACATGGGATAAACTGATTATGGTCAACTCTTACCCCATAGCTAAATCCGTCATAACTAATGCCCTCCAACAGGGGAAACTCAAAACACAAGAGAAACTGGTAGAATGGGATTACTGAATGTTTTCCTCTTGGTTTAGGGTAGCACAACTTCATCACTCCTATAATAAGCATAGGGACCAGACCTCTCTGAACAGACAAAAGACACGCTTTGAAACTCTTTGCATCACTTCTCAAGCTCCAAAAAACGTGATCTTACTCCTTTACAAACTATTGTTATTGAAAAACAACTCAGTATTTCCCTCCAATGCGGAGGCCTGGCAAAGGGATCTTGACTTAGAACTTGATATTAAAGATTGGCTAAAAATCTTTGACAAAGCCAAAAAAACATCAGTCTCATCTAGACTGCAGGAAATGTTTTTTATGCAAAACGGAGCTAAAGGGCTCATGCCCAAATACTGGAAGTCGCAACAAATACCAGGAATGGGTGAGTGCAAGGCCAGGTCTGCTCCGGCTAGAGAGGTATCACTACTTGAAAATGGGTAAAATAACAATTCATGAACACATGCTCCTAATATGGGAGGGCAAAGACCCCTAAAACACTATAAGGAGCCCACAAAACTACCATCCATTTTGCACATATAGATTTCAGCCTTCAAAACATTCTTCCTTGCCTGGAAAGGGCCCTCCCACCCCAATCATCTCAAATTAACCCTCCCATCCTGGGCGCTCCCCCCCCCCCCCTTTTTTTTTTTTTTCTCTCCCCTTCCTCTCTACCACTTATTCTAACCTTTCTCCCCCCCCCCCCCCATCCTCTTCTTCTCTCCCTACTACCTACATTAAATTCTTGATATTTCTTTGGATAAGGAAGCATCAAACCCTCACAACAACCCCCCCCCCATTCAGTGTGTTAAGGAATAGGGGTCCAGGATATCATTATATGACTGATCAAGGTTTGAGGTACTGCCTTTACTGCTTTTTGTATGTTTATAAAACCAATATTATTGTTAATATTTATGCAAAATCTCTAAAACAAGCTTTAATGATGGTCTGTTAAACCTCATCATTGCTAAAAGACACTTAACAAGGCTTCACCACTATATATGAGGAGCGTAAACACATGCAGCTGATCTACCATATATATGTGAATATAACCAATGTTGCCTCTTTATTACTTTTTCAATGTTTGCAATAAAGCTTGTTTTAATATATATATATATATATATATATATATATATATATATATATATATATATATATATATATATATATATATATATATACTATTTTTACTAAAGATATCATAAAATACAGAGAATACAGAAGACACTTACAAAATACAAAATTAAACATTTTCATCAGTTTGTGAGCAGTAGAGTGAACCTTCTGGAGTCGGCCTACAACACTTGGTACATTGATCACATATGCATATATTATGCCATACATTGTTTGAGGCACACATCACTTGCCTGTTGTTGAAAATATATCCTGAAGTGTTGGTGTTGCTCCTTTTTTTAAAATCAATCTTTGAGATTATAAACCATGTTTACAAAGTTTTAGTTTGTTAGTGGTATTTATTTACTTTGTTAGATGTTATAAAACTCATGTAAACAGGAATTGACATGTCTCAGTTTTATAACACCTAACAAGGTAGTTTTTTTTCCCCACTTTTCTCACTCCATTAAAGTCTATGGGGCAATAAGGTAACACGGTTGCGGTATTCTTTACCTTATTACGCGGGTTGGGTAAGAGTTAACTAGCGAGCGGGAGAGCAAACTACTGCTCCACTCATAATCTAGCCCTCAATGTTCTGATATATGACTGCCAATTATTCAAAAAATATTCATTCTTCTTGAAACATCCAGTTTAACATCAAACTGCTCTACAAAGAGTTTTCTCATCAATTTTTATTTAAGCTAGGAGACAGAAGGAGGCTCCATCACCTTCCACAAATGGAGGATGCATCCCCTGGCTAGCAAAATGATTAATGAAAGGATACTATGGAGTCTGGAAAGTGACTTGTCCTGTATCAAAAAGCAAATCTGTAATATAAATTTCAATAGTCTTATAATTCCAATATTGCACTTAAACTAATTTAAATAGGGGGCACAATACAAAGTAGTGAAGGAAGTCTGGTTCATCCAGAATACATTGAATACACTTATTGCTACAGTTAGGACGCCACTTAGAAAAGCTGACGAGGAGTAATGTAATCCCTATGGAGCAATCTAACGTCCGCGTTCCTAGGCGACATTGAAAGAGTGTTTCTATTTTACTTTCTATTTTACTAGTTCTAAGCTCCCTGTAATGTGTTGGGTTGTTGGGGCTCTGTAATGTATGTGCTCCTCATCCCCTTGCAAAATAAGAGAGTGAAAAAATGTCCAGCTTAAAAGCAATATGAGGTACAGCAAAATGGACAGTGTTCCAGAATTTGGGATAATCCCGAATCAACCTATAAATATAATGGCGTGCTTGTATATACACAATAATATGAGTTTGCGGAAGATTACATTGCATGTGTAGCTCTCTGTATATATAAATGTAAGATGGCACTATATAGATTAATAGATTAATAGTACAAATAAGCAGGCTGGATGTTGCAGCCACCAGCTGGCTGATGCTCCTGACAACTACCTACAGGGGAATTCCTCCTTAGACACAAGAGTCTCCAATATCTGGCTAAAGGCAATCAGGCAAAATCAAGCAGCCACTTGCCACAAACAGTGCGCTGCAGCTTGATAAAAGTACTAAAAACTTTAATAGAACATCAGTTTACAGCTGACCTGTTTAAAAACATCCAACGCGTTTCTCAGCTCAAAGACGAGAAGTTTCATCAGGCAACCCAGGCTGAGAAATGCGTTGCAATGTGCAAATTTGTGAACTAATATAGTACATTTTATACCTTATGGTTTTAATGCTATATTAATAAATGGACTGGCTTTAAATATGACAGGAGCATAAACTATTGAGTGATAGACTTGGAGGGAACAAGATTCCAGTGAAGCAGGAACTGGAGGGAGTTCAGTGAGCTAAAAAACAAGGGGAGATCTCAGGAAGTGATTATTAACACAATCTTTGATATCTTACTTGTGAGTATATTTTTTACCTTTTTGGTTTTGAAGGGGGAATCAAACATCAGATGTTTGTAGTGAAGCGCTCTTCTCTTTTCTTATGTGTTTACAGTGATTGAATGATCTGTACATCATAGAAGGAGCAGCCTGCATGACCTTACTGTATATCTCAATCTGGGAATTGGCCCATCAGGAACTTTTAACAAATATTTTATTGTAAGGTGACATTTTTTGTCTCCTTTATAGACTTGGAGAAATTTTGAAACATATCATAATAATAGATTTGGCTACATTTAGCCACCAATCAGCAAGCACTACTCAGGTGCTAAACCAAAAAGGGGTCGGCTCCTAAGCTTACATTCCTGCTTTTTAAATAAAGATACCAAGAGAACAAAGAAAAATTCATAAAAGGAGTAAATTAGAAAGGTGCTTAAAATTACATGTTCTATCTGAATCACGAATGAAACAATTTGTGTTTCATATCCCCTTAAATTGCTTTAACAAAATAATAGATAGTCATTTAAATAAAGGTGCCAATAGGAATCTGCATACTTTGCCTTATAACAGAGCTGGCTCTTTCATATTATAGTAATTGAAGAAAATTAATTTATGATTAAATTAAATTACTTGCATTAAGGATAATATTTTACATTGTAGATTTTAGATGTATTTTATTTTTTTTCTACAAAAATAACAGTTGCTATAGTTACCAATATGGATTCCAGGTGTTACTGCTATTTTAGCTTCTTTAAAAGAGTATTTTTATCTTCACATTAGTTGTGAAGTGATTGCATTCATAGTAGGTGTTCAACAGTTAGTCATACTAATGTGCCTTTTTCCTAATTTAAATGTGCACCTTGTTTAATTTTTGCAATTTTTAAATACATTGTAAATGTGTTATTTTTTTGTGTGACTATTAAATACAATAGGTTTATTATTGTGGAATACTATTTATAACATTCTACCCAGGAATCGTTATCTTCACAAAAGTAACTAATTTTAAATAAAGTTTCTAAAACTAAATTGATAACTTCTGATTAAGCTTATTTTATGTTGCATTGATTCACGTCTACAAAAAAACAAAATCTAATTAATGTTCCAAACCAGCTACTCATTTCCACTATTCTTTACAGCTACATTAAAACAACAGTAAATTAAACATTATTGTGTTCTTGGATAGACCGGACTGTCTGCCACACACGCATTCTGTCCGACTTTAAAAGCACGTCATAGGGGGGTGGGACCCAGAGGCGGTTGTAGTGCCAAGGCTCTGATTAGAACTCTCTGGAGCATAATCTGCCGTCGGCCGTTAATGCATGATTTGATTGGTCCATGTCTCTGTGAGGTCACTGGATGCACAACCAATCAGATAAGATCATGCATTAATGGTCAGGGGCAGATAAGCTCCAGAGAGTTCTGTTCCTAATCAGAGCCTTGGGTGCCGCAACCACCTCTGGGAACCTAACCATGGGTCCCACCCCCCCACAATGTGCTTTTTAAAGGTTCTTGGACAGACCGGAATATTATCTGTCTGTCAGATTATTATGTGTTGCATACAAATTATGTCCGAGAACCTTTAAAAGCACATTGTGGGGGGTGGGAACCGTTGTTAGGTTCCCAGAGGTGGTTGCGGTGCCCGAGGCTCTGATTAGAACAGAACTATATAGAGTGAATCTGCCCTCGGCCGTTAATGCATGATCTTATCTGATTGGTTGTGCACCCAGTGACCTCACAGAGACAAAGACCTATAAGATCACCAATTAACGGACAAGGGCAGATATGCTCCAGAGAGTTCTGTTCTAATTAGAGCCTCGGGCGCCGCAACCGCCTCTGGGAACCTAACCATGGGTCCCACCCCCCACAATGTGCTTTTATAGTTTCTTGGACAGCAGAATGTGTGTGTGACAGACTATCCAAGAACACAATAACACAAAAATGTTTAATTTCCTGTTGTTGTAAAAAAAAAAACTTGGTAGAAAACTTATGAAAAATAAAAATGTTATATTTAAAAAAAAAATGTTTAATTTTGAAAAATAAAAATGTTTAATTCTGAAAAATATAAAATGTTTCATGAATAAAAAAATTTCATGTTGTAAACATTTTTAATTTCCTGCTGTTGTAACAAAACATAACACAAAACATATGAAACATCCACATAGGAAATATACAAATGTTTAATTTCCTGTTGTTGAAACAAAAACATTGTAAGGAACATAAGTGTTTGTGTAATCTAAAATAAAAATGTTTCATTTACTTTCGGTGTGTTTTCCTATCATTACCCGGGTAAAGCACAATTAATGATTTTATTAGCTTTATCCAGAAGCAACAAAAATTTTATTTTATCAAAAATGTAAAATCTGTATTTAATTACACAGTAATAAATCTTATTAAATATGCACAGCATAAATCATAATTAGACTTGTGCAGCTTCGAAAAATTTGTTTCGGTTCGGTTCGATTCGAATTTCGTTTCGGATTCATTCGGATTCTTTCGGATTCGGAAAAAATTTGGTTCGATTCGGTTCGAATTGATTCGGAAATTTGGAATTTTGGTAAGTGTTAGGTGGGATGTGCTGTGTATTACACTAGTATTATGTACTGTATATTAGGTTTAACCCATAGCAGAGTGATAAAACCTAATATACTGTACAATACTAGTGTAATACACGGCCATCCGAATCTACCGAATACATCCGAATCGATTCGGATGTATTCAAATCGATTCGGATGTATTCCATTCGATTCAGATTTATTCGGTAGATTCGGCAGTATTTTAATTCGGAAATTCAAATCGATCCGAATCTCCGAATTTTCCGAATTTCAGAATCGATCTGAAACGAATCGCACATGTCTAATCATAATTTAAGTACACTGGATGTGCAAAAAAACACATAGAAATTCGTACTTACAAGTACAAAATACAAAGTGTAAGTTTTTTTTTTTGATTCAATAGTTTTTATTGATTTTTGTTTCGAAACAATACATATGAAAAAAGTAAATTTACAGTCAACATTTGAAACACTGTATAATTGCAATTTCAGAAAATTATTAATCAGTGGCATATTTATGAAAGGCTGTGATATAACCTGAAAATAGAATAGCATAGAAAAACATACAATTCAAAAGGAATACAATCAATCTTTGGTTGTTGATAAGCTGTCCGATAATAGTGTCCCTTATGTGAGGGGCAGTGGGGTAGGGAGGAGGAGGGAGGAAGGAGAGGGACAGGGGGGCGGAAAAGGTAGGGTGCTAGAGGGGTATGTAGAGTTCAGAAGTGAAAGTACAATTCTAGATTGTCCCTATTTTATGCTTTAGAGTTCTCTGTCTTCGTTTAGTTTATAGAGGCCTTGTTCCCAGATAAAGAACATGTCATTGAAAAGGTCTTGTTTTCCCACATAGTAGTAATGTTGTTTTTCTAGTTTCAGTATGTGTCCTACTTCTACTACCCACTGTGTGTGTGTTGGAATGTTTTGCGTCTTCCACATTCTAGGTATCAGTCTCTTTGCACATGCTAACATCAATTTGAGGAGTTTTGTGCGATACATACAGTGTATTGGTGGGATCATATTAAGCAGTACAATTCTAGAGTTCAAGGTGATTTCCAAGCCTAAAATTTTATTGGTACACCTCTCTATGTTTTGCCAGAATTCCGATAAGAGGGGGCAACCCCACCAAATGTGGGTCATTGTCCCCAATTCTCCGCAACGTCTCCAACAGGTTGATGAAGCAGTAGGGTAAATATATCTAAGGCGTTGGGGTGTTAAGTACCACCGGGTAAGTATTTTATAATTCAGTTCAGATATGAACAGAGAGGTTGAGACAGAGTGTGTCATTTTGAAACTATTTCTCCAGTCTTCTTCAGTGAAATTATCTATTATTTCTGATTCCCATTTCATAATGAAAGAGGGGTGTTGTTCCGGGGAGGAGCGTCTCAGCAATTTATAAGTTAGCGACAAATTAGCTTTTTTGCACTCGGGGTTTATACATAGCTTCTCAAAAGTAGTCAGTGATCTAAATATATTAGCTTTAAATATGTTCTCTGAAAGCGCATGTCTTATTTGCAGGTATGAGTACCAGCTATGGAAGGGTGGTCCTAGTTCCTCTTGTAGTTTTGATCTATCTTTAATCCTCCCCGACTCCACTAGTAGGTAAATTGGTAGGTTATGTAAGTGTTCCTCTTTGTTCACATGGGAGAAAGAAAAGTTTTGTAAGAAAATCTGATTATTCAGTAGTGGGGAGAGGGGGGAAACAGAGGTGGATATGCCTACAAAGTGTGTTATCACATGGTCCCATACATCTAAGGTGGCTTTAACATAGTTATTCCGATATGCCAGCTGAGATCTTTGAGATTTGGGCAGCCACGCCACGTCTCTCATGGATCTAGTCTCCAAAAGAGAGCTTTCGATTTGCACCCATAGGGCAGAGTCAGCGGAATGGGACCATGAGATCACTCGGGATAAATGTACAGCCCTATAATAGTTTAGGAGATTTGGGACGTTGAGCCCACCATCTTCTTTATGCATATATAGTGTCTGTTGGGCAACTCTGGGTTTTTTGTAGGACCATATGAATGAGTTGATCATATTTTGTTGGGTTTTTAGGTATGAGACCGGCAGGGCCATCGGCAGCGTCTGGAATAGAAATAGGTATTTTGGTATGATCATCATTTTTACAGTGTTAATTCTACCCATCCACGATAGATGACCCTGTCTGTGCCACCCCTCCAGTAGGGCACCCACTGATTTTTGGAGGCCCAGGTAATTAATTTGGAATAAATCTTGGTGATTGTGTGGGATCAATAGTCCTAGATATTTAAGTTTATCAACAATTTGGAATGATGTTTGCTGGGTTACAAAGTCTATGTCACTTTGAGGGGAGTTTAATAGCATGATTCCCGACTTCTCCATATTAATGGAGAAGTTAGAGACCTGTCCATACTCTTTTAGGGTTTGTAACAAGGCGGGTAAGGTGGTAGAAGGGGTTCGTAGGGTAAAGATCACATCATCTGCAAATAGCAAACATTTCTGATTAATTTGGTTAAATTGTAGGCCTAATATATTTTTGTTGTCTCTGATCTTAATAGCCAAGATCTCTATGGTTAAAGCAAACAATAGTGGAGACAGTGGGCACCCTTGGCGGGTTCCATTGGTAATTGGAAAGGAGTGGGATATAGTTCCATTTACTCGAACTCTAGCTTGTGGGGTGGAGTATAACGCTTGAATTCTATCAACAAAGGTTTTAGAGAAGCCAAACTTCGACAGGGCCCCCCACATGAATTGCCAGCTGACCCTGTCGAAGGCTTTTTCAGCGTCAGTCGATAAGAGCGCCAAGGGGGTTTTGTTATCATGCGAAGCCTGTAAAGAATGCAGGACTCGGATTGTGTTATCCTTGGCCTCTCTACCTTTGACAAATCCCACTTCATCTGGATGTATAATTTTTGGTAGGATCATATTAAGGCGATTAGCCAGAATTTTAGCATAAATCTTTATATCTATGTTTAAAAGTGATATGGGTCTATAATTACCCGCCAGGGTGCCCACCTTGTCCGCTTTTGGGATTACAGTGATTGTAGCTTCTAGTAGAGAGTTAGAGAAAGCTTCTCCTTTGTCTATAGAGGTAAATAATGCATGCAGGGGTGGACATATTTGTGATTGGAACAGTTGGTAAAATTTAGCCGTTAACCCATCTGGTCCAGGGGATTTTCCATTAGGGAGTGCATTAATGGCGTTGAGAATTTCTTGGGTTGTGATAGGGGCGTCTAGGGCATGACTATCATCCTCTGATATGCTAGGGGTCTCTAAAGTGGCAAGATAGCGTGTTATACTATTGCTAGTATCCTGGGTTATGTTGGGGTTAATGTTATAAAGTTAAGTGTAGTAGGATACAAATGTTTCGGCAATTTCTTCATGTTTGCTAACCATCTTGCCAGAGGGGTGTGAAATGGATCTAATGAATGAATTATATTTTTGCTTTTTAAGTGATCTCGCCAGCAGCCGCCCAGCTTTGTTGCTTTCTGCAAAGAATTTGGCCTTAGTAGTTAAGGCCCTAAGGTGGGCTTGTTGGGTTAGAAATTTATTTAGGCATTCTCTGGCTGAGATGAGATCTGCTAGTTTTTGGGTTGAGGTCGGGTCAGTTTTATGTACCCTGTCTGCTGTGGTTAAAGTGTCAGTTAAAGATGTTACTTGAGCCTTCACCATCTTGCGTATTTTAGCTGTATGTTTTATTAGGAAACCCCTAACATAGCATTTGTATGTTTCCCAATTGTTTCTTGCAGATGTATCTTCAGGTTTGTTATTGAGAAAAAACTCGTCAGTCGCTTCTGTCAGTTTTTCCAGCGTTTCCTGGTTCGTCAGGATAGTTTCATCTAGTCTCCAGTTTAAAGTGTTTATCGGTTTAGTAGACCACTGGAAAGTAGATAGAACCATGCTATGGTCTGACCATGGGGTATGTGATATTTTAGACTGAACCAGGTTAGTTAAGAGTGTCTGGCTGCATAGTATGTAGTCCAGTCTAGAGTAGGAATGTTGTGGGTGGGAAAAGAATGTATAATCTCTTTGTGTGGGGTGCGCTATTCTCCAGGTATCGAACAGGGAAATAGAGCATAAGGCCACACAATTGGCTTTTAGAATTTTGTTACCGAGGTATGACTTCCCTGTGGAGTTATCTAGAGAAGGGTGCATAGTGAAGTTGAGGTCACCTCCTAAGATAATGGGGCCTTTTGAAACATCTAGAATGGTATTTATGACCGATTTATAGAACCTGGGTGTGGGTCTATTTGGGGCATAAACATTGACCAAGGTGATTAAGGCGCCGTAGCACAATCCTACTAAAATTAACAGTCTCCCGTCTTTGTCTGAGTGTTTTTGCATTAATTCAAAGGGGACATTGCGTTTAATTGATATGCATACATTTTTTCTACTTAACCCTGAGCTGAAGAAGTACTTGTCAAAGTAGCGTGTAGCTAAGTGGGGTTCATTTCGTCTCCTAAAGTGTGTTTCTTGTAACATGGCTACTTCAATGCCCTTCTTATAAAAGTCAAAGTATGCTATTGAGCGTTTTTCAGCAGATAGGAATCCTTTTACATTTTGGCTTGTTATAGTCACAGTGTTCATTCTTACTGTAAGGGATCTATAGGCGAGGTGGATGAATATAGGGGTTTATACTCAGCGTTTACGTGTAGCAGATGTGAGGAGGATAGGGGGGAAGGAGGGAAGAAGGAGGGAACTTGGAGGGGAGAGTAATGTATAAGTAGATTATAAATAGAGGACAAAGCTCAGTACTATACAGTGTCTATTGGATTCACAAACAATGGTATAGATATGATTGTATTTAGTCAAAGAAAATAGAAACTTGAAAAACTTTCAACAGGTGAGGCAGGTTAACAAGCCTGGTGGCTACTTACGATGCGCATCTTATATTCAGCTCAACGAATAAATAACAATAACAATTAATTAAAGTTAGAGGTTAGTTATAACTTAGGTACATGTCATACAATTATTGAAGACCTTTCTAATTAGGAGGTAGTTTCTTATAACTTGATTGAACATTTCGGGAGTGTATATTCTCATACTGGTGCTGAATGTGTAACACCGGTAGTTCTAACTATCAGGTTCTTTGTCTAGGTCTTAAAGGTGTATGCAATCATACAGACCCCTGCGCACACCAGCGTTCCTTCTGCTTGCAGCCACAACTGGGCTGTGTGATAGTGAGAATGGAAAGAGTAGGGCCGGTTCGCCGTAGGGTGCTCAGGGGTGTGAGGTAAAACAATAAAAAAAAAAAAAAAAAAACATATAACACCTGTAACTAGCTATTATACTAGCTTAATAGCCCTTATCCGTCTAATAGAAATAGTGTAAAATAAGCAAGAACTGTAGGTAATTAGCTCATTGACCACTAGAATCAGGCGAGTGGTCATATGGGGAACTTTCTTTTCCTATATATTTTGTTAAATTGTGGTAGGTAAGAGAAACTGCAATTGGTATAAGCCTAAAACAAAGAAGATAATAAAGAACATCAACCTTAAACAGTTTAGATATACATGCAGTCATCTTGTAAACAGTGCTGCAGGGCACTAACAGGGGATATACTTGCCACATAGTTCTGCAGTTATTGCATTATATAGAGTTCTAGCTCCCCAATATGAGTATCAAGTGGGGGTCAGTCTCTGGAGGTCTGTCCCTGGCAGGTTATGTCAAATTTAGCCAGATGTGATGGGCTAGGCCCATAGTAGGGTATGGAGTATGAGTTCCTTGTAAGGTCAGCCCGGTTGTATTAAGTCAGATTCCACAGGGCTGATCTGCTTCCTTTTAAGTTGGCTTGATGGATTTGTCACTCCAGGTGTTCTCTGTGACTTATAGGCCGGTCTTCCTAGTGTTGAATTTTGCGGAGGCAAATCCAAGTCTCCGGTTGGGACCGGAATTGCCAGCATGTGGCAGAATTTTTCTACATCAGACAGATATCGGCATTCAATTTTCTTCCCATTTTTCATGGAAATCACCGAGGTAGGAAATCCCCATCTGTAAGGGATCCTTAGTTGCCTAAGATGGAGTGTCAGAACCGAAAAGTCTCTTCTTTTTTGCAGTGTCCTTATGGAGAGGTCTTGATAGATCTGTATACGGTGCCCTTGGTATGACACTGATTGTTGTTTTCGGGACATATTGTAAATATCTTCACGATGTTGATAATTTTGGAATTTGACAATAATGTCTCTGGGTGGAGAGTCCTCATCAGGTTTAGGGCGCAGAGCTCTGTGCGCTCTTTCTAGAGTAACATTCGTCAGCTCCATATTTCCTTTCTCAGCCATTTCAGAAAAGACCTTGTAGATATTCTCGTATCTCATTGTTTTGAACTGTTTCAGGGATGCCTCGAAAGCGCAAATTATTGCGCCTAGTGCGGTTTTCGAGGTCGTCTAGCTTGTCTTCCATGTCTGCGAAACTTTGGTGGTGATGTGAGACTTTGGAAGTCAAATCAGCTATCTTCTGAGAAACGACATATTCATGCTCCTCAAGTGAGTCAAATCTGCGGCCCAAATCCAAGATGTCTTTTTTCAAGTCTGCACATTCCTCCTTTATGCAAACTTTAACTTGGTCTATCAAAGCTTTGATGGTCTTATAGGTAATGGGTGGATCAACAGCAGTTTCAGGTGTTTGAGGTGACGAGCTGCTGGAGCTGTCAGAGCAGCCCTCATTATCATCAGGTGCAGTTGAGAGCAGAGGAGCCGTGTTGTTTTTGTGTTTATTTTTATCCACTTGCTTAAAAAAGGTACTAACGGCTTCTTGTGGCCTTTGAGGAGTTTTCTGCGGTTTGTCCGACTTTACTTGTCTCCGTTGCGACATTTTCCCAGATATAGGTATTAGTTTGGTGGTTATTTAAAAAAGAAAAGACAAACTTGCGGTAGATAATGAGGCCTCACTCCCCAAGGGTTTTACTCTTGTAGAGCGATCTCGGGAGAAGGAAAGTGGATATGACCCACTGACATTGAAGACAGCGGGAAATGGGAGGGGACTGAGGCAAGGCCTATAAGCTCGGTAAAGCTATGCCCTTTCAACAGGTCTTTATTTGTTGTAGTTTTGTTTTAGGTTCAGATTGTGTAGAACTCTCTTTTTTCTGATCTAGGTGTTTAATAAAAGTGTCCATTGGGGCCTCCAGAGGTTCAGGAAATAGATTTGTAATAGTGGTGTAAGAGCTGAGTGGTTAATGATAAGCTCAGGGCTTAGAGAGCAGGTTGGAAAGTAGTTTGGCCCTTGTCTGATCCACAAGCATTCCTTTCATGCATATTCATTAACACACTTGCAGTAAGGGAGTGATACCTTTTTAGAGATCATTATTTCAGTAATAGAGTTCTTAAGCAATAATATGGAGCATCTCTTGCCGATTTCCAAACAACTGAAGATACTGTGTGCAATGCTCTGCACCATTTGCAGGTCTCATGGGCTCTTGATATAAAGAATAATAAAGCAGCCCTTATTGTGCAGAATAACGTTATAATCTTGTAGAAAATGACAATGCAGGGTTGCTATCGCTAAGGCTTTCCTGATCAGCAAGTGCTTTTGTGTCCTGCAGGTGTGGTGCAGTCTCTCTATATAGCTAAATGCTGTTCTTTTGTGTAGAAGGCCCCCACTGCTCTCCCAAGTAATTTTAGATGTGTGTTATCTAGGCCCGCCTCAATTCACTATCCCCGGTTAATATGTTATAATATTGCTTTCATACTGTTCATTAGGGTATTTGATTTGCCCCCATCGGGTGTCCGCTGCCCATTGTACTGTGCGCTTACCGGTGTCAGGAGCGGGTGTCAATCAGATTTTCCCCGTGTACCAGAGCGGGGGGGTCCGTCTTACGGGAGTCGCAGCTATCTCTTTCACATTCGAGGAGTCCTCTCCTAATGCCGCTACGGTCCGCGGCAATGCTTTATGTGTGGTGAGTGGTGAGCCACAACAACCCGGTGGCAATCGGTTAGAAGCCTGAACCTCTGTATACACGGCCGTCGTCAGCCCACTGCGTCACTGATTATGAGGCCTCCGTATCTCGGCGTGTCTCGTATCTCTGCCGATATGGTAGCAAAAGTCTCTTGGAAGGTATCTATATGATTCTGCTTAGTTCATACAGCTAGATATATCTTAATTATTAAGAAAGGAGCTGAATAGCTAAAGATAATTTTGGTAGCTCCCGGCTTGTCTTGAGAGCCTTAGGCCTAGATTTGGAGTTCGGCGGTAAAAGGGCTGTTAACGCTCCGCGGGTTTTTTTCTGGCCGCACCATAAATTTAACTCTGGTATCGAGAGTTCAAACAAATGCTGCGTTAGGCTCCAAAAAAGGAGCGTAGAGCATATTTACCGCAAATGCAACTCTCGATACCAGAGTTGCTTACGGACGCGGCCGGCATCAAAAACGTGCTCGTGCACGATTCTCCCATAGGAAACAATGGGGCAGTTTGAGCTGAAAAAAAACCTAACACCTGCAAAAAAGCAGCGTTCAGCTCTTAACGCAGCCCCATTGTTTCCTATGGGGAAACACTTCCTACGTCTGCACCTAACACTCTAACATGTACCCCGAGTCTAAACACCCCTAACCTTACACTTATTAACCCCTAATCTGCCGACCCCTGCATTATATTATTAACCCCTAATCCGCCTCACTAACCCTATCATAAATAGTATTAACCCCTAATCTGCCGCCCCCGCTATCGCTGACCCCTGCATTACACTTTTAACCCCTAATCTGCCGCTCCGTAAACCGCCGCCACCTACGTTATCCCTATGTACCCCTAATCTGCTGCCCTAACATCGCCGACCCCTATGTTATATTTATTAACCCCTAATCTGCCCCCTACAACGTCGCCGACACCTGCCTACACTTATTAACCCCTAATCTGCCGAGCGGACCTGAGCGCTACTATAATAAAGTTATTAACCCCTAATCCGCCTCACTAACCCTATCATAAATAGTATTAACCCCTAATCTGCCCTCCCTAACATCGCCGACACCTACCTTCAATTATTAACCCCTAATCTGCCGACCGGAGCTCACCGCTATTCTAATAAATGTATTAACCCCTAAAGCTAAGTCTAACCCTAACACTAACACCCCCCTAAGTTAAATATAATTTTTATCTAACGAAATAAATTAACTCTTATTAAATAAATAATTCCTATTTAAAGCTAAATACTTACCTGTAAAATAAATCCTAATATAGCTACAATATAAATTATATTTATATTATAGCTATTTTAGGATTAATATTTATTTTACAGGCAACTTTGTAATTATTTTAACCAGGTACAATAGCTATTAAATAGTTAAGAACTATTTAATAGTTACCTAGTTAAAATAATAACAAATTTACCTGTAAAATAAATCGTAACCTAAGATATAATTAAACCTAACACTACCCTATCAATAAAATAATTAAATAAACTACCTACAATTACCTACAATTAACCTAACACTACACTATCAATAAATTAATTAAACACAATTGCTACAAATAAATACAATTAAATAAACTATCTAAAGTACAAAAAATAAAAAAGAACTAAGTTACAGAAAATAATAAAATATTTACAAACATAAGAAAAATATTACAACAATTTTAAACTAATTACACCTACTCTAAGCCCCCTAATAAAATAACAAAGCCCCCCAAAATAAAAAATTCCCTACCCTATTCTAAAATACAAATATTACAAGCTCTTTTACCTTACCAGCCCTGAACAGGGCCCTTTGCGGGGCATGCCCCAAGAATTTCAGCTCTTTTGCCTGTAAAAAAAAACATACAATACCCCCCCCCCAACATTACAACCCACCACCCACATACCCCTAATCTAACCCAAACCCCCCTTAAATAAACCTAACACTACCCCCCTGATGATCTTCCTACCTTGTCTTCACCATGCCAGGTTCACCGATCCGTCCTGGCTCCAAGATCTTCATCCAACCCAAGCGGGGGCTAGACATCCACTGAAGAAGTCCAGAAGAGGGTCCAAAGTCTTCCTCCTATCCGGCAAGAAGAGGACATCCGGACCGGCAAACATCTTCTCCAAGCGGCATCTTCTATCTTCTTCCATCCGATGACGACCGGCTCCATCTTGAAGACCTCCAGCGCGGATCCATCCTCTTCTTCCGACGACTAGACGACGAATGACGGTTCCTTTAAGGGACGTCATCCAAGATGGCGTCCCTCGAATTCCGATTGGCTGATAGGATTCTATCAGCCAATCGGAAATAAGGTAGGAATTTTCTGATTGGCTGATGGAATCAGCCAATCAGAATATAGTTCAATCCGATTGGCTGATCCAATCAGCCAATCAGATTGAGCTCGCATTCTATTGGCTGTTCCGATCAGCCAATAGAATGCAAGCTCAATCTGATTGGCTGATTGGATCAGCCAATCGGATTGAACTATATTCTGATTGGCTGATTCCATCAGCCAATCAGAAAATTCCTACCTTAATTCCGATTGGCTGATAGAATCCTATCAGCCAATCGGAATTCGAGGGACGCCATCTTGGATGACGTCCCTTAAAGGAACCGTCATTCGTCGTCTAGTCGTCGGAAGAAGAGGATGGATCCGCGCTGGAGGTCTTCAAGATGGAGCCGGTCGTCATCGGATGGAAGAAGATAGAAGATGCCGCTTGGAGAAGATGTTTGCCGGTCCGGATGTCCTCTTCTTGCCGGATAGGAGGAAGACTTTGGACCCTCTTCTGGACTTCTTCAGTGGATGTCTAGCCCCCGCTTGGGTTGGATGAAGATCTTGGAGCCAGGACGGATCGGTGAACCTGGCATGGTGAAGACAAGGTAGGAAGATCATCAGGGGGGTAGTGTTAGGTTTATTTAAGGGGGGTTTGGGTTAGATTAGGGGTATGTGGGTGGTGGGTTGTAATGTTGGGGGGGGGGTATTGTATGTTTTTTTTTACAGGCAAAAGAGCTGAAATTCTTGGGGCATGCCCCGCAAAGGGCCCTGTTCAGGGCTGGTAAGGTAAAAGAGCTTGTAATATTTGTATTTTAGAATAGGGTAGGGAATTTTTTATTTTGGGGGGCTTTGTTATTTTATTAGGGGGCTTAGAGTAGGTGTAATTAGTTTAAAATTGTTGTAATATTTTTCTTATGTTTGTAAATATTTTATTATTTTCTGTAACTTAGTTCTTTTTTATTTTTTGTACTTTAGATAGTTTATTTAATTGTATTTATTTGTAGCAATTGTGTTTAATTAATTTATTGATAGTGTAGTGTTAGGTTAATTGTAGGTAATTGTAGGTAGTTTATTTAATTATTTTATTGATAGGGTAGTGTTAGGTTTAATTATATCTTAGGTTAGGATTTATTTTACAGGTAAATTTGTTATTATTTTAACTAGGTAACTATTAAATAGTTCTTAACTATTTAATAGCTATTGTACCTTGTTAAAATAATTACAAAGTTGCCTGTAAAATAAATATTAATCCTAAAATAGCTATAATATAAATATAATTTATATTGTAGCTATATTAGGATTTATTTTACAGGTAAGTATTTAGCTTTAAATAGGAATTATTTATTTAATAAGAGTTAATTTATTTCGTTAGATAAAAATTATATTTAACTTAGGGGGGTGTTAGTGTTAGGGTTAGACTTAGCTTTAGGGGTTAATACATTTATTAGAATAGCGGTGAGCTCCGGTCGGCAGATTAGGGGTTAATAATTGAAGGTAGGTGTCGGCGATGTTAGGGAGGGCAGATTAGGGGTTAATACTATTTATGATAGGGTTAGTGAGGCGGATTAGGGGTTAATAACTTTATTATAGTAGCGCTCAGGTCCGCTCGGCAGATTAGGGGTTAATAAGTGTAGGTAGGTGTCGGCGACGTTGAGGGGGGCAGATTAGGGGTTAATAAATATAACATAGGGGTCGGCGATGTTAGGGGTAGCAGATTAGGGGTACATAGGGATAACGTAGGTGGCGGCGATTTGCGGTCGGAAGATTAGGGGTTAATTATTTTAAGTAGCTTGCGGCGACGTTGTGGGGGGCAAGTTAGGGGTTAATAGATATAATACAGGGGTCGGCGGTGTTAGGGGCAGCAGATTAGGGGTACATAAGTATAACGTAGGTGGCGGTCGGCAGATTAGGGGTTAAAAATTTTAATCGAGTGGCGGCGATGTGGGGGGACCTCGGTTTAGGGGTACATAGGTAGTTTATGGGTGTTAGTGTACTTTAGGGTACAGTAGTTAAGAGCTTTATAAACCGGCGTTAGCCAGAAAGCTCTTAACTCCTGCTATTTTCAGGCGGCTGGAATCTTGTCGTTAGAGCTCTAACGCTCACTTCAGAAATGACTCTAAATACCAGCGTTAGAAAGATCCCATTGAAAAGATAGGCTACGCAAATGGCGTAGGGGGATCTGCGGTATGGAAAAGTCGCGGCTGAAAAGTGAGCGTTAGACCCTTTAATCACTGACTCCAAATACCAGCGGGCGGCCAAAACCAGCGTTAGGAGCCTCTAACGCTGGTTTTGACGGCTACCGCCGAACTCTAAATCTAGGCCTTAGTGTTTGGCGGCCATCTTAACAGACCGCTCGCTCCGCCTCAAAGTGTAAGTTTTTTTATTGTAAAATGGGCTGAACATGGGCGTGTAGGAAATAGTCTCAAATCCCAGCGTAATTCTCAAAACATTTCCAACTTACAGATCTAACTGCTTTTTTAGTAAATTAAGTTTTTGAGCTTTTATCAAAATTTTCCAAACACTAATTTCTCTGAAAGAAAAACCTATATGCATATTAAAATAACACCAGTTATAAGGTGCAGTGCACTGAAAAGAACAGCATACTTTGATTTATATTAGGTGTAATACTACATTTTAAGCATACGCTGGGTTCTTTCTGTGTACTTTGTCCTCCATTGCAAACTTTTACCTAGCAGAGCGCTCTCATTATTTCAACTGTTGAAGACAATAACTGGCTACAACCTTAGGGGGCGCAAAGAGTGTTTGCCAAATCAAGCCAAATTATTATCTAAATACTTATGCAATAATATTGTATTATACAAACAGGAAATAATCAACAACCAGTCCGGAATATTATTCCTTTTCTGTATTCTGGTACAGTCCGTGAGATCATTCCCAAAGTAGGTGGATCCAGGGGCCACTCTGTGTGCAGAAATCCTCTGAAAAAGGCTGCTCCTCTTGTAATATATACTCTCCAAACTCCAATCTGTGAACAATAAATCTCAAAAAGAGGGCGCCTCCTAGTGTAACACTGTGATATCACTATAGGGTCCACAATTCCTTAAAGAATAATACTCACAAAGGTGGCAGCACCCTATTGTGCTAAGTAAAGTAGACTGGGATCTCTCAGTGTCACAGCTCACTGTTCCTTGGTGTAGGATATTGCTTCCCTTGGGATCTCCCAATATCAGCTCAGGAGGATATAAGAGACTCAGGCTTCCAGTGCAAGAAAAACCTAAGGGTGTACAAATAACCCAAAGTGATTAAAAGCAAAATTTGAGACAGTTACAAAGCATTTCTCAGCTATACTAACTGTTTCATCAGGCATCTGCCCTTTGCCTGAAAGCACTGGCTTTTCAATTTGAACCTTCCAATCAAAACCTTCAATTTTCACACACCCTTCACCGGATGTAATTGACTAATTAAAAATGTCATTCATTCCTACATTTACGCTAATATTTAAGGTATGCTGTATAATACTACATCAATACAAAACAATCTCACACTATGTAACAACACACTGCATCCAAAGTGATATATAAACCCAATTATCAACATGAAATAGATACATGTGTAACATATATATTTCCATAACAGAAGCAGGTTGTTCCTGATATGTCAATCATATCGCCTTCCGTGTGGGAACTCACCACTCACAGGCACTGCCCATTTTCTTTGAAAGTTTTAAACTTTTGGGGCGCGATCCGATATACATCGTAGTTTGCGGCGCAAGCGAGGGAACCCCCGCCACACGTAGTTTCAGCTCGCAACTCGAGCTATCCAATATAGCAATTGCTAAAGTGCCGTAAATCGGATAAACCAGCGATGTCCAGAAATCTGCATAAGTACAAATTTCTGGAGTCGCCAGTGACTTACGGCACTTTAGAAACTGCCGGCGCCTACAAAACCTGACTAAAGTATTAAATCTCCCGTACTGTCTAACACGCCTCGCAAACATAGCCCGACACGTATATCCCTCTATCCGCTATCCCCCCTCACTCTCCTTATAATAAATGTATTAACCCCTAAACCGCCGCTCCCGGATCCCGCCGCCACCTACATTAACTACCCCCTAATGTGAGCCCCTTACACCGCCGCCACCTACATTAACTACCCCCTAATGTGAGCCCCTTACACCGCCACCACCTACATTACCTACCCCCTAATGTGAGCCCCTTACACCGCCGCCACCTACATTACCTACCCCCTAATGTGAGCTCCTACCCCGCCACCAGCTATATTAAAATTATTAACGCCTAATCTAATCCCACTATACCGCCGCCAGCTATATTAAATTATTAACCCCTAATCTAATCCCCCTATACCGCTGCCACCTATATTAAATTATTAACCCCTAATCTAATCCCCCTATAACGCCGCCACCTATATTAAATTATTAACCCCTAATCTAATCCCCCTATACCGCCGCCACCTATATTAAATTATTAACCCCTAATCTAATCCCCCTATACCGCCGCCACCTATATTAAATTAATTAACCCCTAAAATACTAAACTATCCCTACCACTAAACCTAAGTCTAACCCTACAAATAGCCCTGAAAAGGGCTTTTTGCGTGGCATTACCCCAAAGTAAACAGCTCTATTGCCAGCCCTTAAAAGGGCTTTTTGCAGGGCTTTGCCCCAAAGTAACCAGCTCTTAAAAGGGCTTTTTGCGGGGCATTGTCACAAAGTAATCAGCTCTTTTGCCTATAATCTAAATCCCCCTATACCGCCGCCACCTATAATAAATGTATTACTCCCTAATCTAATCCCCCTACACCGCCGCCACCTATATTAATTATATTAGAGTTAAACCCTAAACCCTAAAATAGCTACAATGTAATTATTAATTATATTGTAGCTATCTTAGGGTTTATTTTATAGGTAAGTATTTAGATTTAAATATTTTAATTAATAATATTAATATTAATTAGATTTATTTTAATAAGAATTTAGCTAGGGGTGTTAGAGTTAGATAGGATTATTATACTTAATACATATATAATATAATAACTATATTAACTATATTAACCCTAATATAATTAGGGTTAATATAGTTAATATATATAATATAATAACTATATTAACTATATTAACTCTAATATAATTAGTGTTAATATAATTAATATAGGTGGCGGCGGTGTAGGGGGATTAGATTAGGGGGTAATACATTTATTATAGGTGGCGGCGGTATAGGGGGATTTAGATTATAGGCAAAAGAGCTGATTACTTTGTGACAATGCCCCGCAAAAAGCCCTTTTAAGGGCTGGTAAAAGAGCTGGTTACTGTGGGGCAAAGCCCCGCAAAAAGCCCTTTTAAGGGCTGGCAATAGAGCTGTTTACTTTGAGGTAATGCCACGCAAAAAGCCCTTTTCAGGGCTATTTGTAGGGTTAGACTTAGGTTTAGTGGTAGGGATAGTTTAGTATTTTAGGGGTTAATTAATTTAATATAGGTGGTGGCGGTATAGGGGGATTAGATTAGGGGTTAATAATTTAATATAGGTGGCGGCGGTATAGGGGGATTAGATTAGGGGTTAATAATTTAATAAAGGTGGCGGCAGTTTAGGGGGATTAGATTAGGGGTTAATAATTTAATATAGCTGGCAGCGGTATAGTGGGATTAGATTAGGGGTTAATAATTTTAATATAGCTGGCGGCGGGGTAGGAGCTCACATTAGGGGGGTAGCTAATGTAGGTGGCGGCGGTGTAAGGGGCTCACATTAGGGGGTAGTTAATGTAGATGGCGGCGGTGTAAGGGGCTCACATTAGGGGGTAGTTAATGTAGATGGCGGCGGGGTAGGGGCTCACATTATGGGGTAGTTAATGTAGGTGGCGGCGGTGTAAGGGGCTCACATTAGGGGGTAGTTAATGTAGGTGGCGACGGTGTAAGGGGCTCACATTAGGGGGTAGTTAATGTAGGTGGCGGCGGTGTAAGGGGCTCACATTAGGGGGTAGTTAATGTAGATGGCGGCGGGGTAGGGGCTCACATTAGGGGGTAGGTAATGTAGGTGGCGGCAGTGTAAGGGGCTCACATTAGGGGGTAGTTAATGTAGGTGGCGGTGGTGTAAGGGGCTCACATTAGGGGGTAGTTAATGTAGATGGCGGCGGGGGTAGGGGCTAACATTAGGGGGTAGGTAATTTACATGGCGGCGGTGTAGGGGCTCACATTAGGGGGTAGGTAATGTAGATGGCGGCGGTGTAGGGGCTCACATTAGGGGGTAGGTAATGTACATGGCGGCGGTGTAGGGGCTCACATTAGGGGGTAGGTAATGTACATGGCGGCGGTGTAGGGGCTCACATTAGGGGGTAGGTAATGTACATGGCGGTGGTGTAGGGGCTCACATTAGGGGGTTATACATTTAATGTAGGTGGCGGCGGGTCTGGGAGGGGTGGTTTAGGGGTTAAATACTTTATTAGGAATTGCGGCGGGGGATCGCGGTTGACAGGTAGATAGACATTGCGTATGCGTTAGGTGTTAGGTTTTATTTTGCAGCTAGTTTAGGGAGTTACGGGGCTCCAATAGACAGCGTAAGGCTTACTAAGCCTGCAATTTGTGGCAAGGTGAAAATGGAGTAGGATTTCTCCATTTTCGCCACGTAAGTCCTTACGCTGTATATTGGATACCAAACTGCGCTGGTTTGGTATACCTGTCTATGGGCCAAAAAACTACGGCCGAAGGCAGAAATATACGAGCGTAACTTCTAGGTTACGCCGTATATAGGATACCAAACCAGCACAAAATTTGGCATCGACGGCTTTTGCGGGTGACGCTGCATATCGGATCGAGGCCTTGATCATTGGGCCCCAAGTCTGCACGACCTTCTATGTCCTCTACAAAATGCACAACACTCATGTGTTTGTGTCTAACTCTCTCTAAAAACAAAAGTGTTTGTGTATGAACCCTACCTTCAAGTAAACAAAGCTAATTACCCCTCTTCTCAAACATGCATTGTATTGTTTATTCCCAAGGATGAGGTAGGTCAGTTTGCATCTGTGCAATAAAGATTTTTACTGGTGGCATTGCTTGGATGACACATGGTTCACTTTAGGAATAGGCATTGCTTGTGTGTTATATGAATCATATCACATAATTCATAACCATAACAAGGCCATGAGTTTATTATTCATGGATTCCTTAAGATAAATATTGCAAAATATAATTAAGACACTTTCAAGGGCTGTAGGTCTCAAGTAGTCACACACATAACTGCTTAAAACATAACCTTGAATTGTAGAAGAGGCTGTTGTCTAAGAATGTGATCCAAAGACCATGTTGTTAGAATTCTTAAAATGGCATTCTACTGCAAAATAAGTTTTACTTAGCAAATAATACGTTTGATTGTAGAACAAAATTGCATATATTTGAATTTATTTGTTTGCACTGTTGGACAAATATAATTGAGCCTCTTCATGGTTTACTGTAGTTGGTACTTTAAACATGGTTTGGCCAATGCTCTAGTGGGGCAAGGGTCTCTTTCATACATAAGAGCCAAAAAACACTGCAACAATTTTAAAATGTTGTTTGTCCCTCTATACTAACAGTTAACCTTTTATTGCTGTTATAATCTACCTCAGTCCATTTAAAAGGACATGAAACCTTTTTTTTTTCATGACTCAATTAAAGCATATAATTTTAAACAACTTTGCAATTGATTCTATTATCTAATTTGCTGCAGTCTCTTGATATCCTTTGTCGAAAATCATACCTAGGTATGCTCAGGAGCAGCAATGCACAACTGAGAGCTAGCTGCTAATTGAAGGCTGCACATATATGCCTCTTGTCATTACAGTGAGTGCAGAATTATTAGGCAAATGAGTATTTTGACCACATCATCCTCTTTATGTATGTTGTCTTACTCCAAGCTGTATAGGCTCGAAAGCCTACTACCAATTAAGCATATTAGGTGATGTGCATCTCTGTAATGAGAAGGGGTGTGGTCTAATGACATCAACACCCTATATCAGGTGTGCATAATTATTAGGCAACTTCCTTTCCTTTGGCAAAATGGGTCAAAAGAAGGACTTGACAGGCTCAGAAAAGTCAAAAATAGTGAGATATCTTGCAGAGGGATGCAGCACTCTTAAAATTGCAAAGCTTCTGAAGCGTGATCATTGAACAATCAAGAGTTTCATTCAAAATAGTCAACAGGGTCGCAAGAAGCGTGTGGAAAAACCAAGGCGCAAAATAACTGCCCATGAACTGAGAAAAGTCAAGCGTGCAGCTGCCAAGATGCCACTTGCCACCAGTTTGGCCATATTTCAGAGCTGCAACATCACTGGAGTGCCCAAAAGCACAAGGTGTGCAATACTCAGAGACATGGCCAAGGTAAGAAAGGCTGAAAGACGACCACCACTGAACAAGACACACAAGCTGAAACGTCAAGACTGGGCCAAGAAATATCTCAAGACTGATTTTTCTAAGGTTTTATGGACTGATGAAATGAGAGTGAGTCTTGATGGGCCAGATGGATGGGCCCGTGGCTGGATTGGTAAAGGGCAGAGAGCTCCAGTCCGAATCAGACGCCAGCAAGGTGGAGGTGGAGTACTGGTTTGGGCTGGTATCATCAAAGATGAGCTTGTGGGGCCTTTTCGGGTTGAGGATGGAGTCAAGCTCAACTCCCAGTCCTACTGCCAGTTTCTGGAAGACACCTTCTTCAAGCAGTGGTACAGGAAGAAGTCTGCATCCTTCCAGAAAAACATGATTTTCATGCAGGACAATGCTCCATCACACGCGTCCAAGTACTCCACAGCGTGGCTGGCAAGAAAGGGTATAAAAGAAGAAAATCTAATGACATGGCCTCCTTGTTCACCTGATCTGAACCCCATTGAGAACCTGTGGTCCATCATCAAATGTGAGATTTACAAGGAGGGAAAACAGTACACCTCTCTGAACAGTGTCTGGGAGGCTGTGGTTGCTGCTGCACGCAATGTTGATGGTGAACAGATCAAAACACTGACAGAATCCATGGATGGCAGGCTTTTGAGTGTCCTTGCAAAGAAAGGTGGCTATATTGGTCACTGATTTGTTTTTGTTTTGTTTTTGAATGTCAGAAATGTATATTTGTGAATGTTGAGATGTTATATTGGTTTCACTGGTAAAAATAAATAATTGAAATGGGTATGTATTTGTTTTTTGTTAAGTTGCCTAATAATTGTGCACAGTAATAGTCACCTGCACACACAGATATCCCCCTAAAATAGCTATAACTAAAAACAAACTGAAAACTACTTCCAAAACTATTCAGCTTTGATATTAATGAGTTTTTTGGGTTCATTGAGAACATGGTTGTTGTTCAATAATAAAATTAATCCTCAAAAATACAACTTGCCTAATAATTCTGCACTCCCTGTATATTACGTATGTGTTCAGCTAGCTCCCAGTAGTGCATTGCGGCTTTTTCAACAAAGGATAGCAAGAGAATGAAGCAAAAAACTTTGGAAAGTTATGTAAAATGGTATGCTCTATTGAAATCATTAAAGGAAACATTTTATTTTCATGTCCTACTTAGGGCTAGATTACGAGTAGAGCACAAATTAGCGCTCCCACTCGCACGTTAACTTCGCTAGACGGAGGCTTTTTGCGCAGGTCGGAGGTTAGGTTGCCCTTGTATTACATGTTCAAAGTAAGAAGTTTGCGCATGAGCGCTAACCCGACACAAAAAAAAAGTGTTGCAACCTCGTTGACGTATTTCCCCATAGACTTCAATGGAGCTGGAAAAATGGAAAAAACACTATACTCAATCATAAACCCGATCATGTTTAACCAAGTGCACAAACCCGACATGAAATGTGAATATTTCACACTCCAATGTTCTATTCATAATTAAATAAATAAATATATATATATATATATATATATATATATATATATATATATATATATATATATATAAGACTACAAAAAGATCAGCAAGTAAACCTTATACAGCAACCCCATATAAAGCCTAATTAATCAAATAAATATAGGAACTGCCACAAATAGACACTACCAAGGATGTCTGGTAAATAATGTGTTATTTATTGTATTCTTAATCATGTGCAAAAAAGTGTACAAAAAGAAAAAACACATTAATTGTTCAAAAATATAAGCATATGCAATTAATTCATTACCCAGAGAGCAGGGGTACCCAGAACAATATAGTTATAATATATTAAGCCGGTAAGTAGACAAATAAGTATCTACATATGAAAAGTTACTAAAGCAAACTTCAGAGTGATATGTAAAATAGATATAGCGCTTAAAAGATAATCCTGCTAACCTCAAAAAATGACCCCTCAAATCAAACAATACGTTATAACAAAAACAGAAAGAAGAGGTAGCGCAAACTGCACAGATAAGCTATTTAATACAATAATAACTATGTTAAAATACAATGTAGCACACACATAAAAAATATATAAGTGTATTATAGGTGAGACCTATACAGTATCAATAATACTAAAAGAGCTATGGTAACAAAAAAGGAACGTCTCCCTTATAAGATAAAAACATACCAATTTTTTTAAAATGAGAGTGCCCGGGCTGGGAATTCTTTTTAAAACCAGATGGAAACAAATAAGATTTGAGCGATAGGCAATGCCTTCAAACAACCACCAAAATCAGAGGGAGAAAAAAGCGTAGAAAACAGTCACAGCAAAGTTCCAAATCTTTGCGGTGAAAACCGCTACAACAAAGTACCTGAGACTCTGAATCAGAGCATGTAGATAAGATCCGGACTGTGGTTCCTCTCGGCAGCTCTGTCCGCGTCCAGGAGGATAGCCTGTGTTGATTCCTAGGTGTGGATCACGTGACTTGGATGACGTCACGTAAGAGGTGTGATCCAATTCTTGAAACAGATAACGGAACAACTGTAGCACTACAGCTTGACAAGAGTCTCTGTGAACGAGGTGAATAAATATTTGAACTAGCAAACCCACTGGAATGGGGCAAATTGCTTTCTCTGTGTTCAACAGGAAATTGTCTTGTCCTTAGATGCAGACCAGGAAGGCCTGTTAGAGAAAAAAGCAATGACAGTATGAGTCCTAGTCAGATAGAACGTCTACGCGTTTCGCCCTACAGTCTTGATAAAGCCCAGTGTAGGGCGAAACCCGTAGACATTCTATCTGACTAGGACTCATCATGTCATTGCTTTTTTCTCTAACAGGCCTTCCTGGTCTGCATCTAAGGACAAGACAATTTCCTGTTGGACACCGAGAAAGCGATTTGCCCCATTCCAGTGGGTTTGCTAGTTCAAATATTTATTCACCTCGTTCACAGAGACTCTTGTCAAGCTGTAGCGCTTATTTGTTTCCATTTGGTTTTAAAAAGAATTCCCAGCCCAGGCACTCTCATTTTATAAATATTTGTATGTTTTTATCTTATAAGGGAGACGTCCCTTTTTTGTTACCATAGCTCTTTTAGTATTATTGATACTGCATAGGTCTCACCTATAATACACTTATATATTTTTTATGTGTGTGCTACATTGTATTTTAGAAAGAGGATAAACAGTCCTCAGAGGGTGTGCTGGTGCTTGGAGGTTGATTGCAGTATTTGAAACTTCAAAACTGATGGCCGCACTCCTGCTAATAATCCGGATGGATTTCTAGCTGTGATGCAAGGAAGAAAAAAAAAAAGAAAGAGAGGCGCCAAAACATAAAACAGTATCGTAGGTCTAAACGGGTAAGATTCCCACACAAAATAGTTCCACCCCGTTGTACCAAATACTCACAGACAAAGCGGCACAGATGGCGTGCCTCTAAGCGCGGATCGGGACTATTCAGAGTCGCCCGACAGACACAACTCGACTAGTGCACGTCACTCAGTGACCTCCAATTGTATTTTAACATAGTTATTGTATTAAATAGCTTATCTGTGCAGTTTGCGCTACCTCTTCTTTCTGTTTTTTGTTATAACTAAAGCAAACTTCCACATGAACCGTCCTTGTAATTGGACTACCACTTGCAAATACACGGCAACTGCATGCAAATATACAGCAACTGGATATTCCCAAAATAACTCCTTCACTCCCTATATGGCCTGAGAGAATATGTCCTAGCGGGCTAGCAAGCAACCATTATTGGGGGCATATATGATACTTCACATTTCATCCAATACTTCGTCCCATACCCTTACTTGTTACCATAAAGCAAGTTAACAAATGCCAAAATGGACAGATACACAGATAATTTCAGTAATGAAATAACAGGTGAATAATCACACAGCACTTTTCCTTTCAGCATTTCCTTCGTGTTACCTGTTCTGATGAAATAGCCGTGTTCACCCCCTAGGCCAAAAAGCTCCGCTTACCGTTCATAGAGATATAATAGAACCATCCATGGCTCACATAAGGAGACTTACAAAGGGTTCCTGGGTGCAGAATTAAGTAAGAACACTGTAATCCCAGCCAGCGTGGAAGTCGGCAACAGCCAATACAGACTCTGCTACATGTGTTTCACCCTACGTCACTTGGGGTTTCATCAGGCACAATTAATCAATAGCTATTGCATAGATTCAGACCTATTTACAGTGTCTCCCACAGGTGATGTGAATGGATCGTTAATTACTTCATTGCACATTGAAACAAAATTTTTTTTTGTAATTCATAAACATTTTGCTGAAGTATTACAAGTCTCTTACTAACCAGCATCCTTAATCAGTGACTAATAATCACTCTAATAGAGTATATACATTTTCAAAAACTAAAGCTCTAGTCAGTCCTAAATTAAATAGCACCATGACCATTACATATATAATCAATATGTTATAATACCTTGCATTGTATTAATGCTTACAGGTTAGGTTCGGATACACTAATAAAACAGACTTACATAGACAGAGGGGATAAATGCTATATACATATGGTATTAATCCATAGACATTTCTAGCCACCTCAGAGTACATATGAAGGTCCCTAAATAAACCTATTTCTAAAAATTATTATCAATTTGTAAGGAAAGGGGCATAGTTTAATTCTTCATTTAACCCATTAGGCTGAAGTGAATTAAGATTGTAAATCTACTTGCATTCAGATTTGAGGAGCAAATTGTCCCAATAACCCCCTCTTTCTTTGATATCTACAAGTTCAAGGCCCATAAATTTTAAATCTTGTGTGCTACTTTGGTAAACCCCATAAAAATGTCTCGCTACCCTACTATCCTTAATTTTTTCATTAAGGATATCTCTTCTGTGCTCCTTCATTCGCTCCCTGAACTCTCTATATGTTTTGCCCACATAGAGCCGGGGGCAAGAACAGTAGGCTACATATACCACAACCTCATTCTGGCATGTAATATGGCCCATAATTCTGTGTGGAATGTCCACACAGAATTAAGGGCTCCATGTGGTAAATAGGTCTGAATCTATGCAATAGCTATCTATTAATTGTGTCTGATGAAACCCCAAGTGACGTAGACTGAAACACAGGTAGCAGAGTCTGTATCGGCTGTTGCCGACTTCCACTCTGGCTTGAATTACAGCGTTCTTACTTAATTCTGCACCCAGGAACCCTTTGTAAGTCTCCTTATGTGAGCCATGGACGGTTCTATTATATACCTATGAACGGTAAGCGGAACTTTTTTGGCCTAGGCGGTGAACACGGCTATTTCATCAGAACAAGTAACACGAAGGAGAAGCTGAAAGGAAAAGCGCTGTGTGATCTTTCACCTGTTATTTCATTACTGGAATCATCTGTGTATCTGTCCCTTTTGGCATTTGTCAACTTGCTTTATGGTAACAAATAAGGGTATGGGATGAAGTATTGGATGAAATGTGAACTATCATGTATGCTCCCAATAATGGTTGCTTGCTAGCCCGCTAGGACATATTCTCTCAGGCCATATAGGGAGTGAAGGAGTTATTTTGGGAATATCCAGTTGCTGTATATTGGCATGCAGTTGCCGTGTATTTGCAAGTGGCAGTCCAGTTACAAGGATGGTTCATGTGGAAGTTTGCTTTAGTAACTTTTCATATGTACATACTTATTTGTCTACTTGCCGGCTTAATATATTATAACTATATTGTTCTAGATATCCCTGCTCTCTGGGTAATGAATGAATTGCATATGCTTATATTTTTGACCAATTAATGTGTGGTTTTTCTATTTGTACACATGATTAAGAATACAATAAATAACACATTATTTACCAGACATCCTTGGTAGTTATTATTATTATTATTATCGGTTATTTGTAGAGCGCCAACAGATTCCGCAGCGCTTGGTAGTGTCTATTTGGGAGGGTGACGGTTCCTATATTTATTTGATTAATTAGGCTTTATATGGGGTTGCTGGATAAGGTTTACTTGCTGATTTTTTTGTAGTCTTATATTGTTCTCTAAACCTCCGTGCACCTTGGAGTCCACATTCATATTAAAATATTGTGGGCCCTTATTCATAGCCATACTATCCAGGGACAGCTGGTACAAACATTGTAAAATATAAATATATATGATTTTTTTGGGTAAAATATCTATCTATATTACTTTAAAGTATACAATGTTGTCCTTCTCTTGGTATTCTTTGTTGAAAATCATTGGGTAAGCTCAGGAGCATGCACGTGTCTGTAGTACTATATGGCAGCAGTTTTGCAAGAATGTTATACATTAGCAAGAGCACTAGATGGCAGCACTTGTTTCTGCTGTGTAATGCTCTATACATGAGCACAATACCTACCTAGGCATCTCTTAAATAAAGGATACCATGAGAACAAATCAAATTTGATCATTAAAGAAGTTTGAAAACTTTTTAAAAACTGTAAGCTCTATCTGAATCACAAAAGAGGAATTTGGGGATTTATGTCCCTTTAACACAGGCATCTTCCCACTCCCTTGTACTGCCAGTTGATATGTTGCCATGGTCAAAGTTAGATTGCTTCATCCATCCAGTCTTTAGTAATACCTTTCTGTTTTCTAATCTTCAGCGATATTCTTAGAGGATAGTTAAAGGGACAGTCAACACCAAAATTAAGGGGTTAATTAGGTAGCATGTAGTATTATTTTTACCTTTAGTTTAGAGATCAGGATCTCACCTGACACATCCCACCCCCTGGTCCCTCCATGACCCCCCTAAAACAGCTCTCTTCCCTCCCCACCTCACAATTGTCACCGCCATCTTAAGTACTGGCAGAAAGTCTGCCAGTACTAAAATAAAAAGTCTGCCAGTACCCAATTTGCCCCCCAAAGATGCTTTTTTATTTTTTTTTATTTCTAAATAAACTTTTCTGTAGTGTAGCTGCCCCCCTCAATACCCTATCTCCCTCCCAGATCCATTGCCCAACATTAAATTCCCCCCTCCCTCTGCCTCATTCACAAATCATTGAAATGTATAATGCAAATGCGGCTCGCCCGCGCGCCTCCACCCAACAGAGTGGCTCTCTCTGCATCGGAGGCTTAAAAAAGGGTATTGCAGGATGCCTCAATATTGAGGCATCACTGCAATACCCTGAGAGTTACTGGAAGCGATTACAATCACTTCCAGCGCTCAATTAGACTGAGGACGTACCAGGTATGTCCATTGTCACTAACTGACAGTTTTTGCAGGATGTACCTGGTACGTCCTTGGTCATTAAGGGGTTAAAGGGACACTGAACCCAAAAATTTTTCTTTCATGATTCTGATAGAGCATGCATTTGTAAGCAACTTTCTAATTTACTCTATTATTCAATTTTCTTCATTCTCTTGGTATCTTTATATGAAAAGCAAGAATGTAAGTTTAGATGCCGGCTCATTTTTTAGTGAACAGCCTGGGTTGTCATTGCTGATTGGTGGTTAAATTCAACCACCAATAAACAAGTGCTATCCATGTGCTGAACCAAAAATTGGCTGGCTCCTTAGCTTAGATGCCTTCTTTTTCAAATAAAGATAGCAAGAGAACATAGAAAAATTGATAATACGATTAAATTAGAAAGTTGCTTAAAATTGCATGCTCTATCTTAATCATGAAAGAAAAAAATTTGGGTTCAGTGTCCCTTTAACTATGCCAACTTTTTTAGTTCTGCATTTTACTGAGGAAACAAAAACCAGGGCAGAGGGCCACTAGTTGACCATCCTTGGTCTTATAAGTCACGCTTAAAGGGACAGTCTACACCAAAATTTTTCTTATTTAAAAAGATAGATAATCCCTTTATTAGCCATTCCCCGTTTTTGCATAACCAACACAGTTATATTAATATACTTTTTACCTCTGTGATTACCTTGTATCTAAGCCTTTGCAGACAGCCTCCTTATCTAAGTGCCTTTGACAGACATTCAGTGTAGTCAATCAGTGAAGACTCCTAAATAACTTCACGGGAGTGAGCACAATGTTATCTATATGACACATGTGAACTAGCACAGTCTAACTGTGAAAAACTTTCAAAATGCTCTGAGCTAGGAGGCGGTTTTCAACTGTTTAGAAATCAGTTTGAGCCTAGCTAGGTTTAGCTTTTCAAAAATACAACCAAGGGAACAAAGCAAATTTGATGATAAAAGTTAATAGGAAAGTTGTTTAAAATTGCATGCCCTATCTGAATCATGAAAGTTTAGTTTTGACTTTACTGTCCCTTTAACTGATGATGAGCAGCGTGCTAACATGCATTTAGCCCTGTGCAATCAATAACGCTTGATTGGTTATTACAAGTTGTTGGTTAAAATCTTTAACCAAAGCTTTATTTTCATGCATTCTACCTATATACCCTTAATGAAAAGTGCAAAAAGGTTTTGAAAACCTGATGTTATTATCTTGATATAGTGCCTTCCAATACTCATTAATATGCTCAAAAATTGTGAATTAATGCTGAATAATATGGATCAAATGTACAATAAGGAAAAAATGGTTGAGTTGTTGTGAAAGGGACATAAGGTATATGCCAAGCCATAGAGGAGTCAAGGACGTATGTGTGTGTGTATGTGCATGTTAGTATGTGTTAAGTCTAATATGTACCATTAACCCCTTCTCTACCAGGAATTTCCGAGAAAAACTTGCCCAACGTACTGGAGAAGTTTTAGAATTTTTGCTATTACTCTGTTTAACCCCTTAGTGACCGAGGACGTGCAGGGTACGTCTGAAAAAAAAAGGCAGTTAACGCCTGACGACGTACCCTGCACGTCCTCGGCTAAAGTGAGTGCTGGAAGCGATCAAGATCGCTTCCAGGCACTATTACAGTACTGCAGGGATGCCTCGATGTCTGGGCATCCCTGCAGTGCTGTTACGGAGTGCCGGGACCGGAGCGATCACTCCCCCTTGAGTGATCACTTCCGGTTTTGCTCCACGTGGAGCCCGGCAGTGCAGCAGAGCATCGGAAGCGATCGGACACGCTTCCGATGCTCTGCTAGTGTGCTAAGTGCCTCGGTGGGTCGAGGCACTTAGTTAGTATATAAATAAAATTAAAAATTAAAAAAAAAAAATAATATATAATATTAAAAAGCCCCACATATAGCGCCCCCCCCCCCCTCCCCCATGAGGCTTCCAAAATGGCGATGCCCGGTGCATCATGGGGCATCTGGGGGTGTCCCTAGCCTGTCTCACCATAGGGGCAAGCTAGGGTCACCCAATCTGAGCCTTCTTAGAAAAAAAAAAAAAATAATAATAAAATACCCCATTTGTCTGATCATGTCAATATTTGTAAATATTGACTCTGATCAGTGTGGATCTCCCTCCCTCTCCTCACTTGCCATTTTGTTGGAGAAAGAGAGAGACCTGTATTTTAGCAGAGAGAGATTTATTTCTTTTATTTGTTAAAAAATTTAAAATCCAAAGGCTCTTTTCAGAGCCATTAACCCCTAGCTTGCCAGTGATCACTATAAATCACTGGCAGTAGCACAGCTGCACTTTTTTTTGCTGTCTGTGCATTTTTTTAGGGGTTAATTTTTGTTGTTGTATTTTTTTTTAAAAACTCAAAGGCTCCTTTCAGAGCCATTTAGCTAATTTAATTTAATTTAAAGACTATTTAACCCCTAGCTTGCCAGTGATCGCTATACATCACTGGCATTAGCATAGCTGTAATTTTTTGCTGTCTGTGCATTTTTTAGGGGTTAATTTTTGTTGTTGTAATTTTTTAAAAACCTAAACGCTCCTTTCAGAGCCATTTAGCTAATTTAATTTAATTTAAATAGTATTTAACCCCTAGCTTGCCAGTGATCGCTATACATCACTGGCATTAGCATAGCTGTACTTTTTTGCTGTCTGTGAATTTTTTTAGGGGTTAATTTGTGTTGTTGTAATTTTTTAAAAAACCAAAGGCTCCTTTCAGAGCCATTTAGCTAATTTAATTTAATTTAAAGAGTATTTAACCCCTAGCTTGCCAGTGATCGCTATAAATCACTGGCATTAGCATAGCTCTACATTTTTGCTGTCTGTGCATTTTTTTAGGGGTTAATTTTTGTTGTTGTAATTTTTTAAAAACCTAAATGCTCCTTTCAGAGCCATTTAGCTAATTTAATTTGATTTAAAGAGTATTTAACCCCTAGCTTGCCAGTGATCGCTATAAATCACTGGCATTAGCATAGCTGTACTTTTTTTTAAAAAAACCCAAAGGCCATTTAGTTAATTTAATTTAAAGAGTATTTAACCCCTAGCTTGCCAGTGATCGCTATAAATCACTGGCATTAGCATAGCTGTACTTTTTTAAAAAAAAACCCAAAGGCCATTTAGTTAATTTAATTTAAAGAGTATTTAACCCCTAGCTTGCCAGTGATCGCTATAAATCACTGGCATTAGCATAGCTGTACTTTTTTTAAAAAAAACCCAAAGGCCATTTAGTTAATTTAATTTAAAGAGTATTTAACCCCTAGCTTGCCAGTGATCGCTATAAATCACTGGCATTAGCATAGCTGTACTTTTTTAAAAAAAAACCCAAAGGCCATTTAGTTAATTAATTAATTTTGGTTTTCTGTGACAGATACAAAAATGTCACAGAAAAGATATAGTGTTGAGGAGGCGTATGCCATCCTTGCGTCAGAGTCAGATGCCTCTATGTCTGACTCAGACCCCAATTTTGACCCTGCCATATGCTCAGATACATCATTAGATGCAGTCTCAACTGATAGTGATGTATCTGTGGCTGCTAGCCCCCCTGCCAGCCCCCCTGCTAGCCCCCCTGCCAGCCCCCCTGCTAGAAGGAGGCGTGTTGCTGCCATTGCCGCTGAAGAGTGGGTAACGCCTCATCTCCAGAGGCCAGATATCCCACCCTTCACAGCAAATGCTGGCATAAATATAGATGTGGCAGGTTTTAGCCCCCAACAGTTTCTGGAGGTGTTTCTGGGTGATGATGTATTGGGGAACATTGTCGCCCAAACTAATTTATATGCCCATCAGTACCGTGCTGCAAAGCCTGAAACATATTTGGCAAAGCAGCAATGGGCCCCCATCAATGTGCCAGAATTTAAAAAATTCTGGGCATTGACTATGCTGATGGGCATCATAAAGAAACCCTCCGTTCGCTCCTACTGGAGCAGTAGCCCCATCTGCTCTACCCCCATTTTCTCCCAGAGTATGTCGAGGCAGAGATATGAAATGATTCTTCATTTCATGCACTTCAGCGACAACAGCCTGTGCCCCCCTAGGGAGCATCCCCAATTTGACAGGCTGTATAAAATCCGCCCCCTGATTACCCACTTTTCTGCCAGGTTTGCAGAGGCTTATACACCTGGAAGGAATATATGCGTTGATGAATCCCTGATGAAGTATAAGGGAAGGCTGGGATTCAAGCAGTATATTCCTTCCAAGCGCTCCAGGTATGGGGTAAAGGTGTATAAGCTCTGTGAGAGCGAGACTGGGTATACTCAGGCCTTCCGGGTGTATGAGGGAAAGGATAGCCACCTTGACCCTCCAGGTTGCCCAGAACATATGGGAACCACTGGCAAGATTGTCTGGGACCTGATATTACCCCTAATGAACAAAGGGTATCACTTGTACTTAGACAATTTTTATACAAGTGTCCTTTTGTTCAAGCTACTGTATTGCTTTGATACAGTAGCTTGCGGTACTATTAAAAAGAACCGCAAAGGTTTCCCAGGACAACTTGTACGCACCCGGCTACGAAGGGGGGAGACCTCTGCTCTGCGCCAAGAGGAGCTGTTGGCACTGAAGTACAGAGACAAGAAGGATGTATACCTTCTTACCACCATCCACACAGAGAGGACGGTGGCGGTCTCTGTACGTGGCAGAGCTGAGATCATAAGGAAGCCAGTGTGCATCAAATCTTATAACCGGCATATGGGTGGGGTTGATCTGGCAGATCAGCTGCTGCAGCCCTACCTAATTATGCGGAAGACAAGGGCCTGGTACAAAAAGGTTGCAATTTACCTAATGCAGATTGCAACCCACAACGCTTTTTTGTTGTTCAAAAAAGCAAACCCCGGAATGAAACTGACTTTTTTACAATTTCAGCTCCAGATCATTTCGGGGATTTTGTACCATGATGCACCTGCTCCCCGGGCGGTGATGGGAGAGAGCAGAGTTGGGGCTACTCATTTTATTTTTAAAATCCCCCCTACTGCCGCAAAGCAGAGACCACAAAAAAAATGCAGAGTCTGTACCAAGAGGGGGCAGAGAAGGGACACTGTATATCACTGTCCTGATTGCCCTGGACAGCCTGGACTCTGCATTGGGGACTGCTTCAAGCGGTACCATACAATGGTCAATTTTTAAAAAATAAATAAATTTGCTGTTATTTTTTTTTTGTTATGTTTACTGTTAAATTTTTTGTTATTTTTTTACTTTTAATGTGCCAGATTTTTACATTTCACTAATATATTTTTTTTTCTAAAATGGGGCTGTTCTTTTTTTTTTTTTTACAAAAACCCCTGTCAAACCTATGCATGGGGACATAGGTGTACTCAGGGTGCCTAGCAGAAAACAACCTGTAGTATTTTTTTTGCACTAACTTACAACAGTCTCTCCTAAATCATAGTCAAAAAGCAATGTGTGTGTAAAAATGAAAATTGAAAAAATGCCACGATACACTTTCTCCAATTTTTTTAGCTAAAACAGTTACTTCAAATGCATCAAAACACAATATACAATACCTTGGGGTGTCAACATTTCAAAAATATGCACATTCATGGCAATAAATAAAAGTGGGGTTTACAATAGGCCCCAAACTAAAGATAGGCCTATCAGAAGAAATACTCTCACTTAATAACTAAAATCACAAGTCATAAAATTGTAACATAACCTTCCCAAAATCCTGGCAAACCTATGCATGGGGGGCATAGGTGTACTCAGGGTGCCTAGCAGAAAACAACCTGAAGTATTTTTTTGCACTAACTTACAACAGTCTCTCCTAAATCATAGTCAAAAAGCAATGTGTGTGTAAAAATGAAAATTGAAAAAATGCCACCATACACTTTCTCCAATTTTTTTAGCTAAAACAGTTACTTCAAATGCATCAAAGCACACCATATACAATACCTTGGGGTGTCAACATTTCAAAAATATGCACATTCATGGAAACAAATAAATTGGGGTATGTTAAAATACCCCCAAAAAGACAATAGGCAAAGAAAATATGTTAAATGTGAAAAAAAATCACAAACGCATGTTGGACATTTGGCATTACACCCCCCGAACAAGCCAAGAAACTTATGCATAGGTGGTATCACTGTACTCAGGAGATGTTGGTGAACACATATTGGGGTCTTCTTTGGCAGTAACACATAACAGGAGCTGAGAATTCATGTCTAAAGTACAATGTGTGTGAAAAATAACACACAAAAAATGACTGCCTAATAGTTTGACAAAGAATTAGTGCATGGAAAGTGTTAAAATACCAGCATTTGAAATACCCTAGGGTGTCTACTTTTCAAAAATATATGGTTTGATGGGGGTAAATTACATTGGCCGGCTTCAGAAATGTCCTACATAGGACATGGGTGCATGGGATGTGAAAATTCCAAGTTGAAAAACTGGAATGCGCCCCCTAAAAATAAGGCCTTTTAGCCCCCAGAGAACCCAACACACCTATACATGGGTGGTATCACTGTACTCAGGAGATGTTGTTGAATACATATTGAGGGTTTTTTTGGCAGTAACACATAACAGGGACTGAGAATATATGCCTAAAGTACAATGTGTGTGAAAAATAATGCAAAAAAATGACTACCTAAAAGTTTGACAAAGACTAGTGGTTGAATTAGTGCATGGAAAGTGTTAAAATACCAGCATTTGAAATACCCTAGGGTGTCTACTTTTCAAAAATATATGGTTTGATGGGGGTAATTTACATTGGCCGGCTTAAGAAATGTCCCAAATAGGACATGGGTGCATGATGACAGATGTGAAAATTCCAAGTTGAAAAACTGGAATGCGCCCCCTAAAATTAAGGCCTTTTAGTCCCCAGAGAACCCGACACACCTATACATGGGGGGTATCACTGTACTCAGGAGATGTTGTTGAATACATATTGAGTTTTTTTTTGGCAGTAACACATAACAGGGACTGAGAATATATGCCTAAATTACAATGTGTGTGAAAAATAATGCAAAAAAATGACTACCTAAAAGTTTGATAAAGACTAGTGGTTGAATTAGTGCATGGAAAGTGTTAAAATACCAGCATTTGAAATACCCTAGGGTGTCTACTTTTCAAAAATATATGGTTGATGGGGGTAATTTACATTGGCCGGCTTCAGAAATGTCCCAAATAGGACATGGGTGCATGATGACAGATGTGAAAATTCCAAGTTGAAAAACTGGAATGCGCCCCCTAAAATTAAGGCCTTTTAGCCCCCAGAGAACCCGACACACCTATACATGGGGGGTATCACTGTACTCAGGAGATGTTGTTGAATACATATTGAGGTTTTTTTTGGCAGTAACACATAACAGGGACTGAGAATATATGCCTAAAGTACAATGTGTGTGAAAAATAATGCAAAAAAATGACTACCTAAAAGTTTGACAAAGACTAGTGGTTGAATTAGTGCATGGAAAGTGTTAAAATACCAGCATTTGAAATACCCTAGGGTGTCTACTTTTCAAAAATATATGGTTTGATGGGGGTAATTTACATTGGCCGGCTTCAGAAATGTCCCAAATAGGACATGGGTGCATGAAGACAGATGTGAAAATTCCAAGTTGAAAAACTGGAATGTGCCCCCTAAAATTAAGGCCTTTTAGCCCCCAGAGAACCCGACACACCTATACATGGGGGGTATCACTGTACTCAGGAGATGTTGTTGAATACATATTGAGGTTTTTTTTGGCAGTAACACATAACAGGGACTGAGAATATATGCCTAAAGTACAATGTGTGTGAAAAATAATGCAAAAAAATGACTACCTAAAAGTTTGACAAAGACTAGTGGTTGAATTAGTGCATGGAAAGTGTTAAAATACCAGCATTTGAAATACCCTAGGGTGTCTACTTTTCAAAAATATATGGTTTGATGGGGGTAATTTGCATTGTCCGGCTTCAGAAATGTCCCAAATAGGACATGGGTGCATGATGACAGATGTGAAAATTCCAAGTTGAAAAACTGGAATGCGCCCCCTAAAATTAAGGCCTTTTAGCCCCCAGAGAACCCGACACACCTATACATGGGGGGTATCACTGTACTCAGGAGATGTTGTTGAATACATATTGAGGTTTTTTTTGGCAGTAACACATAACAGGGACTGAGAATATATGCCTAAAGTACAATGTGTGTGAAAAATAATGCAAAAAAATGACTACCTAAAAGTTTGACAAAGACTAGTGGTTGAATTAGTGCATGGAAAGTGTTAAAATACCAGCATTTGAAATACCCTAGGGTGTCTACTTTTCAAAAATATATGGTTTGATGGGGGTAATTTACATTGGCCGGCTTCAGAAATGTCCCAAATAGGACATGGGTGCATGATGACAGATATGAAAATTCCAAGTTGAAAAACTGGAATGCGCCCCCTAAAATTAAGGCCTTTTAGCCCCCAGAGAACCCGACACACCTATACATGGGGGGTATCACTGTACTCAGAAGTTGTTGTTGAACACATATTGAGGTGTTTTTGCTCAGTAACATATAACAGGAACTGAGAATCCATGCCTAAAGTACAATGCGTGTGAAAAATAACACACCAAAATGACTACCCAAAAGTTTGACAAAGACTGGTGGTTGAATTAGTGCATGCAAAGTGTTAAAATACCAGCATTTGAAATACCCTAGGGTGTCTACTTTTTAAAAATATATGGTTTGATGGGGGTAATTTGCATTGTCCGGCTTCAGAAATGTCCCAAATAGGACATGGGTGCATGACGACAGATGTGAAAATTCCAAATTAAAAAACTGGAATGCGCCCCCTAAAAATAAGGCCTTTTAGCCCCCAGAGAACCCAACAGACCTATACATGGGTGGTATCACTGTACTCAGGAGATGCTGCTGAAGACATATTGGGGTGTTATTTGGCAGTAACCCTTAACGTTCTCAGTAAATGTATTCTTGAATTGCTATTTTGTCAAAAAATCACCATTTTTTTTTTTTCAAACTTTGGCATAGATTGGTGGTAAAATAGTTGCATGGAAAGAGTCAAAATACTCCATGTTTAATACCTTAGGTTGTGTTCTTTTAAAAAATATATATATGTGAAGGGTTAATCAGGGATTCCTGACAGATATCAGTGTTCCAATGTAACTATCACTAATTTTTTTTAAATTTTTTTGGAAATAGCAAAGTGCTACTTGTACTTATTGCCCTATAACTTGCAAAAAAAGCAAAGAACATGTAAACATTGAGTATTTCTAAACTCAGGACAAAATTTAGAAACTATTTAGCATGGGAGTTTTTTGGTAGTTGTTGAAGTGTAGGAGATTTTGAGGGTCAAAGTTAAAAAAGTGTGTTTTTTTCAATTTTTTCCTCATATTTTATAAATTTTTTTATAGTAAATTATAAGATATGATGAAAATAATGGTATCTTTAGAAAGTCCATTTAATGGCGAGAAAAACGGTATATAATATGTGTGGGTACAGTAAATGAGTAAGAGGAAAATTACAGCTAAACACAAACACCGCAGAAATGTAAAAATAGCCTTGGTCCCAAACGGACAGAAAATGGAAAAGTGCTGCGGTCATTAAGGGGTTAAACAAAACAATAGCCTTTGGTTTTTTGATTTACCTTTGAAAACTATATATAGTTTTAAAGTAGACAACCCAAGGTATTAATATTGGCCTTTTTTTATATATGTCATGCCACTTTTTGGCCACCAAATACGATCATATAAAACTTTGGCCTTGCCTTAGAGCAGAGCTTTCCAAACTTTTCATGTTGGTGACACACTTTTTAGACCTACATCATTTTGCGACAGTAATCCAGTTGTACTAGCAAACAGGAGGTTAAACTAACTTGTTTTAAGAGATACGGACACATACATAAATTATATAATAACAAAATATATTTACAAGTAACAGTAAGTATGTGCAAGAATTAAAAAGTTTAACACCAATAGCTACTTACTATTTTAATAAGATGAGATTGATGGGATGAACACAGTTTCTGAATATTTAGTGGAATATTAGATAAAGACTCTAGCATTTCATCATCAAGCAGCTGTCCCACTCACTCACTACACATGCAGTCACAAGCCGATTGAGGAGACTACACGTGCAGTCACAAGCCGATTGAGGAGACTACACATGCAGTCACAAGCTGATTGAGGAGACTACACGTGCAGTCACAAGCCGATTGAGGAGACTACACGTGCAGTCAGGAGCCAATGTGCCATCAAAGCCGCCAGTGGGAATAGTTTCAGTTCCTTCTCAGCTGCGCCAATAGGTTAAGATGATCTGTGACCCACTAGGTATCAATCATGTGCCAACCATGTGATACGTGAAGCAGGCAGGCGGAAAGTCGGAAACCAAAAAAATATATATTTTTTTAATTGAAATTCCAAAAAAAATTGTGCTGAAGCAGGGACACACCTACACACTGCCGCCGACACACTAATGTGTCCCGACACACAGTTTGGAAAGCACTGCCTTAGAGCTTCACTCATAGTTAATGTAATTTTCCCTAAACTGGTTCATGATCTACCTGATAGTGAGGATGCTGTTGCTATGTATTTTGTAGTGAGTGCTCTTATTTGTGTTTCCTCTTTTGCATCCATTTTTTAAAAAGTATCTACAAACTGGGTAGCCAGGAGTATTATTAAGCACTAATAATGCTTTAGAGGCACAAGAAACACCTTGAGATTGCAATATAAAATGTGCATAATTTGTGTTTAGTAGAATTGTTCAACAGGCTTTAATTATTTATTTCTCCTACTTTTTCTATAATTTAAATCTGAAATGGTGGAGTTTCCAGTTTTAACTCATAAGGATAGATTTATCAAGCAGCAGAAACTGCAATCTACCCCCAAAGTTTCCGGCTCACCGGAAACTTAAGTTAAGAAGTAGCGGTCATTAGACCGCTGTTTCTTAACTTATCTGCCACCTCTAAGGTGGTGGACAGCAATCATCCTGATCAGATAAGTTCGAGATGATTGACATCCCCTGCTAGCGGCCGATTGGTCGCAAATGTGCAGGAGGTGGCATTGCACAAGCATTTAACAAGAAATCCTTGTGCAATGAAAAATGCAAACAGCAAGTTAATAAATTGGCCTCAAAGTGTACATGGCAGGATTTACAAGCCTGACTCTGGTACATATATGTCACTAATTGGCTGAAGCAAAGAATATAAGATACAAACTGCAATACAAAGTATGCTTTGCTAACAAAATGACTGTGGCTAGCTGTGTTTTCTCCAATAGTAAGTCTGGATTGGTTCTTCAAAATAAAACAATTTCCCTATTATATTAATTTAATACAAATATTGTAATTACAAGGAGTTTACATGATTTTAGGTTCAGTGATGTGTTCCTCTCAATATTGCTTCAACAATGGATGTGCTTTGTCTTGTAAATCTTCTAATTTTGCTTTGGTTGGAAACGAGTTTGTTTTCTCGCACACACATATTAATAATATTATATCTAGGACCATCTTACATGTCATTCTAGTTTTATGGTATATTTAATTACTTGTGAACATAAACAACATACAAGCCATGCTATTAGGGTTCTTAAAGACTCCATTAGTGAGCATTTACTTTCTATTACTGCCATTGCACCAAAGACACCTGTAGCGCTTCATTTTGCTTCTCACCAGTTCAATCATGCAAGCTATTGATCATGTTCTGATTTCTATTCAGGATGGGGACAGGGCAGGAGCATTTAATAGAAGAGAAATGTATTGAATTTTTGTTTTTCAGACTGGTAAACCTAATGGTGTTAATGAATGTTGGATTGTACCTAGGTAATTTGTTTGCAATTAATTCCTCCCATCATTTTTCTTTCATTCTTTCTCTAGCATCTAGTGTTTTCTTGCATTTCATCCTACTTATAATGAATTTTGTAATTTTTTATATGGCAAATTATTAAAATTGTTATTATTGTAATATTTTTAAGCAATGAATGAGATAATTGATTTGCTTATAAACCTACTATGAGAGACGTATTCATCATCTTTGATGAAAAGCCGCTCTTTGGCTTGAAACGTGTAAGATTTCTGTCTCCCTATTCTATCCTGTTGAGCCGTCTTTACGTTTTTAATGATATTCCAATAAAGCAGTATTTTATCCTTTATCCTTACTGCTTGACACTAATTTTTGGATTATATCCAACTACCTTAATACTTTCAGCTTTACTATGGGAATTTCTAAAAGAATATCAATATACAGAGCATATACGCAGGTGCACAGTACCCAAACACCACTATTTGTGGCATCACAATGCAGTCATGAAACTTTGATGGCCAGGGTAGAATTAAGCATGGCATGACTGTATTAAAGGCCAATGGTTCTGATGTAAAGAAGAAATGCCTATTTTAATTAGCAAACAAAAAATGGTTGTCATTACAGAATATATCAGATTACAGAAGGGAGAGACATTTAGATTAGCACTTTGATAATCACGGAAAGGTTTGAATGTTCCACAATGGGGTTTAGGAATTCTGGTCTGAGCATAAGGAAATCAGACTATAAAAAAGGTAGTGACCTCCCTCCAATTTCTGAACTGCCCCACAATATTATTGGAAGGTATAATGTTTACAGTCAAGGGGTTAAATGTAAACACCCTTCTAGAATGTATATTTAATATGTATCCTTTAAAGATGTCTTGTTCTCTTTTAAGATTCTATTAATATTGAATTATACACTGTGAAAAGGTTTAAGCAATGTCAAAATATAAAAACATAAAATGATCCTTGATCCTAATGGCAAAGTCAGCAATGTATTAAAAGCTAACTGCTGGCTACCATGTGACAAAGGATAGGTTAACTGTGGACATGATACATTTACAAGTTAATTACCATTTCAGTTTGAAGACAAACACACACTGGTTTAAACCACATTTTAATGTATTATAAAAACACAGGGGCTTCTTTCTGGAGAGGCTAAAATGGTTCTCTGGTGCTGGATTTTTTTTAGGTATATTTTGATTAGATATTTTAAAAGAAACATTCTGCAATAGATGCTCTAAATCCAGCTGTTTGTGTTTTATCACAGTTTTTATGTGCTTACAATCATTTTTCCTTTTCAAAAATCTTGTGTTCCTGTAACTCAAAGGTAGCTGGTTTGACAAAGATCAAAAGGTAGAGTTAAAGTAACTACTCTACCAATGAGGTTTAAAGCATGTTGTTAGACTGCCATCTACTGTCTTTGTCAGGTAATGCATTTGTTTTGAAAACTGCATATTTCTCCAATCATAAATACATATTAGTATCCCATAATTTCTTTTTGTATTATTTATAGAGTTACATTAGTAAAGACAACATTTTTGCTGTAATCAGACAATATATTTATTTATGAAATTATTTTGTCAATTATTTTTAAGCTTATTGAATTTTTTTTCTGTTGTATTTGAAATACCTCGTTTCCACTTAACAATGTTAAATTGTTGTAATTAGCAGCTCCATTGCCTTGGCTTGTTTTTGACTTTGCAGGCAATTAGCCCATTAAATACTTAAATGAATTTGATTAAATGATAGTGTATCAACACAATGGCCTCTTTTATATATTGGAGCTCTGTTAAATCACACATTTAATATACATGATTGGCTCACAGCAATCACACCAAAGCTAAGAACAAATTAATAATGTGGGTAATTATATTATTCAACAATAATTATAACAATAAATAATTGGTTTATTTATCTATTTTCTTCATGCTGAACTTCAATTGCATTTAGTAAATAGCCTTAGATTTAAAGGTAAAGGAAAGACAAAATTACATTTTTCCAATTCAGATAGCGCATGTAACGTTAAAAAAAAATCTAACCACATTTACTTCTTTATTTTGGTATCCTTTGCTCTTTAATGTGAATGTCAATTTTCAGCAATGAGTGCCCGGTTTTTAAAAATACTTTTAAAAACAGGGGCACTTTCATTGATTAAAGTTTACATTGCACCGGATTTGTAGAAATACTTACTTTTTACTTCTGCAAAGCCGGATCGACAATCCCCCGCCTTCTTCTTCCTGCTGTACAACCACAGCAATGACAAAACCGTCTTCCTCCAATCACAACCGGGCATCACGAGATGGATGCTCTGGGGGGGAAGCCATGTTGGAGGAAGCCGGTTTTGTCATTCCTGATGTCAGTACAGAGGAACTGAGGCTGGGATCGGCGATCCGGCTTTGGAGAAATAAAAGGTTAGTATTTCTACAAATTCAGTGCAATGTAAATTTTCATCAATGAAAGTGCCCCTGTTTTTAAAACTTTTTTTAAAAACCGGGCACTCATTGCTGAAAATTGACATTCACTTTAAACTCTTTCCAAACCTAGGTAGGCTCAGGAGCATGCAAGTGTCTTGAGCACTACATAGCAGCAGTGTTTGTAACAATGTTATTAATAAATGTCTCTTTGCACTGTTAGTGGAAGCTAATAAATAATAGTTATCATTATTACCCAAATTAGGGCTAGACTAATTTATCGCGCGCCCGCAAAAGGGCAAATTCGCCTGTTTGCGGGCGTATGATAAATATGCAGCCATTACAAGTGGCTGGTTATTAATATTGTAAGCTCGCAGTAGCAATAAGTGCTCAGAAAATTAACCAGATGTAACAAGGCTTAGTTCAGCTCTCAGGCAGGTAAATAGGTGTGCAGGCTGCCAGGGCATACACCAAATACCCCCAAAAAAATTCCAGAAAGAAAATGCAGCAGCACCATCAATACTGTTGAAAGGTTTATTTAAACCAAAGAGATAAAGTGCAATAGAAAGTCCTTAATCATGTATCATTAAGAACTTTCTGTCCGAAAAGTTGTATTTTATCTCTTTGGTTTAAATAAACATTTCCAAAAAAATAACCAGAGATCAGATCTCTGGTTAATTTTCTAAAAGTGCCCCAAATGCCCCCAAAATAGAGGGTCTTTTATTTTTTTATATATAAAAAAAAATAGCATTTTTTCCATAAAAAAAACAACTGCACTAAGAAGTTTTTAAAGGTTAAAAGTGCCTTTACATAGCGGTCTTTGGGAACTGTGTGTTACCTGTAAATATACCGTATATGTCTAAGCTTATATACATATACAGTATATTTATGTGCTAATATATGTATTTACACGTTAACACATAAATATATATATAGAAGCATATACATATACACAGTATTTATATTTGCTGCCTTTGCAGCGCGACTTACCATCTGCGCTGCACTAGTTCTCATGCCTTGTCTCACAGCATGAGAACGAGGCTCCCATTGGAGCCTATGGAAGCACGCTCTGTTGAGCGCATAGATTCATAGCAATGCGAACACAAGGTCATGTTTGCATTGTGGGCCACTTCAAATACCAGCACATAATTACGAGTGGAGTACAAAGATCGCCCTTTCGAAAACGCAATTTTGCACTCCAATCGTAAACTGGCCTTAAATTTTACTCAATGACCAAGATTAAAGGAAACACATTTGTGAAACTCACTGCAACAACACAACTTAAAGGGACATTAAACAACTACATTAGTAGAGTAACTACTCACCATGGTATTGTTTTTTCTCCTATCGCTGCAACTCTCTTTAAAGCCATTCTTTTATTTTAACCCAGTAGAAACCAGTTGGTAAAACTCTGCCTCTTTATTCTGAGTGCTGCAAACTTGGGGCGCAATCCGATATACGGCGCAGGTTCCCGCGCAAGCGTGGAAACCTGTGCCGCCCGTAGTTTCAGCTCGCACAGCGAGCTATCTCATATACGGCGCTCGCAGTTGCTAAAGTGCCGTAAGTCTGACAAACTAGCGATGTCCAGAAATCTGCGTAAGTACAAATTTCTGGAGTCGCCAGTGACTTACGGCACTTTAGAAACTGCCGCCGCCTAAAAAAAATGACTAAAATACTAAATCTTCCGTTACTGTCTAACACGCCTCCCAAACATAGCCCGACACGTATACCCCTCTATCCGCAATCCCCCCTCTCACTCCTAACAATAAATGTATTAACCCCTAAACTGCCGCTCCCGGACCCCGCTACCTGAGCCCCCTACACCGCCGCCACCTATATTATATATATTAACCCCTAATCTGAGCCCACTACCCCGCTGCCACCTATATTAACTGTATTAACCCCTAATCTAATCCCCCTACACCGCCGCCAGCTACATTAAATGTCTAACCCCCTAAACCGCCGCCAGCTATATTAAATGTCTAACCCCCTAATGTGATCCCCCTACACCGCCGCCAGCTACATTAAATTGATTACCCCCTAATGTGAGCCCCTACCCCGCCGCCACCTACATTAAAATGATTACCCCCTAATGTGAGCCCCTACCCCGCCACCACCTACATTAAAATGATTACCCCCTAATGTGAGCCCCTACCCCGTCGCCACCTACATTAACTATATTACCCCCTAATATGATCCCCCTACACTGCCGCCACCTATATTAAATTTATTAACCCCTAATCTAATCCCCCTACACCGCCGCCACCTATATTAAATATATTAACCACTAAGCCTAAGTCTAACCCTAACACCCCCTAACGTAATTATTATTAAAATAAATCTAAATAATATTAATAATATTAATTAAATTATTCCTATTTAAATCTAAATACTTACCTATGAAATAAACCCTAAGATAGCTACAATATAATTAATAATTACATTGTAGCTATTTTAGGGTTTATATTTATTTTACAGGTAACTTGGTATTTATTTTAACTAGGTACAATAGCTATTAAATAGTTAATAACTATTTAATAGCTACCTAGCTAAAATAATTACCAAATTACCTGTAAAATAAATCCTAACCTAAGTTACAAATACACCTACACTATCAATAAATTAATTAAATAAACTACAATTATCTAAACTAAAATATAATTAAATACACTAAACTATATTACAAAAAAAACACTAAAACACAAAAAATAAAAAAAGATTACAAGAAATTTAAGCTAATTACACCTAATCTAAGCCCCCTAATAAAATAACAAAGCCCCCCAAAATAAAAAAAATGTCCCTACCCTAAACAAAATTACAAAAGTAGTCATCTCTATTACCAGCCCTTAAAAGGGCCTTTTGTGGGGCATTGCCCCAAAGTAATCAGCTCTTTTACCTGTAAAAAAAAAAAAGAACAACCACCCCCCCATTACAACCCACACACCCCTACTCTAAAACCCCACCTGATCCCTCTTAAAAAAACCTAAGTCTAACCCCCAAGTGGTCCTTACCTGTCCTGAAGACCGGCGGAGAAGGTCCTGTTCCAGGCGGAGAAGTCTTCTTCCAGGCGGCAACCTCTTCTTCTTCCAGGAACCAGCCGGCGTGGAGCGGAGGAGTTGAAGACCGATGACCACGGAGCTGAAGACCGTCCTCTCTGGAACTGAAGACCGGCAATGCAGGAACTGAAGATCGGCGACGCTGGAACTGAAGACCGGAGCCATGGAGCGTGGAGGATCCTCTTCATACGATCGCCGCCATACACTGAATCGCGTACCTTGAATTCCTATTCAGTGTACAGCGGCGATCGTATGAATAGGATATAAATATGATAGAAATAGGTGGCGGCGGGGTAGGGGGCTCACATTAGGGGGTAATGTAGTTAAAAACATAATTTATGTAAGAACTTACCTGATAAATTCATTTCTTTCATATTAGCAAGAGTCCATGAGCTAGTGACGTATGGGATATACATTCCTACCAGGAGGGGCAAAGTTTCCCAAACCTCAAAATGCCTACAAATACACCCCTCACCACACCCACAAATCAGTTAAACGAATAGCCAAGAAGTGGGGTGATAAGAAAAAAGTGCGAAAGCATATAAAATAAGGAATTGGAATAATTGTGCTTTATACCAAAAAATCATAACCACCACAAAAAAGGGCGGGCCTCATGGACTCTTGCTAATATGAAAGAAATGAATTTATCAGGTAAGTTCTTACATAAATTATGTTTTCTTTCATGTAATTAGCAAGAGTCCATGAGCTAGTGACGTATGGGATAATGACTACCCAAGATGTGGATCTTTCCACGCAAGAGTCACTAGAGAGGGAGGGATAAAATAAAGACAGCCAATTCCTGCTGAAAATAATCCACACTCAAAATAAAGTTTAATGAAAAACATAAACAGAAGATTCAAACTGAAACCGCTGCCTGAAGTACTTTTCTACCAAAAACTGCTTCAGAAGAAGAAAATACATCAAAATGGTAGAATTTAGTAAAAGTATGCAAAGAGGACCAAGTTGCTGCTTTGCAAATCTGATCAACCGAAGCTTCATTCCTAAATGCCCAGGAAGTAGAAACTGACCTAGTAGAATGAGCTGTAATCCTTTGAGGCGGAGTTTTACCCGACTCGACATAGGCATGATGAATTAAAGATTTCAACCAAGATGCCAAAGAAATGGAAGAAGCTTTCTGGCCTTTTCTAGAACCGGAAAAGATAACAAATAGACTAGAAGTCTTTCGGAAAGACTTAGTAGCTTTAACATAATATTTCAAAGCTCTAACAACATCCAAAGAATGCAACGATTTCTCCTTAGAATTCTTAGGATTAGGACATAATGAGGGAACCACAATTTCTCTACTAATGTTGTTGGAATTCACAACCTTAGGTAAAAATTCAAAAGAAGTTCACAACACCGCCTTATCCTGATGAAAAATCAGAAAAGGAGACTCACAAGAAAGAGCAGATAATTCAGAGACTCTTCTGGCAGAAGAGATCGCCAAAAGGAACAAAACTTTCCAAGAAAGTAATTTAATGTCCAATGAATGCATGGGTTCAAAAGGAGGAGCTTGAAGAGCCCCCAGAACCAAATTCAAACTCCAAGGAGGAGAAATTGACTTAATGACAGGTTTTATACGAACCAAAGCTTGTACAAAACAATGAATATCAGGAAGATTAGCAATCTTTCTGTGAAAAAGAACAGAAAGAGCAAAGATTTGTCCTTTCAAAGAACTTGCGGATAAACCTTTATCTAAACCATCCTGAAGAAACTGTAAAATTCTCGGAATTCTAAAAGAATGCCAAGAAAAATGATGAGAAAGACACCAAGAAATATAAGTCTTCCAGACTCTATAATATATCTCTCTAGATACAGATTTACGAGCCTGTAACATAGTATTAATCACAGAGTCAGAGAAACCTCTTTGACCAAGAATCAAGCGTTCAATCTCCATACCTTTAAATTTAAGGATTTGAGATCCTGATGGAAAAAAGGACCTTGCGACAGAAGGTCTGGTCTTAGCGGAAGAGTCCACGGATGGCAAGAGGCCATCCGGACAAGATCCGCATACCAAAACCTGTGAGGCCATGCCGGAGCTACCAGCAGAACAAACGAGCATTCCTTCAGAATCTTGGAGATTACTCTTGGAAGAAGAACTAGAGGCGGAAAGATATAGGCAGGATGATACTTCCAAGGAAGTGATAATGCATCCACTGCTTCCGCCTGAGGATCCCGGGATCTGGACAGATACCTGGGAAGTTTCTTGTTTATATGAGAAGCCATCAGATCTATTTCTGGAAGCTCCCACATTTGAACAATCTGAAGAAATACCTCTGGGTGAAGAGACCATTCAACGTTTGGCGACTGAGATAATCCACTTCCCAATTGTCTATACCTGGGATATGAACCGCAGAGATTAGACAGGAGCTGGATTCCGCCCAAACCAGAATTCGAGATACTTCTTTCATAGCCAGAGGACTGTGAGTCCCTCCTTGATGATTGATGTATGCCACAGTTGTGACATTGTCTGTCTGAAAACAAATGAACGATTCTCTCTTCAGAAGAGGCCAAGACTGAAGAGCTCTGAAAATTGCACGGAGTTCCAAAATATTGATCGGTAATCTCACCTCCTGAGATTCCCAAACTCCTTGTGCCGTCAGAGATCCCCACACAGCTCCCCAACCTGTAAGACTTGCATCTGTTGAAATTACAGTCCAGGTCGGAAGAACAAAAGAAGCCCCCTGAATTAAACGATGGTGATCTGTCCACCACGTTAGAGAGTGTCGTACAATCGGTTTTAAAGATATTAATTGAGATATCTTTGTGTAATCCCTGCACCATTGATTCAGCATACAGAGCTGAAGAGGTCGCATGTGAAAACGAGCAAAGGGGATCGCGTCCGATGCAGCAGTCATAAGACCTAGAATTTCCATGCATAAGGCTACCGAAGGGAATGATTGTGACTGAAGGTTTCGACAAGCTGAAATCAATTTTAGACGTCTCTTGTCTGTCAAAGACAGAGTCATGGACACTGAATCTATCTGGAAACCCAGAAAGGTTACCCTTGTCTGAGGAATCAATGAACTTTTTAGTGAATTGATCCTCCAACCATGATCTTGAAGAAACAACACAAGTCGATTCGTATGAGATTCTGCTAAATGTAAAGACTGAGCAAGTACCAAGATATCGTCCAAATAAGGAAATACCACAATACCCTGTTCTCTGATTACAGACAGAAGGGCACAGAGAACCTTTGTAAAAATTCTTGGAGCTGTAGCTAGGCCAAACGGCAGAGCCACAAACTGGTAATGCTTGTCCAGAAAAGAGAATCTCAGGAACTGATAATGATCTGGATGAATCGGAATATGCAGATATACATCCTGTAAATCTATTGTGGACATATAATGCCCTTGCTGAACAAAAGGCAAGATAGTCCTTACAGTTACCATTTTGAACGTTGGTATCCTTACATAACGATTCAATATTTTTAGATCCAGAAGTGGTCTGAAGGAATTCTCCTTCTTTGGTACAATGAAGAGATTCGAATAAAACCCCAGCCCCTGTTCCAGAACTGGAACTGGCAAAATTACTCCAGTCAACTCTAGATCTGAAACACATTTCAGAAATGCTTGAGCTTTCACTGGATTTACTGGGACACGGGAAAGAAAAAATCTCTTTGCAGGAGGTCTTATCTTGAAACCAATTCTGTACCCTTCTGAAACAATGTTCTGAATCCAAAGATTGTGAACAGAATTGATCCAAATTTCTTTGAAAAAACGTAACCTGCCCCCTACCAGCTGAGCTGGAATGAGGGCCGCACCTTCATGTGGACTTAGAAGCTGGCTTTGCTTTTCTAGAAGGCTTGGATTTATTCCAGACTGGAGATGGTTTCCAAACTGAAACTGCTCCTGAGGATGAAGGATCAGGTTTTTGTTCTTTGTTGAAATGAAAGGAACGAAAACGATTATTAGCCCTGTTTTTACCCTTAGATTTTTTATCCTGTGGTAAAAAAGTTCCTTTCCCACCAGTAACAGTTGAGATAATAGAATCCAACTGAGAACCAAATAATTTGTTACCCTGGAAAGAAATGGAAAGTAGAGTCGATTTAGAAGACATATCAGCATTCCAAGTTTTAAGCCATAAAGCTCTTCTAGCTAAAATAGCTAGAGACATAAACCTGACATCAACTCTGATAATATCAAAAATGGCATCACAGATAAAATTATTAGCATGTTGAAGAAGAATAATAATATTATGAGAATCATGATCTGTTACTTGTTGCGCTAAAGTTTCCAACCAAAAAGTTGAAGCTGCAGCAACATCAGCCAATGATATAGCAGGTCTAAGAAGATTACCTGAACACAGATAAGCTTTTCTTAGAAAGGATTCAATTTTCCTATCTAAAGGATCCTTAAACGAAGTACCATCTGACGTAGGAATAGTAGTACGTTTAGCAAGGGTAGAAATAGCCCCATCAACTTTAGGGATTTTGTCCCAAAATTCTAATCTGTCAGACGGCACAGGATATAATTGCTTAAAACGTTTAGAAGGAGTAAATGAATTACCCAAATTATTCCATTCTCTGGAAATTACTTCAGAAATAGCACCAGGAACAGGAAAAACTTCTGGAATAACCACAGGAGATTTAAAGACCTTATCTAAACGTTTAGATTTAGTATCAAGAGGACCAGAATCCTCAATTTCTAAAGCAATTAGTACTTCTTTAAGTAAAGAACGAATACATTCCATTTTAAATAAATATGAAGATTTATCAGCATCAACCTCTGAGACAGAATCCTCTGAACCAGAAGAGTCATTAGAATCAGAATGATGATGTTCATTTAAAAATTCATCTGTATAAAGAGAAGTTTTAAAAGATTTTTTATGTTTACTAGAAGGAGGAATAACAGACATAGCCTTCTTGATGGATTCAGAAACAAAATCTCTTATGTTATCAGGAACATTCTGAACATTAGATGTTGATGGAACTGCAACAGGTAATGGTACATTACTAAAGGAAATATTATCTGCATTAATAAGTTTGTCATGACAATTAATACAAACAACAGCTGGAGGAACAGCTACCAAAAGTTTACAGCAGATACACTTAGCTTTGGTAGTTCCAGCACCAGACAGCGATTTTCCTGAAGTATCTTCTGACTCAGATGCAACGTGACACATCTTGCAATATGTAAGAGAAAAAACAACATATAAAGCAAAATTGATCAAATTCCTTAAATGACAGTTTCAGGAATGGGAAAAAATGCCAAGGAACAAGCTTCTAGCAACCAGAAGCAAAGAAAAATGAGACTTAAATAATGTGGAGACAAAAGCGACGCCCATATTTTTTTAGCGCCAAATAAGACGCCCACATTATTTGGCGCCTAAATGCTTTTGGCGCCAAAAATGACGCCACGTCCGGAACGCCGACATTTTTGGCGCAAAAGAACGTCAAAAATGACGCAACTTCCGGCGACACGTATGACGCCGGAAACAGAAAAGATTTTTTGCGCCAAAAAAGTCAGCGCCAAGAATGACGCAATAAAATGAAGCATTTTCAGCCCCCGCGAGCCTAACAGCCCACAGGGAAAAAAGTCAAATTTTTAAGGTAAGAAAAATAATTGATTCAAGTGCATTATCCCAAATATGAAACTGACTGTCTGAAAATAAGGAATGTTGAACATCCTGAGTCAAGGCAAATAAATGTTTGAATACATATATTTAGAACTTTATAAAAAAGTGCCCAACCATAGCTTAGAGTGTCACAGAAAATAAGACTTACTTACCCCAGGACACTCATCTACATGTTTGTAGAAAGCCAAACCAGTACTGAAACGAGAATCAGTAGAGGAAATGGTAAATATAAGAGTATATCGTCAATCTGAAAAGGGAGGTAAGAGATGAATCTCTACGACCGATAACAGAGAACCTATGAAATAGACCCCGTAGAAGTAGATCATTGAATTCAAACAGGCAATACTCTCCTCACATCCCTCTGACATTCACTGCACGCTGAGAGGAAAACCGGGCTCCAACCTGCTGCGCAGCGCATATCAACGTAGAATCTAGCACAAACTTACTTCACCACCTCCATAGGAGGCAAAGTTTGTAAAACTGATTTGTGGGTGTGGTGAGGGGTGTATTTGTAGGCATTTTGAGGTTTGGGAAACTTTGCCCCTCCTGGTAGGAATGTATATCCCATACGTCACTAGCTCATGGACTCTTGCTAATTACATGAAAGAAATAGGTGGCGGTGGGGTAGGGGGCTCACATTAGCAGGCCCATTTATCAAAGGGCTTGCGGACCTGATCCGACACTGCGGATCAGGTCCGCAAGACCTCGCTAAATGAGGAGAGCAATACGCTCTCCGCATTTAACATTGCACCAGCAGCTCACAAGAGCTGCTGGTGCAACGCCGCCCCCTGCTGACTCGCGGCCAATCGGCCGCCAGCAGGGAGCTGTCAATCAACCCGATCGTATTCGATCGGGTTGATGTCCGGCGATTCCTGTCCGCCTGTTCAGAGCAGGCGGACAGGGTTATGGAGCAGCGGTCTTTAGACCGCTGCTTCATAAGTTGTGTTTCTGGCGAGTCTGAAGACTCGCCAGAAACACGGCCCTTCAAGCTCCGTACGGAGCTTGATAAATGGGCCTGCAAGGGTTCATGTAGTTAAAATAGGTGGCAGTTGGGTAGGGGGCTCACATTAGGGGGTAACAATTTTAATAGGTGGCGGCGGTGTAGGGGGATCACATTAGGGGGTTAGACATTTAATGTAGCTGGCGGCGGGGTCCAGGAGCGGCGGTTTAGGGGTTAAGTACTTTATTAAAGATTGCGATGGTGGATTGCGGTTGACAGGTAGACATTGCGCATGCGTTAGGTGTTAGGTTTTATTTTGCAGGTAGTTTAGGGAGTTACGGGGCTCCAATACTCAGCGTAAGGCTTACTACGCCTGCAATTTGTGGCGAGGTGAAAATGGAGTAAGATTTATACATTTTCGCCACGTAAGTCCTTACGCTGTATATTGTATACCAAACTGCGCCGGTTTGGTATACAAGTCTATGGGCCAAAAAACTACGGCCGTAGGCAGAAATATACTAGCGTAACTTCTATGTTACGCCGTATATGTGATGCCAAACACGCGCAAAATTTGGCGTCGCCGGCTTTTGCAGGCGACGCTGCATATCGGATCGGGCCCCTGGTACGCACGTATTGCTGCATCCTGTAACAGAAGCAGTGCACTTTCACAGATCAGCGACATTATTGGCTTTTTAACAGCTGTACATGGCACTTTGGAATAGCTCACACAATACATAGCAGAAGAGTTGCATTTTTGCAGTAGTTTAAACAGTTTCAAAGTTATATAAAAATTAAAAACTCAAAAATAGTAAAGATAAAAGTAGCCACTGCAAAGATGGCAGTGCCCAGTGTGAATAGGCAGAACTTCACTAAACAGCACTTTTAAAGGGTTCAAATAATAGAATAGCTTAAAAGACACAGGAGAAATAATAACAACATGGTGAGTATTAACAAATGCTAATGTAATTTTACCCAGCAATTTAATGTCCCTTTATGTTGGATTTAACCTAATATAAAAGATTTGGGACAACCACAGTTGTATTGCTATTAGTTTTAGCATATATATCACTCACCATTATAACCATTGAAGCTGCATCTATCTGTTGACCTCTCGATGCATGGAATAAATCTCACTGTGAATGATGCCAGCATCACAAAGAACTTCCTCTATAAACAATCCATGTTAATATATGTAAAAAAGAAAGCTTGAAAACAGTTAAAAATAAATAAAAGAAAAACAAAATAACCTCATCAGCTTTGAAATATCAAGGCAAAACTGCAAGGCAAGATACTTCACACAGCAAATAAAGTATTAATGAATTCTGTGTGCTGAGCCTGAGCTTAGGTGAGACATCCTGACCATACCTCCAGGGGTCGCTCACAGCCTCTGGAAACACCTTTTGTTCTATCCAGCAAAACTACCATAACAAAACTGATGTGCAAAAATTACCAACATCTACATAGACTCTTTTGATAGCAGGTTTCTGATGTTGAGGTTGTAATTATTATTTTTCTAAATTGCTAGCAGTTGCCATTTAATGTACAATATATAATTTATTGTGCACCTAACTATATACTTTAAAAGCAGGAGCATCCACTAAATAAAAGCTTGAAAATATGGGTCAATGAATTTTGGACATTGACAATATTGACATAACCTCTCTTGTGCACCTACTGTACTTTTAGCACTGCCATGTGTGTTTTAAAGTATTTAGCAATAAAGTGGATTTTATAGAGCTCAGTACTGTACACCACTTCTTCTTTGTTTTTGGAGTGTATGTTGGCCTGACGCGTGTTAAGCATGAGCTATTGGCAGTAGCATTTGCTGTGATGAGTAAGCAAGAAGTTCCAGTTGCTCTGATCTATAATGATAAGTCAAGAGTGTCTGAATGAGAGCAGTCCAGGAGTGTGTGTACCACCACATTAAGTTTGGCAGCAGCTTTCATGTATTGCCACACTTAATAGAGAAGCACGGATATCATTTGTGATGTCTACACTCTTGAAGAATGGACGTTTTTTAAGTTCCTTTGATTTGATCCATTACTGTGGAGTTTGGGATTGCAATTTATTTTAATGCTAACATGGATCTCTGTAGACATATTAGTTGAAAGCAAAACCCTATTTCTGTTTGCACAATCAGCATTACACTTATAAACATAGCACAGATACATTTAAGAAACTGCATGCCCATGTTTGTTACAGATGACATATTTTTGAGTTGAAGTTTGCATGACTTACAATTCAGTCTGGAGCTTTTCTAGCTATGAGCTAACAAGCCCTCCCAAGAGTCCTTAAGGACAGTTGCCCTATAGTCAATAGTTCCTAACTCAGCAGGCTTTTTTGTAGCTGGAAACAAGGTATTATAGGCCAGTCTAGAAGAAAGTAAAAGCATTGCCTTGTCTTGCTTTATCATTCTGAGTACTTTTAAAATGAGAGGAAATATATATTGGGGTAAGTCCAATATGGCTTACTGAACTGCTTTCCAGAGGCTGTAGACATTACATTCTTTAAAATAACTTTTTCAACATTTAACTAGTGTCTGCATCTATCAGATCTATCAACTGGTTTTCCCGCAATGAACCTAGCTTTTGAACTTATTGCTTGCTCTGGTTTAATTGTAATGGCTTAATCTTATGTCAACCGAGAACATCTCGTAGATACTATTCTGCTATAAATAATAATTTGGACACATCAATAAATATTGACTTCTTGTTACTCCCCTTTACCTGACAAAGAAGATAGTTAATATGTTGTCTGTCATAACTGTTATATAACTGAAGTTGACAGTATACTAAAAGCTTTGTAAAGATAAATTTGATCTCCTGAATTCTAAGACATTTAAAAAATACCTACACGTGGCTCTACAATACCCTCAATGGAACCTTGAATTGACAAACCACAGCATTCTGGATAGACAAAAAGCTGTAGCGATGATTTGCCAATAAGAACCCAAAAGGAACCAAATTCTGGCATTGAAGCCATGTAGCCTTAAAAGAAGATATTGTTTTAAAGAATATGGAATCAGAAATTAGATTAGATATGAAAGTGTTCCCAAGTAGACTAAGCCAAGATCTAGCTGACAGGAACTTACTTCTACATTGTCTGCATAACTTGGACCACCATTTCTTTGGCAGACAAACAAGGGATTTTGCTGGTTTGACTAAGCAAGACTGAGATCACCAGATGAAAGGAAAGACAGGTAAATTGGTATTGCTGACTTTATACAGCTACCTAAAATGTGCTCTTGCAAGAGGAACATTTGTAATACTTATTCAATGCAGTGGGAAATGGAATATGTTGGCTGAAGCACATTCTGTTTCCTGCTAGAACGCATATAGTTTCATGCCAATAGCACTTCTTGTTCCTGGTTCCTTGTAAGTGCAAGGAGTTTATTGCCTATCACAGTGCTGGGTGTTCCTGTTCTTGAGATTGCTTTTGCTATACCTTACTGTGTCCTGCTATGTCTGCTTTGAATTGCAGTGTTCTTTTTAGCCCCTTGCACTTTGCCTGCTCTGAACTCTTTCTGTAATTCACCATCATCTTTGGCGAAATTCTGTATTATTTCACTGGATTTCCCTTTGCAACACTGTAATGAACTATGCCTGGTTGACCACCAAGCAGAATTGCATGAGCTGTGCTTCTGCTGAACCTGTGTAATCTCTGCTTTGTTAACATCATACCCATGTACTCTGTATAAACGGTGCTTCCTCTAAGCCTGTGCGTATTCTTTCTTGTTTAAAGTTAATTGCTACGGCCTACACATGTACTCTGCATGATCTGTGCTTCAAATGAGCCTGTGTATTATCTGTCTTGGATTTCAGTGAATGAATAAATAAAATGAGTAACTTGTTTAGTGCTACACCGCAAACTAAATCGCCTCAAGGCGCTTTTCAGCCAGAAGCAGCCTGAGCCTTCAAAAAAGGTGGGTCTTGTGCTTCTTCCTGAAGATTAGATGGTTTTCTTCTGAGCGGATGTCCGTAGGTAGCACATTCCATAGCCGAAGTCCTTGGACTGCAAATCTTCGTTCACCTTATGATTTGTAGCGGGTCTTGGGTATGTGGAGGAGGTTCTGGTTGGCTGACCGGAGAGGGCGACTTGGAGTGTAGTGCTTTATTTTGTCACAGAGGTATTTTGGGGCTTTTCCTTGTGTACATTTGTGGATGAGGCAGAGGGTCTTGAATGTAACACGATCCTTCACAGGTAGCCAATGGAGTGTCTTCAGGGATGAGGTGATCAATTCCCAGGTTTTTTTCCCAGTTACCAATCTGGCGGCTGTGTTCTGGACGACTTGCAGTCGTGAGATTTGGTATTTGGGGAGTCCTAAGTAGAGGGAGTTTGCATAGTCAAGTCGGGAGTTGATGAGTGATCCAACTGCAGCTGCGGTGTCTCCTTCAGGGATGAAGGGAATTAGTCGACGTAGTAGGTGAAGAAGGTGGTGAGATCCGCTGACTACTGATCCTATTTGTGCGACCATTGTCATGTTTAAGTCAGAGATGACTCCAAGGTTTTTGGCTTTGGCGCTGGGGGTGATGGTTTGTCTGAGGATGGTAGGTGGGTTGGATGTTATGCTGTGGTGTTTGTTTCGGTTTGCGTGGAGGAAAAGGAGTTCTGTTTTGGATCTGTTGAGTTTGAGGGAGCTCTCGGTCATCCACTCATCGATCAATGAGAGGCAGTTTTCCAGGGTGTGGTATTGGTCTTTCTTGTTAGTGATGCGCAGGTAGAGTTGAGTGTCGTCGGCGTAGGAGTGATAGAGCAGGTTCTGGTTGCTGATGATTTTTAGGAGTGGGCGGAGGTAGATATTGAAGAGCACGGGTGACAGGGGTGTAATTTTACATGCTTCTGAGGTGAAGGCGCCTAGTTTCACTTTCTGGGATCTATTCTCTAGGAAGGATGCAAACCAGGGTAGGTCCAAGTCTGCGACTCCTGCTACTTCTGTGAGACCAATGAGCAGGGTCTTGTGGTCTACTGTGTTGAAGGCTGTGCTAAGGTCCAGTAGCACCAGGAGGCACGATTCTCCTACATCTGCTGCATCGAGGGCATCATCCCAGATCTTGAGGAGCGTAGGATGATCACATGAAGAGGGCCTCCACGTCGGATTGATGGACCTCCTCCTGGACCTCCACCTGGACCTCCTCTTCCGCACATCGCTGCTCCTCCTCCGCAGGGATGAAGAAGATGCTGGTCCCGCGATGGATGAAGATGGAGCTGCCTGGATGAAGATGGAGCCGTCGGGATGAAGATTGTTCAAGCGGGACTTCAACAACTGTGAGTACCTAAAGAGGGGTTAGTGGGGGGGTTAGATTAGGGTGGGCACTCTTAAAAGAGCTGAATGCCCTTTTAAGGGCAGCAAAACAACTGAATGCCATTTTCAGGGCAGCAAAACAGCTGAATGCCCTTTTCAGGGCAATGGGTAGTTTTTTAGATAGTTTTTTTTTATTTTGTGAGTTTGGGGGGGTGGGGGTTTGTAATGTTAGTGGGTCTGTATTTTTTCAGAAAAAGAGCTGATATCTTTGGGGCAATGCCCTACAAAATGCCCTTTTAAGGGCTATTGGTAGTTTATTTTAGATTAGGTTTATTTTATTTTGGGGTGTTTATTTTTTAAATTGGTATTAGAATAGGAATAATTTTTATTATTTTGGATAATTCGTTTGTTATTTTGTGTAATGTTTTTTTTTTTTCGGGTGGGTTTTTATTTTTAGATTAGGGGTTGGGCATTTCATAAAAGAGCTAAATGCCCTTTTAAAGGCAGGAAAAAGAGCTGAATGCCCTTGTAAGGGCAATGCCCATACAAATGCCCTTTTCAGGGCAATGGGTAGATTAGGTTTTACTTTATTTTTATTTGGTGTGTTTGGGGGGTGGGGGTTTGTAATACTGTTAGGGGGTGTTTGCTTTTCTTTTGTAAGAAAAGAGCTGTTATCTTTAGGGCAATGCCCTACAAAAGGCTCTTTTAAGGGCCCACAAAAAGGCCCTTTAAGGGCCTGTGGTAGTTTATTATAGATTAGGACTTTTTATTTTGGGGTGGGTTTTTTATTTTTTTTAAAGGGTATTAGAATTGAATATTTTTTATTATTTTGGATAATTTTGTTTGTTATTTTTTGTAATGGTAGATTTTTTTTTATTTTTTGTAATTTTAGTGTTTTTTATTTTTTGTAATGGTAGGTTTTATTGTAAGGCAGCTTAGGTTTTATTTCACAGGTAAGTTTGTATTTATTTTAACTAGGTAGTTAGTAAATAGTTAATAACTATTTACTAATTAGTCTACCTAATTAAAATAAATACAAACTTACCTGTGAAATAAAAATAAAACCTAAGCTAGCTACAATATAACTATTAGTTATATTGTAGCTAGCTTAGGTTTTATTTCACAGGTAAGTTTGTATTTAGTTTTAAATAGGTATTATTTAGTTAATAATTGTAACTTTAATTTAGCTCTATTTTAATTATGTTAAAGTTAGGGGGTGTTAGGTTTAGGGTTCGGTTTAGGGTAATGGTTAGGTTTAGGGGTTAATAGTTTAATTAAGGTTGTTGCAATGTGGGGGCTGGCAGCTTAGGGGTTAATAGGTTTATTTAGTGGTAGTGATGTGGGAGGCCAGAGGTTTAGGGGTTAATAGCTTTATTTAGTGGCGGCGATGTTGGGGAGTGGGGGAATAGGGGTTAATAGATTTATTATAGTGTTGGCGATGTTGGGGTGTGAGGGAATAGGGGTTAATAACTTTAGTATAGTGGCGGCAATATCGAGAGCGGCAGATTAGGGGTTAATAGATTTTTTAGGTTGTGGCGATATCGGGAGCGGCAGAATAGGGGTTAATAACATTATGTAGGTGTCGGCGATGTCGGGGGCAGCACATTAGGGGTGTTTAGACTTAGGGTTTATGTCAGGGTGTTAGTTTTAAACTTAACTTTTTTTTCCCCATAGACATCAATAGGGCTGCGTTACGGAGCTTTTCATTCCGCAATTGCAGGTGTTAGGTTTTTTCTAACCCGCTTTCCCCATTGATGTCTATGGGGAAAGCGTGCACGAGCACTTTAAAACAGTGCTTGTAATGGCTGCGCTATAGAGGGTGAAATAACACAACTTTTGTTGCGTTTGTTAAATTCCCTATAGCGCGCATAACTCGTAATCTAACTGATTGTGATTTATGAGGTCTACTATACAGAATGTGGTATAGCTTCAGTGCGTACTGAAACCATATCTGACATGAGTAAATATCTAGGCCCTTGACTCCCTAATTCACTTCATATTGGACATGGACAAGTACCTCTATGTGCTTATTTATCTACTGTGTGTAAACAAAATAGATAACATAGCAAGAGAAAGAAACTGCCAAAGAAAAAGCTTACTTTAAGCTAGATTACAAGTGGAGCACTAATTTATCTCACGTTTGCAAACGGGCAAATTCACCCAATAAATAACCAGTCATTACAAGTGGCTAGATATTGCTATAGCGAGCTTGCGGTAGCAATTAGCGCTCAGAAAATTAACCAGAGGTCAGACCTCTGGTTAATTTTCTAAATGTCCCCCAATTGTCCCCAAAAGAAAGTGTAGTAATCTTTATTAAAAAATAAAAATATTAGCATCTTTATTTTTTAATAAAGTAACTACATGAAGCAGTTATAAGGGGCTAAAGTTGGTGGGTGTGGGGTGTTTGAAAAAAAAAATGGCACTAAAAGGTGCCTTTACATTGCTTATATACATATATATATATATATATATATATATATATATATATATATATATATATATACTGTATGTATGTGTTAATATGTGTATATACACATATTAAAGCATAAATATATATATGTATATTCATATACATATATATTTTAAATTGCTGCCCATCGCTGTGCGACTAACCCCCTTCGTTGCACTAGTTTTCATGTTGTGTCTCACAGCATGAGAACGAAGCTCCCATTGGACCTCACTTGGCATGAGAATAAAATTCCCATTGCACCTCACTTGTAATACCAACGCTAATTTGCATGCACTGATATTACTAAGTTGAGTGCAAATATCGCTTTTGCAGAAGCAATATTTTGCGCTCAACTTGTAATCTGGTCCTATGTCTGTTACAGTTATATCAAGCCAAAACCTCTTCTTCTTGAACCTGACAATAAAGTATTAGATTCCTCTCCATGGGCTAGATTTCATATGCAGCGTAGACTTCAGTTCAACTGCTGAAACCCACGCCGCCCGTAAGTTCACCTCACACATAAGGTGAATCCCATATACAGCTGCGGCAGATCATATACTGCCGTAAGTTGGATAAACTGGCGATGTTCATAAATGTGCAGAAATATAAATTTCTGGAGTCGCCAGTGACTTACGGCAGTATATAAACTGCCGGCGCCTAAGTAAAAAAATAAATCACTTGTAAAATTCTAACCCATTGGAAAAAAGCCTCCATCCCCCCATATTGCAACTACAAACAAAAGTATTAACCCCTAAACCGCAAGCCACTCACATTGCAATCTACCTAATACAGTTATTAACCACTAAACTGCCAACCCCCCACATTGAAATCTACCTAATACAGTTATTAACCACTAAACCGCCAACCCCCCATCGCAATCTACCTAATACAGTTATTAACAACTAATCTGCCAACCCCCCACATCGCAATTTACGTAATACAGTTATTAACCACTGAACCACCAACCCCCCACATCACAATCTACCTACTACAGTTATTAACCCCAAATCCGCCAAACCCCCACAATGCAAAGTATAAATCGAATCACTAAGCCCCCTAACCTAACACCCCCTAACTTAACCCCCAAAAAACTACCATTACGAAAATAAAGACTATCTCCCTAAAAAAAAAATTACCAAAATAAAAAAATCAGCCAATAGGATTTAAGCAGCTCTCATCCTATTGGCTGATTTCAAAATTTCATCCAAAAGAAATGCAAGGTACCCCAATATAAAATGGGTATCTTGCATTAAATCTTCAGTGTGCAATCTCTGTGTCACCACAGCTCCGGATGAAGAAAGAAGATGGCCCTGCGCTGGATGAAGATGGAGCCACCTGGAAGAAGACTTTCATCTCTGGACTTCAGGACTATTGGTAGTTTAGTGTTAGATTATGGTGTGAATTTATTTTGGGCATGTTTTTTTGTTTTTATAGGGGTATTAGATTAGGTTTAATTTTTTTTATTTTGTATAATTTGGTTTAATTTTTGTAATCTTAGATTATTATTTTTTTTGTAATAACAGAATTTATGTTTACCTGATAAATTACTTTCTCCAACGGTGTGTCCGGTCCACGGCGTCATCCTTACTTGTGGGATATTCTCTTCCCCAACAGGAAATGGCAAAGAGCCCAGCAAAGCTGGTCACATGATCCCTCCTAGGCTCCGCCTACCCCAGTCATTCGACCGACGTTAAGGAGGAATATTTGCATAGGAGAAACCATATGATACCGTGGTGACTGTAGTTAAAGAAAATAAATTATCAGACCTGATTAAAAAACCAGGGCGGGCCGTGGACCGGACACACCGTTGGAGAAAGTAATTTATCAGGTAAACATAAATTCTGTTTTCTCCAACATAGGTGTGTCCGGTCCACGGCGTCATCCTTACTTGTGGGAACCAATACCAAAGCTTTAGGACACGGATGATGGGAGGGAGCAAATCAGGTCACCTAGATGGAAGGCACCACGGCTTGCAAAACCTTTCTCCCAAAAATAGCCTCAGAAGAAGCAAAAGTATCAAACTTGTAAAATTTGGTAAAAGTGTGCAGTGAAGACCAAGTCGCTGCCCTACATATCTGATCAACAGAAGCCTCGTTCTTGAAGGCCCATGTGGAAGCCACAGCCCTAGTGGAATGAGCTGTGATTCTTTCGGGAGGCTGCCGTCCGGCAGTCTCGTAAGCCAATCTGATGATGCTTTTAATCCAAAAAGAGAGAGAGGTAGAAGTTGCTTTTTGACCTCTCCTTTTACCGGAATAAACAACAAACAAGGAAGATGTTTGTCTAAAATCCTTTGTAGCATCTAAATAGAATTTTAGAGCGCGAACAACATCCAAATTGTGCAACAAACGTTCCTTCTTCGAAACTGGTTTCGGACACAGAGAAGGTACGACAATCTCCTGGTTAATGTTTTTGTTAGAAACAACTTTTGGAAGAAAACCAGGTTTAGTACGTAAAACCACCTTATCTGCATGGAACACCAGATAAGGAGGAGAACACTGCAGAGCAGATAATTCTGAAACTCTTCTAGCAGAAAAAATTGCAACCAAAAACAAAACTTTCCAAGATAATAACTTAATATCAACGGAATGTAAGGGTTCAAACGGAACCCCCTGAAGAACTGAAAGAACTAAGTTGAGACTCCAAGGAGGAGTCAAAGGTTTGTAAACAGGCTTGATTCTAACCAGAGCCTGAACAAAGGCTTGAACATCTGGCACAGCTGCCAGCTTTTTGTGAAGTAACACAGACAAGGCAGAAATCTGTCCCTTCAGGGAACTTGCAGATAATCCTTTTTCCAATCCTTCTTGAAGGAAGGATAGAATCTTAGGAATCTTAACCTTGTCCCAAGGGAATCCTTTAGATTCACACCAACAGATATATTTTTTCCAAATTTTGTGGTAAATCTTTCTAGTTACAGGCTTTCTGGCCTGAACAAGAGTATCGATAACAGAATCTGAGAACCCTCGCTTCGATAAGATCAAGCGTTCAATCTCCAAGCAGTCAGCTGGAGTGAGACCAGATTCGGATGTTCGAACGGACCTTGAACAAGAAGGTCTCGTCTCAAAGGTAGCTTCCATGGTGGAGCCGATGACATATTCACCAGATCTGCATACCAAGTCCTGCGTGGCCACGCAGGAGCTATCAAGATCACCGACGCCCTTTCCTGATTGATCCTGGCTACCAGCCTGGGGATGAGAGGAAACGGCGGGAATACATAAGCTAGTTTGAAGGTCCAAGGTGCTACTAGTGCATCCACTAGAGCCGCCTTGGGATCCCTGGATCTGGACCCGTAGCAAGGAACTTTGAAGTTCTGACGAGAGGCCATCAGATCCATGTCTGGAATGCCCCACAGTTGAGTGACTTGGGCAAAGATTTCCGGATGGAGTTCCCACTCCCCCGGATGCAATGTCTGACAACTCAGAAAATCCGCTTCCCAATTTTCCACTCCTGGGATGTGGATAGCAGACAGGTGGCAGGAGTGAGACTCCGCCCATAGAATGATTTTGGTCACTTCTTCCATCGCCAGGGAACTCCTTGTTCCCCCCTGATGGTTGATGTACGCAACAGTTGTCATGTTGTCTGATTGAAACCGTATGAACTTGGCCCTCGCTAGCTGAGGCCAAGCCTTGAGAGCATTGAATATCGCTCTCAGTTCCAGAATATTTATCGGTAGAAGAGATTCTTCCCGAGACCAAAGACCCTGAGCTTTCAGGGATCCCCAGACCGCGCCCCAGCCCATCAGACTGGCGTCGGTCGTGACAATGACCCACTCTGGTCTGCGGAAGGTCATCCCTTGTGACAGGTTGTCCAGGGACAGCCACCAACGGAGTGAGTCTCTGGTCCTCTGATTTACTTGTATCCTCGGAGACAAGTTTGTATAGTCCCCATTCCACTGACTGAGCATGCACAGTTGTAATGGTCTTAGATGAATGCGCGCAAAAGGAACTATGTCCATCGCCGCTACCATCAAACCTATCACTTCCATGCACTGCGCTATGGAAGGAAGAGGAACGGAATGAAGTATCCGACAAGAGTCTAGAAGTTTTGTTTTTCTGGCCTCTGTCAGAAAAATCCTCATTTCTAAGGAGTCTATTATTGTTCCCAAGAAGGGAACCCTTGTTGACGGAGATAGAGAACTCTTTTCCACGTTCACTTTCCATCCATGAGATCTGAGAAAGGCCAGGACGATGTCCGTGTGAGCCTTTGCTTGAGGAAGGGACGACGCTTGAATCAGAATGTCGTCCAAGTAAGGTACTACAGCAATGCCCCTTGGTCTTAGCACAGCTAGAAGGGACCCTAGTACCTTTGTGAAAATCCTTGGAGCAGTGGCTAATCCGAAAGGAAGCGCCACGAACTGGTAATGCTTGTCCAGGAATGCGAACCTTAGGAACCGATGATGTTCCTTGTGGATAGGAATATGTAGATACGCATCCTTTAAATCCACCGTGGTCATGAATTGACCTTCCTGGATGGAAGGAAGAATTGTTCGAATGGTTTCCATTTTGAACGATGGAACCTTGAGAAACTTGTTTAAGATCTTGAGATCTAAGATTGGTCTGAACGTTCCCTCTTTTTTGGGAACTATGAACAGATTGGAGTAGAACCCCATCCCTTGTTCTCCTAATGGAACAGGATGAATCACTCCCATTTTTAACAGGTCTTCTACACAATGTAAGAATGCCTGTCTCTTTATATGGTCTGAAGACAATTGAGACCTGTGGAACCTCCCCCTTGGGGGAAGCCCCTTGAATTCCAGAAGATAACCTTGGGAGACTATTTCTAGCGCCCAAGGGTCCAGAACATCTCTTGCCCAAGCCTGAGCGAAGAGAGAGAGTCTGCCCCCCACCAGATCCGGTCCCGGATCGGGGGCCAACATTTCATGCTGTCTTGGTAGCAGTGGCAGGTTTCTTGGCCTGCTTTCCCTTGTTCCAGCCTTGCATTGGTCTCCAAGCTGGCTTGGCTTGAGAAGTATTACCCTCTTGCTTAGAGGACGTAGCACTTTGGGCTGGTCCGTTTCTACGAAAGGGACGAAAATTAGGTTTATTTTTGGCCTTGAAAGGCCGATCCTGAGGAAGGGCGTGGCCCTTACCCCCAGTGATATCAGAGATAATCTCTTTCAAGTCAGGGCCAAACAGCGTTTTCCCCTTGAAAGGAATGTTAAGTAGCTTGTTCTTGGAAGACGCATCAGCTGACCAAGATTTCAACCAAAGCGCTCTGCGCGCCACAATAGCAAACCCAGAATTCTTAGCCGCTAACCTAGCCAATTGCAAAGTGGCGTCTAGGGTGAAAGAATTAGCCAATTTGAGAGCATTGATTCTGTCCATAATCTCCTCATAAGGAGGAGAATCACTATCGACCGCCTTTACCAGCTCATCGAACCAGAAACACGCGGCTGTAGCGACAGGGACAATGCATGAAATTGGTTGTAGAAGGTAACCCTGCTGAACAAACATCTTTTTAAGTAAACCTTCTAATTTTTTATCCATAGGATCTTTGAAAGCACAACTATCTTCTATGGGTATAGTGGTGCGTTTGTTTAAAGTGGAAACCGCTCCCTCGACCTTGGGGACTGTCTGCCATAAGTCCTTTCTGGGGTCGACCATAGGAAACAATTTTTTAAATATGGGGGGAGGGACGAAAGGAATACCGGGCCTTTCCCATTCTTTATTTACAATGTCCGCCACCCGCTTGGGTATAGGAAAAGCTTCTGGGAGCCCCGGGACCTCTAGGAACTTGTCCATTTTACATAGTTTCTCTGGGATGACCAACTTGTCACAATCATCCAGAGTGGATAATACCTCCTTAAGCAGAATGCGGAGATGTTCCAACTTAAATTTAAACGTAATCACATCAGGTTCAGCTTGTTGAGAAATGTTCCCTGAATCAGTAATTTCTCCCTCAGACAAAACCTCCCTGGCCCCATCAGACTGGTTTAGGGGCCCTTCAGAACCATTATTATCAGCGTCGTCATGCTCTTCAGTATCTAAAACAGAGCAGTCGCGCTTACGCTGATAAGTGTGCATTTTGGCTAAAATGTTTTTGACAGAATTATCCATTACAGCCGTTAATTGTTGCATAGTAAGGAGTATTGGCGCGCTAGATGTACTAGGGGCCTCCTGAGTGGGCAAGACTCGTGTAGACGAAGGAGGGAATGATGCAGTACCATGCTTACTCCCCTCACTTGAGGAATCATCTTGGGCATCATTGTCATTGTCACATAAATCACATTTATTTAAATGAGAAGGAACTCTGGCTTCCCCACATTCAGAACACAGTCTATCTGGTAGTTCAGACATGTTAAACAGGCATAAACTTGATAACAAAGTACAAAAAACGTTTTAAAATAAAACCGTTACTGTCACTTTAAATTTTAAACTGAACACACTTTATTACTGCAATTGCGAAAAAATATGAAGGAATTGTTCAAAATTCACCAAAATTTCACCACAGTGTCTTAAAGCCTTAAAAGTATTGCACACCAAATTTGGAAGCTTTAACCCTTAAAATAACGGAACCGGAGCCGTTTTTAACTTTAACCCCTTTACAGTCCCTGGTATCTGCTTTGCTGAGACCCAACCAAGCCCAAAGGGGAATACGATACCAAATGACGCCTTCAGAAAGTCTTTTCTATGTATCAGAGCTCCTCACACATGCGACTGCATGTCATGCCTCTCAAAAACAAGTGCGCAACACCGGCGCGAAAATGAGGCTCTGCCTATGATTTGGGAAAGCCCCTAAGAATAAGGTGTCTAAAACAGTGCCTGCCGATATAATCTTATCAAAATACCCAGATTAAATGATTCCTCAAGGCTAAATATGTGTTAATAATGAATCGATTTAGCCCAGAAAAAGTCTACAGTCTTAATAAGCCCTTGTGAAGCCCTTATTTACTATCTTAATAAACATGGCTTACCGGATCCCATAGGGAAAATGACAGCTTCCAGCATTACATCGTCTTGTTAGAATGTGTCATACCTCAAGCAGCAAGAGACTGCTCACTGTTCCCCCAACTGAAGTTAATTCCTCTCAACAGTCCTGTGTGGAACAGCCATGGATTTTAGTAACGGTTGCTAAAATCATTTTCCTCATACAAACAGAAATCTTCATCTCTTTTCTGTTTCTGAGTAAATAGTACATACCAGCACTATTTTAAAATAACAAACTCTTGATTGAATAATAAAAACTACAGTTAAACACTAAAAAACTCTAAGCCATCTCCGTGGAGATGTTGCCTGTACAACGGCAAAGAGAATGACTGGGGTAGGCGGAGCCTAGGAGGGATCATGTGACCAGCTTTGCTGGGCTCTTTGCCATTTCCTGTTGGGGAAGAGAATATCCCACAAGTAAGGATGACGCCGTGGACCGGACACACCTATGTTGGAGAAATTAGATTTTCTGTTTTTTATTTTCACTGTAATGTTAGGTTTTTATTTTAATAGGAAGTTAGGATATTTTTTATTTTGCTAATAATTTTTTTTAGGGAGATATTTTAATTTTTTCGGTAATGGTAGTTTATTTGGGGTTAAGTTAGGGGGTGTTAGGTTAGGGGGCTTAGTGATTAGATTGATACTTTGCATTGTGGGAGGTTTGCGATTTAGGGTTTAATAATGTAATTAGGTAGTTGGCATTGTGGGTGAATGGCGGATTAGGGGTTAATCCCTTTATTAGTTAGATTGCAATGTGGGTGAATGGCGGATTAGGGGTTAATAATTTTATTAAGCTATTGCGTAGGGGGGTGGCGGCTGAAAAGTACATATTGCGCATGCGTTAGGTGTTTGCTAAAACTTCCAGGGAGTTACGGTGCACTCAAACTCAGCGCAAGGCTTGCTGCATCTGCCTATGTGTGGCGAGGCGAAAATGGAGTAAAATTTCTCAATTTTCGCTGCGTAAGTCCTTGCTCTTAATATGTGATATCGACTTGCAACGCCGGTCCTTTGTTAGTTTATGGGAGTAAAAACAGCAGGCGGCTTGTAAAATATATGTGCCGCAATTGTATGCGGTGCCGTATATGTGATTGTTACATTCATGAAAAAATTGTCGATGTCGGCTTTTGCGGGCGAGGCTGCATATGTAATCTTGACCCATGAGTGGAGTTTTCGCTGCTGCGTGGCACACAGTAAACCTATTTTTTCATCCCAAGCATGTCTTCAGGTGGCTTTATGCTACAGCAATTTGGTGGCAAGACTGCAAAAAGGGAAAAACAAACGCCTAGATTCCGAGTTTTGCTTTATGGCTGTGTGCAATTAGCGCATGCGTTATGTTTATTGCACACTCTTTGTAGCATAGGTATTACAAGTCTGAAAAGAACGTTGTTACTCATCGCGTTAACACAAATAACATGTTTATTTCACTTGAGTAATCACAACCGCAAAATGGTTTCTCCCATAGAAATCAATGGAAACAGAAAAACCAACAGATTTTTCATCTAACACTCGATATTGCGAGAACTACACATTGCTCTGTCACAACTTAATGGACACCATTAATAATCCTGTCAAATGTACAAACAACAATCGCTCACACAACATAGCAGATCCGCATTCAACAATCGCAATTATTTACAACAAATACTACATAACATTTACACAAAACGAGGATTCAACAAATACGTTTGGATCTGCATCATGGAAGAAAAGAAGAATAACAACAAATTACAAACTTATACACAAACAAAACTTGCATTGGTAATTAGGAAAGATTTTTTTAAAAAAAAATATTTAGAACAGTTAACAAATACGATACGATAAAAAAAAAAAAAATTGGGATTATGCAATATTAAATTTTGATAATGTTCTGCAAACGATCGCTATGACATCATTGCATTCTACACATTCCCTAAAAGCATATGTGGATTGCGAAACTCAATCTGAGCATGCGCAAATTCAAACAACTACTCCACATTGCACACATACTATTCTTCACAGCACACCTGGACCTCATTTACTTTGCAAACCGGTACATCATTAAGCATTTACATGTGGGTATATAAGCACACTCTGAACATGAATACCTTGACTGTATTGCTTTTTTGAGACAGGTACAGGTCTAGGTATTATAGGTTAGAGATAGTTAAATAGATAGAGATAGATAGAGATAGTGAGAGATATAGTGAGAGAGATATAGTGAGAGAGATAGTGAGATATATTGTGTGAGAATGAGTTGTATTTGGGTACGAATCTGTCTAGGTGAGTGTGCGAGTGCTGCTTTTGTTTTTCATTCCTTACACATAGTTAAACATACTGTATTTACACATTCAATACATACATACACATAGCAGTAAAACTACATACACACACATACACTCCATATCCCATTCCCTTTAAACCTATGCCCATCCCATATACCCCCCCTTCCCTCAGTCTCACACTAAACATATCTAGAATTACATCTTGTTCATTTTAGACCAACTTATTGTTTACACACCCTCATTTAGTCCATTTTTATATGTTTGTCTGTGTTTATTCATACCCCTTACCCTTTTTTCGAAAACCCATTCACACTTTGAGCACTTTTTACTTTTTTCATTATTTTGACCCCCTTTAATTTGTGCACTTTCACCTTCTGAAAAAGTATGGCGGGAAGGAGGATTAGTGATGAGATTAGGGACGAGATTAGGCAGCGGATTAGGGACAAGATGAGGCAGGAGATTAGTGAGGAGATTAGGGAGGCGAGTGGGAGAGGAAGGGGGGGGGGGATGGGGGAGAGGAATTACAGAGGAAGGGGGAGAAGTCAGGGTGGGTGGGCCAAGCCACATTGTTGACGACAAACAAGTGGCTGGGCCCAGTGGGACAAGACAGCAGCGCAGAGAGGGTGCAATACAGTCCAAAGAACAGAGGTTCACATCACAGGGGAAGCTCAGGCAGAGGGAGGAGAGGTATAGCAGGGAGGAGAAAGAGGCCCTTATAATGGCCTATATGAAGAGGGCTAGGAGGCTACAGGCACTGAAGGCCACCCCTTCAGCAAAGAAAAGGTTGTGAGAGGAGATTAGGGATGCTGTCAACACAGTGGGGAAGTTCAGGAGGGACTTGAAATCTATACAGCACCGCTACCGGGACTGCAAAAGCGAGCTAAAGAAAAAAATGTTGAGGGAGAGGCAAGCTACTACCGGGTCCAGTGGCAGACCAGAGCAGAGAATCGTCTACAGCCGCTGAGAGGATATGCTGTGTCCCAACATCTCCAAGGTGGGATCGAAGGAGGGATTGATACCGGGAACCTGCACTTCTCATCTTCTGGTAAGGACATTTACTAATCACTTTTCATCCACCTCATAACTCATTTACAATCTTACGCCTAGATTTAGAGTTCTGCGGCCAAAGGGGTGCGTTAGCTACGCGTGCTTTTTTTCCCCCGCACCTTTTAAATACCGCTGGTATTTAGAGTTCACAGAATGGCTGGGTTTTCAGTGCGTTAGGCTCCAAAAAGGGAGCGTAGAGCATAATTTAACGCCACTGCAACTCTGGATGCCAGCGGGGCTTACGGAAGCGGCCAGCTTCAAAAACGTGCTCGTGCACGATATCCCCATAGAAAACAATGGGGCTGTTTGAGCTGAAAAAAAACCTAAATTTAATTAATTTATTGATAGTGTAGTGTTAGGTTTAATTGTAACTTTGTAATTATTTTAACTATTTTAGCTATTAAATAGTTCTTAACTATTTAATAGCTATTGTACCTGGTTAAAATAAATACAAAGTTACCTGTAAAATAAATATAAATCCTAAAATAGCTGTAATATAATTATAATTTATATTGTAGCTATATTAGGGTTTATTTTACAGGTAAGTATTTAGCTTTAAATAGGAATAATTTATTTAATAAGAGTTAATTTATTTCGTTAGATTTAAATTATATTTAACTTAGGGGGGTGTTAGTGTTAGGGTTAGACTTAGCTTTAGGGGTTAATCCATTTATTACAGTAGCGGCGAGATTCGGTCGGCAGATTAGGGGTTAATAATTGAAGTTAGGTGTCGGCGATGTTAGGGAGGGCAGATTAGGGGTTAATACTATTTATTATAGGGTTATTGAGGCGGGAGTGAGGCGGATTAGGGGTTAATAACTTTATTATAGTAGCGGTGCGGTCCGCTCGGCAGATTAGGGGTTAATAAATTTAGGCAGGTGGAGGCGACATTGAGGGGGGTAGATTAGGGGTTAATAAATATAATATAGGGGTCGGCGGTGTTAGGGGCAGCAGATTAGGGGTACATAAGGATAGCGTAGGTAGCGGCGCTTTGCGGTCGGCAGATTAGGGGTACATAAGGATAACGTAGGTGGCGGTCGGCAGATTAGGGGTTAAAACATTTTTATCGAGTGGCGGCGATGTGGGGGGACCTCGGTTTAGGGGTACATAGTTTATGGGTGTTAGTGTACTTTAGAGCACAGTAGTTAAGAGCTTTATAAACCGGCGTTAGCCCAGAAAGCTCTTAACTACTGACTTTTTTCTGCGGCTGGAGTTTTGTCGTTAGATTTCTAACGCTCACTTCAGCCACGACTCTAAGTACCAGCGTTAGAAAGATCCCATTGAAAAGACAGGATACGCAATTGACGTAAGGGGATCTGCGGTATGGAAAAGTCGCGGCTGGAAAGTGAGCGTTAGACCCTTTAATGACTGACTCTAAATACCGGCGGTAGCCCAAAACCAGCGTTAGGAGCCTCTAACGCTGGTTTTCACGGCTACCGCCCAACTCTAAATCTAGGCCAAAATAAATTATGGATATGACTAACGCAATTTCACTTTTTTAAACATTATTCCGAAAACGCATTCAGAATTACCTTGAGAAAGTTGTATTTGAAGAAAAGCTATCACATTAGTATCTTTTCTCCAGATTATGTGTGCATTTAAACATATTTAAGACGCACACAAAATACATTAATATTGACCATCTAGATATCCGAAAGACGGGTTTTATAATACGTAAATCATATTGATTTCTTTGGCTATAATTGAATTACTAAGGCAGCCTCATTAATACACTTTCAGATATAACATTTGCATCTTTATTTGGAACTGTGCTAATATCTCTTATTTGTTTAATTTTAAAATATACAGAGTCTGAGGCTGGTGAGGAGGAAACACAGCAGGAACGAGCTCCTCCTCCACCCAGGCATGAGAGTGGTGCAGAAGGTTACACGCCACTTCAGAGAGAACAGGAGGCTACCCATGCAGAAGATACCCCTAAATAACATATTCCAGGTCCTCCGGGAGGTGGCAAGCAGACCATATCCAGAAATGGGAAGACCACAAGAGCCTGGACCATCAGCTCCTGGATCATTAGCTCCTGTCCCATTAGATCCTGTGCCTCCTCTATCATCTCCTCCTGCTCATTCATCTCCTCCTCTGCCTCGTCAATCCCCAATCACTCACAGTACTCCTCCTCCCCCTCTTGTCCAACCATCTCCAATGAGGACACATCTGAGGAGGCATTTGACCACTGTCATGGGAAGAAGGGAAGGAGGAAGAAGTAATTGTGTTTATATATTATTGTTTTTATTTTAAAGTTATTATATATATATTATTGTTTTTAATTTAAATGTGTAAAGGATAATTATGTGATGATGTTCTCTTCTTACACATGTGGAGCACACTCTGTATTTAATAGGCTTCTATGGGACCGGGTCCATGGAAGCAGATTGTTTGCAGAGTGTGTTTTACAAGTGTGTTGAGACAACATCATCACATGCTGTCCTTGTTGATTAGATTGATTTGTTTTTGTGATGTGATGTCCAAACGTGTTCTCCTAATACAAACCAACGACTTTTACAATTATGCATGATTGCATATCACTGTGTTGATTCAAACAACATAGCTTAAACAAGAAAATATGCTAACATATACTAATCCTTATGGCTTATTGGTATGTCTACATGTGCTTGTTAAATAAAGCAAATAATGTATTTTTAAAAAACGTCTGTATGCCATATTTCTTTCGATGTGTTGACAACATTGAATTCGTAAAATAAAGTTTATTTTTTTAAAGCTAGCTTAAAGTGTTTTACTTATTATGGAAATGGATTTCATTTAAAGGTGCATGAAAGCCTAAAATCCTCTTTCATGGTTTTGACATGTTAAACAACTTTTAAATGTACTAATATTATTTAATTTGCTTCATTATCTTGCTATCCCTTGCTGAAAGGTTTATCTAGGAAAGTTCAGGGGCAGCAAAGAACCTAGCTTCTATCTGCTGATTAGTGGCTGCTTATATATATATATATATATATATATATATATATATATATATATATATATATATATATATATATATGTCAATGGCTCACCTATGTGTTCAGTTAGAAATCAGTAGTGTATTGATGCTCCTTCCACAGATTATACCAAGAGAATAAAGCAAATTTTATAATAGAAGTACATTGGTAAGTTGGTTAAAATTGTATGTTCTACATAACTAATACTTGTAGGAGAGGAAAATCCGACACTTGGTTGTAATAAAACCAATTCTTTATTAAATCCACAAAGGTTAAAAACGTAGAAGGATACAGCAAATCCTGTCTTGTAAACTGGCATTCACAGGCGTAGCACTGAAGGGCTTACGCGTTTCGGATTTACATCCGTAGTCATAGCCTGCCGTACTGAACCCCACTCCTGTTTAAAAACAATATAAACAATCATGATAGGTTAAAACAAAAAAACGCCTCCATGAATCAAAACAATCAAAACAATCAATACAGTTAAACCCCTAAGTGATAATCACATGCACAAAACCTTGACAATATGCAAGCATAATGAAAGATAAATACAAATACAAAATATCAATCTATTATAAGCATAGTAGAAACAGTGGTGCCAGGGCATATGTACAAATATATCTAGATAACATATGCATTAGGAAAATATATACAATAAGCCTTTATTTACAAAATGGTATAACAATGTAATGATATAAATGTAGCGGCAATACCGAGTGGTATGAAAGGTCGACTTGAAAAAATAATAATCTGTTTAGTCTAAGCTTATTTATATTACCTCACTAAGAGCACAAAAACACAAAAAAGGTTAGTGTAAAAAGATGTACAAATATAAATTCATAAGAGCAAAATGTGTCACAGTCAAACAGACGAGGCTCTGTGTATAAATAAACTAGACCATCGTACCACCCAGTATAATTATATATTTATATAATGCCAAATCAATACATTAAACACCTAGAAATAGCCAGCCTACATTATATTATCACATTAATATACTTGCATATAACATCAGTACATTGACCATTCACGTGAAATAGAGAGCAGCTTAATCCGCTTACTCGAACTACAGCTCAAAATTAAATGGTTAATAATCGGAAAGTTAAACAGGAATAAACAAACACGTCACATCCATAACATTAGAGGGAGATGATCATATAAATATATATAGAAAACTCTAGTGTGAAGACAACAAGGCAATCCCCTCCATATATTAGCGAACACAACTGTGTTGATGGTATTGCTGTTAATATCATTATTCCCAGTGGTTCATGACATCATATTTGGAATTCAAGCCATTAGGCAATCGTGTACCCAGTGTAAAGATCCAGTAAGCTTCTTTTTTAGCCAACAGTTGATCAATATCTCCCCCCCCTCTTAGGTTTATGAATCTTTTCTATAGCACACCAGGTAAAGCTCATTAGACTGCCTTTATGTAAAACACCAAAATGTTGTACAATTGGTGTAGAAGTCCTCTTAGTAGTAAAAGAGGAGAGATTTTCCCTTATCCTAGTATTAATGTCCCTAGAGGTGAGTCCCACGTACTGGACTCTACACTGGGTACACTCAATAAGGTAAATGACATAATCTTATGTACAATTCATGCAAGCACCTATAGTGTAACTCTTATTAGTAACAGTGCTAACAAACGCCTAGATTACGAGTCTTGCATTAGCCTTAAAAAGCAGAGTTGAGAGGTCCCAACGCTGCTTTTTAATGCCTGCTGGTATTACTAGTCTGGCAGGTACAGGTGTACCACTCACTTTTTTTCGTGACTCGAGCATACCGCAAATCCACTTACGTAAATTGTGTATCCTATCTTTTTAATGGGACTTGCATATTACGAGTCTTGGAAAAAGTGAGCGGTACACCCTCTCCTGTCAAGACTCCTACCGCATTTAAAAGTCAGTAGTTAAGAGTTTTATGGGCTAACACCATAACATAAAACTTTTAACTAAAGTGCTAAAAAGTACACTAACACCCATAAACTACCTATTAACCCCTAAACCCAGTCCCCCCCACATCGCAAACACTTAAATACATTTTTAACCCCTAATCTGCCAACCGGACATCGCCGCCACTTCAATAAATATATTAACCCCTAAACTGCTGCACTCCCGCCTCGCAAACATTAGTTAAATTTTATTAACCCCTAATCTGCCGCCTCCAACATCGCCACAACTATATTAAATTTATTAACCCCAAAATCTAAGTCTAACCCTAACCCCCTAACCCTCCCTAACTTAAATATAATTTAAATAAATCGAAATAAAATTACTACAATTAAATAAATTATTCCTATTTAAAACTAAATACTTACCTATAAAATAAACCCTAAAATAGCTACAATATAACTAATAGTTACATTGTAGCTAGCTTAGGGTTTATTTTTATTTTACAGGCAACTTTGTATTTATTTTAACTAGGTACAATAGTTATTAAATAGTTATTAACTATTTAATAACTTCCTAGTTAAAATAAATACAAATATACCTGTAAAATAAATCCTAGCCTAAGTTACAAATACACCTAACACTACACTACAATTAAATAAATTACATAAATTAACTACAATTAATTACAATTAAATTCAATAAACTAAATTACAGGAAAAAACACAAAATTACAGAAAATAATAAAATAATTACAATTTTTTTAAACTAATTACACCTAATCTAATCCCCCTAATAAAATAAAAAAGCCCCCCAAAATAATAAAAATCCCAATAGGGGTTAATAATATTTAACTAATGTTTGCGAGGCAGGAGTGCGGCGGTTTAGGGGTTAATATGTTTATTATAGTGGTGGCGACGTTGGGGTCGGCATTTTCTCTAAATACTTAGTCCTGTCACAATTACAAGCCAGAAAGGTGAAGAACTAAAATACAGTTTTAGAGAGTGCAGAGCTGAGGCAAAAATAACGACAAACTAAATGGATTTGAACCTCAGGGTAGGCTGCAGGCTTAGGTTATGCACAGGTAGAATGAGATTTACAGGGCTATGTGATTGAAGTATGTTATAAAAATGCAAATACTTGGTAATAAAGCTGTTGGAGCTGACACAGCACAAATGCAGAGACCAGACAAGATGGGACATTGGGGGAGGGAGATTAGGGGTTAATAAATATAATGTAGTTGTCTGCGATGTTGGTGGCAGCAGATTAGGGGTGCATAAGTATAATGTAGGTGGCGGCGGTGTCCGGAGCGGCAGATTAGGGATTAATAAATATAATGTAGGTGGCGGCGATGTCGGGGGCGGCAGATTAGGGGTTAATAAGTGTAAGATTAGGGGTGTTTAGACTCAGGGTTCATGTTAGGGTGTTAGTTGTAAACGTAAAATGTATTTCCCCATAGGAATCAATGGGGCTGCGTTACTGAGATTTACGCTGCTTTTTGGCAGGTGTTAGACTTTTTCTCAGCCGGCTCTCCCTATTGATTCCTATGGGGAAATTGTGCACGAGCACGTACGACCAGCTCACCGCTGATTTAAGCAGCGCTGGTATTGGAGTGCGGTAAGGAGCTCAATTTTGCTCAACGCTCACTTCTTGCCTAATAACGCTGGGTTTTTAAAAACCCGTAATACCAGCGCTGCAGGTAAGTGAGCGGTGAGACAAAACTGCACGTTAGCACCGCACCCCTCATAACGAAAAACTCGCAATCTGGCCGATTTTATTTATATTTCAAATTAATAATCTTCATCATTTGAAATATATAATTAATTTTATTTTCGCCAAAATTTGACAAGGTAACAATAATGACTATGTTTAAATGTCTAAATTGATTTGAAGAAAGTATGATTTAGAATCTGTTTAAATTTATCCTTGAAACACTAATGTTTGTTCACTGGTACTTTTTCTTGAAGTTTGATCCATACATTTAAAAGCATATGTTGCAAAGTCCACATTATATGTTCATCTTTATGAATTTACAATATTACATTTCTCTTTTTGATTATATATATATCAGTACACATGGATGCATTTGATATTGAAAAGCCATAGCGGTCCGTATCTTATGTGATGTACTTGTCATTGGATCACATCTAGAGTGCATTATTTAATGTGTACAACATGGAGTACTTTTACACACATGCCCGTGGATTGACTTATACTAATTGGATAATATGGAAGTGTGTCATATGAACAAATATAAATGGGCACTATACATAGGCTTTAAAACAAGGTAATCACTGATGAAAAAATATATTAAGATGATTGGCTTGGTAATGTTAAATATAATTTATTTAAACATTGATGAATCAATCATTTACTATTCAAAACATTTACACAGTAGACAGTACCTTTCCTATTAACTATGAAGAATAGAATGCTATCTGACATTACACTTTCATAGTATGTTCTTTGAATATATCTTTTACATTAGAATTAAATGTATGTCAACCCAATATTAATAGACACATTCAGACTTGAAAATTTTATTTAATAGAAATAGTAATGTTTGTCTTAGTGAAATGGACAGTCTACACATAAATCATGTTAAAATCAAACTTGAGAGGAATATACAAAAATATTAGTGCACACTTTAAAGGTCATGCATCATGGAATTAAGGCAAGGAATTTAAACATGATTATGTTTTATGTATACTTAGAAATGGCTGACAATCTCAGACCACTGATGACATCACAAGATGGTCTGCATCTAGGCACTCAGATGAATAGCAATGACAGTCAATATGATTATTGTGGGATTGGATGTAATATGCATGTGACATCATGATGTCACCCATGTCAATTTATACCTAAAAAATGTAAATATTAGATTTTGATGTCCCTGCTGCATGATATAGAAAGGCGGTCAGCAGTGTATTTTATAAAAAATGTGATAATATTTTTTAACAGGAGCAAGGTGAGACTGTATTTGTATAAAAATAATTATTTTCACTAAAATACACATTATATACATATAAGAATATATATTTTTGATGTACCATCAGACCCCAAGGGAACTAAATTCTCCTCCGTCACACATATAACATTCAGATCTGTAAAACCTAATATGTTGTGTACTCGTTAAAATCAAATATTTCAAACATGTGTTACTGGTGCTCAAGTACACACAATAATGTTGTATTAAAGAGATTCTGAACCAAATTATTGAATTTCATTATTCAGATGGAGCATGCATTTTTAAGTAAATATTTAATTTTCTAGTAATATTTTTTAAATGTACTTATTATTTTTGAAATCAGGAACAAAAGCATAGTACACAGAAGATTTAATGCTTATCATGTGTGTATTGCTCAATGACTAAATGTATACAAAATTCACCATGTGCTATCCATGTTCTGAAGCACAAAAGTGTAGACTAAGAAGCTTTGAGATTTTAAAATTAAAATACTAAAATAAATATATATTATTAGAGGCGTACATTATAATGTTTATTCAAATAAAATGCTCCATCATAATCATGATCATCAAATATTTTGGTAATACCTTTAATGATATATAAATCAGGCAGGTCTGTATTGGTGCTGGATCCCTCAAGTATTGTCAAACTAACTTCAACTATTAATGATATATATATATATATATATATATATATATATATATATATATATATATATATATATATATATATATATATATAAATTATGTAACACAATTTGTACATATGCTTTAAAAATACATATTTTGCATTAAAATAAATCATTCATATTAAACAAATCTAAATCAAATTAATCGAAATGTGAAGACTAGACTACTAATATGAAAATTAAATTAATGCTGAATGTGCTGAATCAAAAATATTACATTCAAATAAGGATAGCCGGATTATGAAGAATATCAGAATACGAGTAAATTCAGATTTCGCTTAATATGGAATTATTTATCCGAATCATGACATTTTTATTTTAACTACACTTTACATTTAATTATAGGATCTATGTTCATATGGATCAATGTGAATGTATTAGACAATGTTATGTACAAATGTGTAAGCCAATAGTGAAGTATAATAAGACATACCAGACTTGGACAAACCTGAGGTTGAGGGTCTAGCACCAACATCTGTAAAATATTAAATCAAGATTGGATCTCATTAGTATAAATCATAACTTTGACATGATCAATTAGACAATTTTTTTTAATTTTGACAAGGTAAAACATATTCTTAAATATGCATGTGAGTTCATTGTTTTGTAAAATGTATGTATAAATGAGCAGAGATGTTTGTATTTGCCATAAAGTGATAACTTAATAACAACTATTCTAAAAATGGTATATATGTTTCTGAATGATTTATAATTTCTATTAAATTCAAGGATTTAAAACTCTGTTTGATCCATTTATCAAGGCACTATCAAACTAGATAGTTGAATCAATGACCCCATGTGTTAAATGATCAGTGAATCAAATAATAGAATCTTTGTATTCCAATCCTTATTTTGATTTATATATTTAACTTAAAATATATTTAGATTTAATTTTCTTTTGTATTTATGTTGCTATCATGAATTTTTATCATAATCCTAGGTAGTCTCACCTGTTATTTTCTTATAATATGAAGTGTGCCTCGTATGTTAAAGGGACATTTTATTCGGAATTCAACTATCATTAATTACATAGGGAATGCAATTGTTACAATATCGAAACTTTACTTGTAACATCAAATTGTGTTTGTTCTCTTTGTATTTTTTGTTTAAATCTAAAACTAAATATGGCCATATGCAATTATCAATATCCTTGAAATGGCAAGATTAGTTAAATGCATTTTGCAATTTTCATAATCTAGAGGGAGTAAGTTCATATGTGCCATTAAGATAACATTGTGACCACGCCCATGGATTTACAAGGGAGAGGGCAAGCCTGTCAAAAATAAATTAATGAGGGTCAGTCTGCAATGGCTTAGATACAAGCTAATCACAGAGTTTACAATTATTTTATAATAAATGTTATTTTACTAATAAAAATGGATTTAGAAATAAAGGGATCATGTTTATTTAATTAAAAAATAATTTTCTGTTGTTGACTGTCCCTTTGAGTCATTTTATGTATTCTTGCATTGATATCAATTGTTAGACATTCATCTGTCATTATTTAACTTTAGATTCATTGGGACCGATTTATAAAAGCGTCAATCTCTGTGCATTCGCTGGTGTCAATACGCTCGCCAGATATCGCTACCGCAAATCTACATACGACGCCCTTACTTATTAAAAACTGTCAAAAACACACGCGTCAAGTACGGAGTCATGATCATCGGACTGTTGATAAATAAGAGTCATTCTGTTTTTTCCAACTTTATTTATACCATTTCATTACTGTCCATGAACAAGCACATTTCTCTAATGCTAATCTTTTATTTTTCATCTGTTAATGTCCAAGAAACAGCTACATTTATACATGAACAAACAATAATATCTTATATATAGTTATTTTCTATGTATTTGTTATAAAAGAAACTGATATATGATATTTTCACATAAATTAATGTATATCTGTATTTCTAAAAATCATGATATGCCTATCTCATGTTTTTTTCTTTTTTTTTTAAATGATTATTAATGCTGGAATTTGTACATATATCTTTGCACATACTTGTATGTATGTATGTATACATTATATATATATATATATATATATATATATATATATATATATATATATATATATATATATATATATGTGTGTGTGTGTGTGTGTGTGTGTGTGTGTGTGTGATAAATCATGTGATTATGCATATCCCAATCAAAAGTGATGGAAAACTTGTTTATGAGTTTGCGTCAAATTTGGTGTGAAAAGTGTTGCGTCAAATAGTGCAAATAGATTTATCCAAAAAAGGATGTTAGCTATATTATGTAATGTATTTATTTCATTTTTATCCCTATATCTACTAGTGCACCAAATTTAAAGCAATAATATTGTCCCCTTGCTTTGTAATGAGAGACAAAGATGTAACATAATCCATAATCCATAAATACTTTTATTATGTAATATGCTTCATTCTCTTGTAGCATCGAACATAACCTTTCTGTGTTTTCAGACTCCTATTGATTTCTATGGAATTTGCAGCCTTAAGGGTGGTGGTTTGAATGATAGGTATGCTGTGGCGGATTAGACATGAGTGTACCTGTTGAATGTTTAATAAATTGGGAAGAGGGTCAAATAGAGTCAAATGTAAATTCGAAACATCTGGAATTACGCAAGCATCGATCTGCGTTGGATTGATCTTGCGGGAATGTATATTACGTTGAACATTGCAACATTTGACGATGTTGACACTTTGTTAACTACGCCGGATTAGATTTGCATTGAATATGACATGGAATTCAAGCACATTATCAGTTGACGCTTTAATTAATCGGCCCCATTGTATAGATAATTGTATTTTTAATCTTGAAACTCATGATACTGTATTTTTTTGTATTTTTTAAATTATTTTTATTGAGAGAAGACATGTGGATACATACAGCCATATCAATAAAACATCACAGTTCTCAGTCTTTTTATACAAGACTTATCTCAAATTATAAGTATGTAGTACATTTAGAGATCACCATCCCCGCATTCCACTCGCTTGGATCATATCAGTATCTTTCAGGGTATAGTTTCCCATAAAAGTGGCTATTTGGGAGATTATATTCTTTTTTGCAATACAGAGAAAGGCTTTAGAGTTCTTATCAATGGTTCCACCAGCAAGCCAACGCACTTCAAACCAAGTTTCTCCAAATGCTGAAAAGGTTTCGTATCCATATCTGCCGGGAAGTCCGGATTACCATTGAGAGGAAGAAAAGTGGAGCCAAGACTCGTTTTATTTAAGAATCTATGAGCTTGATACCAAGCCTTTATTGGATCATGATATAAAGGATTCTCTCCTATTAATTTAACTGAGCCTGACTTTGGCATATGCGGCAAGTACGCTAGTGAGATGCCTCCCAAAGCTGCCCATTCCAAATTATGTCTATAAAAGTGTCTTGTGCCCACCTGCCAATCTCGTGCCCCTCTGCAACATGACATCCGAGGAGAACAAATTATTGACACATATATTGACAATGGGAGAAGAGTAAAGATTCTCGATTAATGAGACAAAGGGACCCAAGAAATTAAATCTAGTCAAGGTATGAAAGAGATGCCACCATTCAACCCTATTGAATGCCTTCTCTGTGTCCAAGGACAACAGGAAGGCCTCCGGGAGGTTACCCCTCGCCTCAGACTGTTTCTTATTCCAATAGTATTGAAGAATCTGCAGAACTCGACGTACATTCACTACAGAGGATCTCGCCACAATGAATCCCGTCCGGTAAGATACATTTAAGACGTTCCGCCAACAATTTTGTCAATATCTTATAGTCCGAGTTTAGCATCGAGATCGGCCTATAAGATTCCGGAAGAAGAGTGTCTTTACCCGCTTTGGGGATGAGAGTGATATATGTAGCTGCAAAAGTCTTGGCAGGTCTGTCTGTGTCAGAAAAGTAACCCGAGTAAAGATCAGTGAGTACCGGGACCACCCTTGTTTTCAACATTCTATAAAATTCTATAGGCAGCCCATCCTACCTCTTCCCTAGTAATAGGCGCATTAAGCTTATCTAATTGCTCGTATGATACCCGCGGTAGCTCAATGGAGTCCCAGAACTCACGCAGGGTCTCCCCTGAGCTGAACTGATTACTGGCATATAGCTTAGAATAGTAAGAGGCAAATGCCTCAGCAATCCATTTGGGGTCTTTAACCAGTGTATCCTCATCTTTAAGAGCAGCAATAAACACATAGATGATTTTAAATTAACCAGAGAAGCCAGCAATCTACCCGACTTGTCTTGATATGTATAGTACCTGCCCCTATTTCTCAGTAGGGTTTGGGAGGCTTGATATGCTAGCAACGCATCATGCTCCTTTTTGGTACTAATATATTTCTGATGATTAAGCCATGTGGGTGTATTCCGATATGTGCTATAAGCGACAGCTAGCTCATCTCTCAGCCTCTCAAGCCTTTCTGTATGCATATTTTTCCTGCGGGATAAAAAAGCTAAAATATCCCCGGTTAGAACCGCCTTTGCCGTTTGCCAAAAAAGCTCTGGAGCTGTCAAATGTTGTACATTATTGGCTTGGAAATCATCCCAGCACTTCTCCATATGTTGCTGAAACTCCTGAGAGTTAAGCAAATATTGTGGGAATCTAAGATTTCTACAGTTGTTTGAGTGTGGTAAAGTGTCCAAAAAAAACCCTATGGGCGCATGGTCAGAGACCACCACCTCCCCAATTTTAACATCTATGATTTGAGGGATTAGGGAGTTAGAAGTCATAAATAAGTCAATGCGAGACATGATACTGTATTTTTAACATTTATACAAATTATTGTGTACATTTGACCAACATGTCTAAAGTAATGCCACTGTAATAGCAAGATCATGTTCATGTATCTGCACAATTATTTTATCGATGAGCATTGCGCAATAATTGAAAGCGTAATTGCGTATCCATGATTATTAATTTCTTTGGATCTAGTAGTGTGAGGATTATATTTTAGATTAGTTTTTAATAGCTTAACAATTGTGTTTATAACAATATTCTAATATAATTATTTGAATATTTAATGATGCTAAATAATATTTTAAAGTTATGTAGTAATCGATATGCAATTGATAAAATGGTGGAGGATAGGGAGTTCACGGATGTGCACTTTCGTTTGATCTCTGTGACGCATATTCATCACTGCGCAATAAATAGCATTCTTCCTATATGATGTTTGATGAATCTAAATGCATATGTATATCATCCTAGTTTATGTCTGTTGTATATTTGAGATATTTTGGAGATATGAATGTATACATATTGCTTAAATGTATACTCAAATATTAAAATATTATATGAAGTCTGATCTTTACCTGGTTCAGCCTCTTTCCCGCTTGCTCCCAGGTCACCTCTTTGAGGGGCACTGGCCTCTGGGTCGAGAGTCTCATGGGCATCAGCTGGGGGCTGGGAGGGGGGCAAGGACCACGTGCTTGCAAATGCGGAGGGGAAATGGAGATTGAGGAGCGTGCATAAAGTCTCCTCATGTTCAAAAAGGACTAGTTTCTGTGGGGGTGGGCCTGGATCCTCACCTCTCCGATGGGTACAAGTTCAATCCCTCATGAGGAAGACTTCCTTCCACAGAAGCAACCTCATATCTCCGAATCTCCTACACATTTGCAAGGGTGTCCTCTGGATGTCTGACATCCCATTAACTGATAGAGCGACAGACGTCCAGATTTTTTACTGCCCTAATCGTCGTCCTCCTGTGAGCCCCATAAAGCTGTGGATAAAACTTTTCGACAGCGTAGACCAGTGCCGCACTCTCCTCGCTGGTGAACCTGGGAAGCACCATGTTGCCAAACAGGCTTTAGAGAACTGACAAACATGGCTACGTGAAATGTACTTTTATATGGGGAAGTAAACATGAGATACACCATGGGACATGGTATCTGTACATCTCATTGGATAAAATAATTTAATTTTGTTAGCATGTCTGTGAGGCCATACTGACTCAAGTCATGTTTGTGTGATGAACTCTGATTGGCTATTGCTTAATGGTTCATGGATTCATATCTGTGTAACTTACATACACATACCTCCTAGGGGTGTTATGACTTCATTTGGCATGAAGACTTTTCTTTAGAATTTATGGGAATGTAATGCAAATGTGACGCATATATAATATACGGCATCCGGTAAATATTTAGCAATTTTAAATTTTCATTTGACAGTTGAAATATATTTTATTTAAAGGGGCACTAAACCCAAAAATGTTCTTTCGCGATTCAGATAGAACATGCAATTTTAACCAACTTTCTAATCTACTACTATTAACACTGTTTCTTTGTTCTCTTGCTATCTTTATTTGAAAAAGAAGGCAGCTAAGCATTTTTTCTTGGTTCAGAACTCTGGACAGCAGTTTTTGATTGGTGGATGAATGTATCCACCAATCAGCAAGGACAACCTAGGTTATTCACCAAAAATGATCCGGCATCTAAACTTACATTCTTGCATTTCAAATAAAGATGCCAAGAGAATAAAGAAAATTTGATAATAGGAGTAAATTATAAAGTTGCTTAAAATTTCATGCTCTGTCTGAATCACGAAAGAAAAAATTTGTGTTCAGTGTCCCTTTAATATTCAGAAAGTAAATATTATCCAGTCACATTAGTTAATGTTTATTGAAACATTTCAAAATTGAATATTGATCAATAAATGTGTAACATTGTTCAATGTATTTTTTAACTCTGTTGATAATTTCTTAGCATCCAGAATGTTAATATTGTATGTATTCCTTTGTTCGTAAATAAATATCATGACTCATTGTCAAGTATTGACAGTGCTTCTTTTTTTTAATTTATTTACAAACTCAACAATGCACATCGATTGTGTGCTAAGTGACAGTGTGTGAAATTTTAATTGACTTTTCAGAAATGTAAATCTCATGTTGAAAGATACGTTTACCACACTATATTTCACTAATGGTGAAATGTGTTATTTGCATTTAAAATAGACGTTACTTTGATAAATTGAACCGACATTGTTTTTAAAAATTTTGTCATTATTTACCAAATATCAAATAGAGCATATATTTCTATTAAATATTAACATATACATTTTAAAATTCATTCTCATGGTGTATTTTATTTTAAGGAGCAAATATGCAATACTGTGAAGTATCTGAAAACATCTGGCTAACCATTTCAATTATACATTGTTGGCCACCCACAAATAAGCAGATAGCTCCCAGTAATGCTTTGCTGCTCATGAGACAATGTAGATTGCTTTTTAAACTTAGGATACCAAGAGAATGAACTAAATGTGATTATCGAAGGAAAATATTTGTTTTATTAAAATTTGCTCTTTTGGAATAATGGCAGATTAACTTTGGGTTGCATGTTCCTTTCACTACAAATGAAATAGCCATCACAAGCTATTAACAACAACATCTAAATAGTTAACATATTTACTTTTTCAATATTGTACTTATCATTTATGAATGCATGTAATACACAATATTCTAATAGTAAATATGCGATGGTAATGTTTTAACAAAATAAGATTTAGATGCAGTCATGTCTAAATCTAAGAATAAATGCAAATATATTAGTCTAGACACCGTCAAAGTTTATATGCATGTAAAGGGACAGTTTCCACCATTCCACATTTTGGCATACTCAACCCTGTTATATGAATATATATTTTACTTGTGTGAGGACCTTGTATGTAATCCTATGTAAACTTGCCACTTATCTCCGTCCTTTGACAGGGCTTTTTAATGAATCAGTACAGATTCATAAAGGGAGAGTATACTATAATATGTTTGTCCCTTACTGTGTTTCAAATTCTTTTTTTTTAAACAGCAGCAAAGTATAAAATGTGTGAGATATGCTTATTAAGGTTTACTTGTGTATATGAATTAGCTGACATTGTGTTTTCAAGCCACAACCAAATAAAATGGTTTGAGCTTGTAGATCTAATCTGATCTCATTACTTTATCACATTGTGTACATATACATGCTTCTTTATCTTATATCTGTCTGTAAAACAATCACCAATACTTGACAATTAACATTTATTACATTATCTCTTCTATACCCCACTGGGAGTATAATTTCTTATGATGGCTGTGTTTACACAACTTGGGCTTAAGGCCAAACACTTTCTCAATGGGTGAAGATACCACAGGCTAAATCAACTATTTTAAATGCAAAAATAAGGGTAATGGAAATACTTGTAAACAATTTAATACACTCCAGCAGATAATTGTGAACAAATTGAAGTTGAGAAAAATATTGAGTTAAGTGTCCCTTTAAATGACTCCACTAGAGTGAACACTCTCATCAATATGGCATACAAAAACTAGTTCTGTCTGTATGTTTTCTTTAAAGATCATTTAATTTACCTATGTTATCTTGCAACTAACAATAACATAATAACTAAGCTATATTTATTTTAAAAATATATAACAATTTTCTACAAACGTGAATGATAGATATTAGATAGAAAATAGCAAATTAAGAAAGACTGTCACTTTAATCTAGCAAGTTCAACCTACACATTTCTTAAAAGGGACATAACAAAAGTTGTTATGTCTTTCAACATATAATAATATGTACAGATATTAGTTCAAATTCTAAATTGTACTGCATAGCCTCGCCAATAAGCCTTATTTAACATCTTCTGAATTGTACATCTCTAAATCACACAACCAAAATTCATTATATGGCTGTATCTAGCTCCACCTTCACTTTGTTAAAATACAAAACTTTAACACTCATCTGCTGGAGCTATATTGATATTACATTTAAAACAGGTTAACTGTATTATATAAAATAGCAGGCATGTGCTTGTAAAATAGATCATTTAACAACCAGTTATGCAACTATTCTTTTCTTTCAATGTCTTTCTAATATTAGAAGGATGTGCTTGTTAGTGTCTTACTTGGATGGATAGATTACAAATATTATATATATACATATATATATATATATATATATATATATATATATATATATATATATATATATATATATATATATATATATATATAATTTTAAAAGATGAATTTAAATAAAAAATATATAGCATGTAAAGATATTTATTTTAAAAATAAAATACACTAACAATAACTACAAAATCTTTTTTAAATTCAGCAAACTTGAAAATCTGTAAGAAAAAAGATAAACATAATTAGAATATGAAAACCAGTATGTTATTTCATAAAAAAAAACTTTTTTAGCAGTAATTATAATAATTCTAAAGTTATCTTCTGTCTATGCTATAAACGTTAGTGTTTGTTCTGATATTAAAGCCAGGTTCAGACTGGATATCTATATATACATAATTTGAAAGAAATCACATTAAATTGACTAATCAAGAGTTAACTTACATGTTAACATTTAAAATTAGACAAATGAATGTCTAATATACTATTTTGTGCAAATATTAATTAATTATTCAATTGTATGAGGGACATAATTGAATGTAATATCTCATGTCCCTTCCAAAACTAAAATGCCTAAATGTCACCTATGAAATTATTTCAGATGAAATGTATCCCTTTATCTGTATGACCGGTCACAAGCTGAGTCCTCTATAGCACAAAGCAGGGGGAATGTATATGAAATAAATATTAATAAAATAGGACATTGTGAAAACTAATTGTTAGACACATTCAATTTATTTATCAATAATTCCACCATTATTCCTCCTATGATTCTTCTCAATAGCATGCATTGTGCAAACTAACCTCATGTATGATCTTTAAAAGTCGATTCTAGTCCAAATATCTTTTTATCTGCATTATGTGTCACATTCATCTCTTTCCCAATAGAGAATTGTGTCTGAAATACCATCTAAAATAAATGAGAGGAAACATAACTGTTTCCCATAGGATGTATCCTGCCTCCCCCATTCTTGTTCCAGACATTGTGTACACTTACCATGTGAAGGTGTCTTTAGATGTTGTAGAAGTCAGCACAGTTGAAAGACAATGCCACAGACATGATCACATTGGTATTCTTCACTTTCAGTCTGTAGATGAAGTAAATCTCCCTAATAGAAAATAAAGTGTAAATCAAATATCAAAAAAGTGGTACATAGTTCTGCATCCTTCCCCCTAACACTATTTCCTAAATGTTTCTTAGCAATAGCTTAATATGCATATGTAGCCTCTTTTGTGTTATGTTATAACAATCAAGTGTGAAGCTGAGTCACATACATTGTGCATACTCAACCTCTGATATATGACTTTGTGTGCCATATGATTTATCAGTGGCCAAAATCCCCCCCACCAGTCTTGCTCCATACATTGTGTACACTTACAATGTGAAGGTGTCTTTAGATGTTTTAGAAGTCAGCACAGTTGAAAGACAATTCCACACACATGATCACATTGGTATTCTTCACTTTCAGTCTGTAGATGAAGTAAATATCCCTAATAGAAAATAAAGTGTAAATCAAATATCTAAAAATGGTACATAGTTCTGCATCCCTCCCCCTAACACTATTTCCTAAATGTTTCTTAGCAATAGCATAATAAGCATATGTAGCCTCTTTTTGTTATGTTATTATAACAATTAAGTGTGAAGCTGAGTCACATAAATTATGCATACTCAACCTCTGATGTATGACTTTGACAATTTGATGTGCTTCAGAGTATCCCTTTATCTGCTATCTGTCACATTCATCCCTTTCAGACTATCTAAAATCTAATAATGTCTAAAATTAATAATACATGTAAACTAATTGTGTGCCATATGATGGATCAATGGCCCAAATCCCCGACCTCCTTTCTTGGTCCATACATTGTGTATACTTACCATCTGATGTTGTCTTTTAAAATCAGGTGGCAAAGTCATCACAGAAGCCAATGCCAGAGACATATGATGTATAATTTACCTATGATTATAATATATATTTTAGATTTTGATATAGTAATTTCTTGAACAATCCTAACATGTTCGCACAATTCTTTCATTTTACTAAAAGTGTCACATTTTCGCAATGCTCCTATATAACTTTTAGCATTTACCTTCTGAAGTGGTTGTTAATGATGTTGTCTCTGACATTGACCCCCTCCTCCCGGAATGGCCCCTCTACGGCGACGTTGTCGTCCTCCTCATCTGTTTAAAGGGCTAGGGACATCTGGATGTCCTGCAGCATCCCTGCCTGTTGAGCTATGTTATGATGGATGCTGCAGGCTATAATGATCTTCGCCACCTTCCTAGGGGTAAATTGGAGGGCTCCTCCAGACCTATTCAGACAATGAAAGTGCATTTTAAGGAGCCAAAACATCCGTTCAACTGCAGCCCTAGTTAGCCTGTGCACCTGATTATAGCGCTCCTGTGCCTCGTCGGTGGTGTTACGTAGAGGCGTAATGAGCCAATTCAGGAACATGTAACCCGAGTCACCTATAAATAATTAACATTATGAAATGTCAATATTATAAATATATGATATATAATAAGATTAAAAGAAACATTTAAAGAAAAAATATATACAATGCATTTGTGTATATGAATATCGCATAAAATTCATTAAATTAAAATTAAGGTTAAACGTTTACGTAACATAGCTAAAATGTCTATTTAATAAACATTAATTGAACTGCTAGTGATTTTGCTGATTTTACAGTCTTTCAAGCTTCTAAACTGTTGTCTATGTCAATTATGTTTAAAGAGCTACACTGTCCCTTTAAACGTATTGTCAAGGCTATGACCTGCTACGTATCTGTTTATATAAACCAAGACATTTGCTGTAAGAGAGAAGTAAATGGTTAAACAACATTTTATATCTGAACATTTTAGCTATGACCTGCTACAGATCTGTTTAGAGCTAAACCTAGACATTTGCTGAAAGAGCCAAGTAAATGGTTAAACAACATTCTATATCTGTACATTTAGCTATGACCTGCTACATATCTGTTTTGAGCTAAACCTAGACATTTGCTAAAAGAGACAAGTAAATGGTTAAACCACATTCTATATCTGCACATTTTAGCTATGACCTGATACATATATGTTTAGAGCTAAACTTCGACATTTGCTGAAAGACAATTAAAAGATTAAACATCATTCTATATCTGCACATTTTAGCTATGGCCTGCTACATATCTGTTTTGAGCTAAACCTAGACATTTGCTGAAAGAGACAAGTAAATGGTTAAACCACATTATATATCTGCACATTTTAGCTATGACCTGCTACATATCTGTTTTGAGCTAAACCTAGACATTTGCTGAAAGAGACAAGTAAATGGTTAAACAACATTATATATCTGCACATGTTAGCTATGACCTGCTACAGATCTGTTTTGAGCTAAACCTAGACATTTGCTGAGAAAGAAAAGTAAATGGTTAAACCATATTATATATCTGCAGATTTTAGCTATGACCTGCTACATATCTGTTTAGAGCTAAACCTAGACATTTGCTGAAAGAGACAAGTAAATGGTTAAACCACATTATATATCTGCACATTTTAGCTATGACCTGCTACATATCTGTTTTGAGCTAAACCTAGACATTTGCTGAAAGAGACAAGTAAATGGTTAAACAACATTATATATCTGCACATTTTAGCTATGACCTGCTACATATCTGTTTTGAGCTAAACCTAGACATTTGCTGAAAGAAACAAGTAAATGATTAAACCATATTATATATCTGCAGATTTTAGCTATGACCTGCTACATATCTGTTTAGAGCTAAACCTAGACATTTGCTGAAAGACAATTAAATAGTTAAACATTATTATATATCTGCAGATTTTGCACATTACACAAACAGAACTGTTTGAGAACATTGCCGTGGCAATTGTCTAACTTCTTAACCATACTGTGCACAAGTACTCACCAACGAGCCACCTGTGGGGAAACTGTCTGTCCTCAAACTGTTGCCAGAGTGTGGACTGCCTGAGGATATGGGCATCGTGACTGGCACCCCAAAAATTTGCAAACACTTTCATAATTTGCACCCATGCGTCACAAATGAACTGCATGTTGAAACTATGAATGTGTTTGCAATTTTGGAAAGGACCCTCTTCTGCTGGAGCCAGCAGAGCAACATGGGTGCAATCTATTGCTCCCAAAACATTTGGCATTTCAGCTATTTGATAGAATTCCCTCTTGAGGTGTCTCCAATCGTCCTCATTTTAGGGGAATCCTACGAAAAGCCTACAAATTCTTTTTATGGCGTTCAGAAACCTTTCAAAAACCACAGAGAAGGTGCCTTGAGACATACTGGACAAGTAACCCTCTGTGGATTGAAAGCCTCCAGAGGCCAGAACATGTATGCAGCAAAGCATCTTGGGCATGTCAGGGATTGCAGTGCGCATACGCCTGTGTGGCTCCAGATAAGGCTTCAGTACATCGTAAAGGCTCAATAGCTGCTGTCTATTGAGCCGATACTTGTCAAAAACCTCATCATCACTCATGTTATCCAAGGTAAGCCTCACCCTATGAACAGGAGGAGCCCTAATCCTCAGGCGTTCCACATGCTCCTCTTTGAGAGGCCGGGCACGCCTGAGTCTGTTGTACATAACTTATCCAACAGCACCAACACAATCTAACTGGGGGTTGTCCATATTTGCAGAGCCAAGCAGCACAAGACAAATAGCAAAGCAAACACTCAATTAGTAACAAGGTATTCAAACACGTAAAAGCGATCTGATACAATGTCGGTCATAAGGGACATATTGGCCATGATGGTTGGGTGATTTATAGTCCAAAATGTCCAATGGTAGCGTGTTTGTAATGATTGCTGATTGTATACACTTGATTGTATCTGTGCGGCGCGATTGCTTTCAAAAAGGGTGTTATTTTTTGGTCTGTTTGTTGAAATTTTGTTTTTCCACAATAAATAGTAATGAAAAAGTGTTAAAGTGTAAAATATAACATATACAGTGTATCTTCCTATGTTCATATGCATAACAAATACTTATTAAACGCAATGTTATATTTAAAAAACACAAGTCCACGCTAACATGATTCAAAGTGCAACTGACATATATGAGTGATTGGCGAGATTTAAATATTTTACGTGTACCATAAAAATTGCAATAATGAAGATATTACAAACCTCTCTTCTACGTATATGTAATATTGAGTGAGAAACTGATTAAAGGGGCAGTAAAGTCCTAATGATAGAATTCCTATGGTTCAAGCTTAGAATGATGTTGTCATTTTAGCTACATGCCTGTCTACTTTGCAAATCTTCATTCTCTTGTTCTACTTTGCAACATTCTTATTGTGTGATGATTAAAGAGATAAATGTGTTTTGTTGTTGTATGATGTGTGTTATGTACATATATGTATGTATTGTGATTATCTCCCACATATGTTCATTTACATAAAGCAGTATAGTATTGTTGTTCTTCAAAAAAAGTGACAAATAGAATAATTTCTAATGATATATTTTAATTTGACGAAATTCCTAATAGTATATTATGTTTAAATCCTGATCTTAAAGGGACACTAAATCCCGAATTTTCTTTCATGATTCAGATAGAGATAGACAATTGTAAACAACATTCCAATGTACTTCTATGATCTAAATAGCGTCATTCTTTATATATCCTTTGTTGAAGAAATAGCAATGCACATGGGTGAGCCAATCACAGAAGGCATCTATGTGCAGCCACCAATCATCATCTACTGAGCCTATCTAGATATGCTTTTCAGCAAAGGATATGAATAGAATAAAGCAAATTATATAATAGAAGTAAGTTAGAAAACTGTTTAAATTTGCATGCTATTTATAAATCATGAAATTTAAAAATGGGGTTTTATGTCCCTTTAAATATGTGTTTATTCTTGAAAATGATTTCCTATTTGTCATGATACAATTGATCGTCATTTATACTTGATGTCATCTAATTTCCTAAATGATTTTGACCTTCTACTGATGTTCACACATGTAAAACACATAACTACAGTGCCAAATACTATATTTCGTGATCTATTTGTCATTGCGGTACCTACGCAAGAATTTATAAATTAGCGCAAACCATAAGCCGCCCGTATTACGAGTTTAAAAATAGAAAATTATTGTGTGCGTTACGAAAAAGGCCAATCACATGCACGAGCATGTATTCCCCATAGAAGTCAATGGAGGAATACAGTCTCACAAGGCTTTCCAATACACAATGGCACACATTGACGGAATATAAAAAACTATCTAACTTCTCCATTAATATGGGGAAATCAATGATCATGACCAATACGACTGAATTTAGAGGACGACCAATATATCAAAACCCAAACATTGTTTCCCATAACAAATCACATTACATATCTAGGTTTAATTATTAAACCCACTATCACCGAAACTATTGATTTAAACTACAAGGCCTTAAAGCAGAAGATAGAAATTGAATTAAATACCTGGCACAAGACAGGACACTTAAAGGGACATTATACACTCATTTTTTCTTTGCATAAATGTTTTGTAGATGATCTATTTATATAGCTCATAAAGTTGTTGTTTTTTAAAAAAATGTATAGTTTTGCTTATTTTTAAATAACATTGCTCTGATTTTCAGAATCCTAACCAAGCCTCAAAGTTTTATGTGAATACTGTCAGCTACCTTCTCCAGCTTGCTCCTGTTTGTGTAAAGGGTCTTTTCATATGCAAAAGAAGGGGGAGGGGGGGAGGGTCTTATTTCCCACTTGCAGTGGGCTTTCCAGCTACCTTTTCAACAGAGCTAAACTAAGAACTTCTAAGTAAGTTTTTAAACAGTTTTATACTGGATTTTTATATCAGTATCTGTGCATCTTATTCTTTATAGTAGTATCTATTGCATGTAGTTATATAAAAATGAGTGTATACTGTCCCTTTAACATGGCTAGGCAGGGTCAATGCGATCAAAATGACCACACTGCCTAAGATACTATATGTACTTCAAACACTGATACTCATACCATCACCATCATATCTAATAATTCTACAAAAGCAGATCAACAATTTTATTTGGTCCTACTCAAAACCACGGACATCCACCCACACTCTATATCTCACTAGGCAAAAAGGAGGCTTGGGAATACCAAACTTGATGCATTATTATAAAGCAATACATCTATCACGCATTATCACATGGAACCAAATAATTGATCCTAAGCTGTGAGTATCGATGTACGCTCAACAGTTAACAGATACTACTATACGCGATGTTTGCTGGATCCCTAGAAAACATTGCTCAAGAGAAATTAAGCAAAACGTTTTCATTGCAGAAACACTCCATATATGGGACACACTCTTAAGTACACACAATCAGATCTCAACACCTATATCACCCCTTTCACCTATATTAAATAATAAACTTTTCCCAGGACTCCAAACTATTAGGCCCGCCATCAAAGATGGACAACCTTCATTTGTACCAATATATCAATTAATGAAAGAGGGATATATCAAAAACTTTATAGATATACAAAATGATATAGGTCCCCCACTAGATACCTGGTTCTCCTATTTTCAAATTAGACATTTCTTACAGTCACACCCTCAGAAATCAAGCCTCAATAGACCATTCACAACTTATAAGACAATGTGCCTTCTCCCTAAGACCCCTAAACACCTAATCTCTTTAACATATCAGATACTGCAGGCGTTAGAAGCTCGTAGACCCTCATCTTTCAGAACGTCATGGGAAAAAGAACTAAACTTACAATTTAACGATCAGGAATGGGAGAGGTGTTTTACTTCCATTAAGAAATCCTCTATTTCAACTAATATTGTAGAAACCAATTACAAACTAATTTCCAGATGGTATTTAACACCCACACACTTACATAGAATCTACCCATCAGTATCTCCGAAATGTTGGAGACTATGTGATGAACGAGCAACACTATCTCATATTTGGTGGCATTGTCCGCTAATTAGACCCTTTTGGGAACAGGTTGAGCAGCACATTTCTAAAAAACTAAACCAAAATATAATACTTGAACCCCAGATGATTCTACTGCATAACCTCCCTAACCTCAGATGCCAATACAAGAACTCACTACTTCAGATTCTGATAAACAGTGCAAAAAGACTAATACCGCGTTTATGGAAAAAATCCAAAATTCCCACTTTCCAACAGTGACTAGATGAGGTAAAACATGTCCTCTCTTTGGAGGAGATGTATCAGTTACTATTCTAGAAAAGACCAATTTCTTAATATACTTTTTCTATGGAACCAAGACTGATCAACACATAATTTAATAAAAATAATGGTTAATACGAGAAACGACAAATCTATCACCTCACGAGGAACTCCCCTATCCCTCCCCTCCCCCTATCTTTGCCCATTTTCCCACCTTTATATCTTATACTTTTTAGACTCTGGAAAATGTCTTTTGTAGGTTATCAGATGCTATAAAATGTGGAAAGGCCTAATGATATGTTGTTAACACATAGTACTCTCTTATTGGAAGCTTGGATAAGTCTAAATAAGTACTATTTTGTTTGAATATTTGCAATGTGTTTTTATATTCTGTTAATAAAAAATATTGAATAAAAAAAAAAAAGAAGTCAATGGAGGAGAGAAATAGAAAAAAAAATCCAACACTCCTGTTGTGCGCAAAGTGAGTGACGTCATGTAATTCTGTGAAATAGTACATGAAACAGTGATTGCAAAAATGTTTTGTGAACGTAATCTTCTGTATATTGTTTGTAAGTAGATAATTATGTATGTATGTGATGATATTTGTATGGAGATCTAGCTAAACAACTGTATGTTCATGTATGTCTATGTGAGTCAATGTAAAATGGCTTTGTGTGCATTCTTTTTCTAACACCCGAGATCTCGTATCTTTGATCCGTTATAAAAAGAAATTAAAATATTTTATTAAAATTTAATTTATTGTACAGTGTTTCTATGAGTCTAAGGGCTTCATGTACTAAAGCGTCAATTTGCTCGCCGACAGCGTGCCTGATCTACTCGCTAGAACTCGCAGTTAGCGAGACGATGCCCGCTCGCCATATGTACTAAAAAACAGCTTAAAAATTGTTGCGTCTAATCGGCATCGAGCACAGGCAAATGATTCATACATCTGATAACTTGCTATTAGTGAATGTACTATTATCTTCTTACTTCTTACATGTTTGTCCCACGTGACTGTAAGGTGTCAGAAACGTTACATTGTTATTTCAGCACTATATTAAGTCCACTTTATCTAATTATTTAGACAGAAAATGTATTGTACCTGAAGCATTTCATGCGTATATATTTATTTTTAAAAAATTAAGTATCTGGTTCTTGTTGATATGGTACTGGACTCTTATGATTATTTATTCGGTTGTCGTGCAAAGCAAACATCCAGTCACCGGAAAAAGAGTATCTGGACTCGTATAAGTGATGCTGTCAGTGCCCAGGGACCCGGAAAAAAGGAAGTTGACCAGATAAAGAAGAGGTACAATGACATTAAAAGATTCGCCAAAGCAAAATTGGCGAAAGAAAAAAATTCTTCCCGTGCTATCAGAGGAGGAACAGCTTATGTCACCGATCTGACTGATTACAAGACTAGTGCAGCGATTAGGCCCCGAAGTTATCATCAAGATTACAGACAACTGTGATAGCGACCTAAGAGGTATAATTTTTGATAAAAGTATTTTCTTTCATTTTAAATCTTTTAATTGCATCTTAATCCTATTACAATTATATAGTACTGTTATTTTAGCCAGTTTCATATTAGGTCAACACGTTTGAAAATCCATGTTTTTTGGCAACAGTTTTCGTCATCTCACATATAGGCCTATCCTGCCCATATTTTATGAAACATTTTCTATTTTTATCATTCGAACAATATTAAAAAGTGAAAATTGTACTCCTTACTTTATTTTATAGAAAGCACCTCTATCACACATTGCACTTTTGATTTATGATTTGTTTTTTATTATTCTGACCGGAATTTATTGAAAAAAAATTTTTTTTAGCAATTTTTATCTCCCTAAAATTTATATGAAACACATGAACTAACACCCTCTAGTGGTGAAAAATATGTTTTACATTTCTTCTAGATATTTTAAGAATTCTTCATAATATATTGTGATAAAATGCTCATGTTGGAATGTTATTGATTTTAATTTAATTCCCATAGTACGCTACAACATGAGTCAATAAACAACAAAATGATTAAAGAATTTGTAACTGAACGATTGTCAACTATAATTTTTAACATTGTACTTGTTTTAATAATGTTACCATATGCAAATTGTTATGATTAAATGCTTTGCTATATGTATGTTTTTTATTTGTTGGTCTTCAAACAAAATAAAGCTCTGAATCACTCTTTATTTTGTTGTATGTTATCAATGTACATTGATGTACATTTATTACATTGATAACATACAACTAAATAAAGAGTGATTCAGAGCTTTACCTATGATGTTTACTAAAATGCACAAAAAAGAAAAAAAAAATGTTAATTTTTTTTTAATTGGACAAATAGATAAAATAAAGAAATGAAACCTTTAGTAAATATTTTCAATATCGTTAACATATTATAAGAACATCAAAAATATTTTTTTAATAAAAATCAATTGTCAAAATATTGATTGGAAACCATGTCCCTTGTGTCCATGCCACATCTATTTGGGTTCTCCCTGCAAAAAAAAAGACACAGCAATATCATCCGCTATAGGGCATCCTCTTTTGGTGGCAATATTGTGCAAAACACAACAAACTAATATTATTCTAGCAACTTTCTCAGTTGAATATTGCATTGCACCGCCAGATCTGTCCAGACATCTGAACCTCATTTTCAGTAATCCAAATGTACTTTCAATGACACCCCTTGTGGTCTTGTGTGACTCATTGAACCGAATATGTTTCCTGAGTTGGGGGTTATTATATGGTGTCAGCAGCCATTCATAACAAGGGTTACCAGCATCCCCTGTAATACAAAAAAATACATATTAAACACTGTCAAAGTTTGTAATGCAATTGTTTTTCACATATATTAAACAATATCCATCAGTATAATTCTTCACTAATGTATCCAATTATATTACTTTTTTTTAAAGTGTAGATATTAGCGTCAAATGTGTATCAATTACTAATTTTACTTTTGATATATATACATATATATATATATATATATATATATAAATATATGTATAAACAAATTAAATACATAAATTTTAATTGGGAAGATGGATATTGTTTATATGTATTTTATATATATATTACGCAAGAATAACTAAAAATAAGTCAATTTTGGCACAATTTAAGCTTACCTAATAACCATCCCTCTGGCATCTCTCCATTCTCAAACTTTTGATACAATTCAGCCTGCCTTAGGATGTAAGAATCATGACAGGAGGCACGGTAATTGGATATTACACTTATAATATACACCATCTGTATATTCAGAGAATGGCAAGACTTTCTGTTCCGATAAATCTCCTCCTGTAAAAGTGGGGGTCTTACTGCAATATGGGTACAGTCTATGGCCCCAAGTACATTTGCATGCCCGCCATACGATAGAATTGAGGCTTTATAGATTGCCACTCTTCTGTGGTAGATGGTAAACAAACATATTCTGGGAATATATGCATGAGTGCATCGATAACTTTTGTTAGATGACGAGAAAAGGCAGATTGACTAAACCCAATAATGACGCAGGACACAGCCTGAAACGATCCGGTGGCAAAAAAATGCAAGGCTGCAAGGAACTTGAGGAGTCCGGGAATGGCCATTGAACGTGCCGTCACTGGCTCTAGGCAATTTCAGCATATAAAGTCAAAATTGACTGACGTTCTAGATGGAACCTTGGAATAACCTCTCTATCAGAAAAGAAAATCTAAAGGAACTTGAGGAAGGAATACACGCTGTACCTGCAATATCCTTCTTCTAACAACATTTTCTATGGTTTCAGGTTCTCAAATCTGTCTTCTCCCCCGGATTTGCATCAGACGAAGAATATATAGCTGAAAAAGTGTCTCCATGGCTAGCACGATCAACAGTGAGTAAAAATTACAGTCTATTGACCTTCTTTTATATGACTTGTAGGCATATATCTTATAGACCCTATTGTTTATTATTGTGCTCGCCACCTTTAAGCTAGCGAGGAATTTTTCACGAGCTAAGTGCGGAAAAAGTAGCGTGCAGAGAAATAGATGGTTTAGTAATTACTGTTTATTGCGAGATTTACTGTATGTCAAGTGAGGAATTTTATGCTACAAAAAAGCCTAGAATATAAGAGTTTCGGACAAGTTTGCTCGATACTTGTAAATGTCATTTTTTCAATGAATTCGGAGCATGGTACATACGATCTACTATCTGCACGCAGAAATTTAGATGGAAAAGCTCACAAACACCTCGCTGATAGCTTAGTACATGGATCCCTAAGTGTACTTTGTATTATATTTTTGATGTGATTAGTGAAGGTTTTTGGTTGCGATATATCAATAACTACTGGTCTTAGACAGCGTTATGGATTTGTGCGTAAATGGGGATTTTTGTTGTGCTATGGAGTTTTTTTAAAACTTTTAATGGCTGCATTATGGAACTTGATGCATTATGGGCAATAACGCTACAAATTGAGCCATAACGCACAACTCGTAATCTAGGTGAAAATAAATAAAAACAATTTAAAGAATTCACAGAGCAAAACCTTTTCGAGAGAGCAAAAAGTATAAGAACTACAGTCAAGATAGTAACCATCCCCAGTAGGATAGCTTTTGTACATATTCTGAGAGAAGTAATAAAAAAATGCCCAGGATGGACCTTTTAAATTTTCAGTCCATCAGTCTAGAGAATTTACCTTCTTATACTGTATAAGGGTTTGCTAGCATCAAATGGGGTAGATTGCTTGTCATCTACCCTTGGTACAACATATGTTTACAACATTATTAAAAGTTATATATAGTAAAGATGATAACCCCAGGCTGGTTATTTTTTAAAAGATTATTTATGGTGTAGAACCTTAAAGGGATAGTAAACCCAATTTTTTTTCTTTCATGATTCAGATAGAGCATGCCATTTTATGCAACTTTCTATTTTACTCCTATTATCAATTTTTATTTGTTCTCTAGGTATCTTTATTTGAAAAAGTAAGAATGTAAACTAAGGAGCCGGCCAACAATAAGCAAGTGCAACCCAGGTTCTGAACCAAAAAGCTTACATTTCTGCTTTTCAAATAAAGATACCAAAAGAGGGAAGAAAACATTATATAGGAGCAAATTAGAAAGTTGCTTAAAATTGCATGCTCTGGGGGCTAGTTATCAAGCCGTCTACTTTTCTGGCTTCGCCGGCCCAATACGTCCGCCTAAGCTCGCCTACCTTCGCCGCCGCGGACCTTGAATACGTTCGCCTAAGTTATCAAATAAAGCTGTCAAAAAGCCGCGGGGCGATGAGCAGCGGACTGTGACAGTTATCACTCATCCGATCTCGCTGCCCTTCGGCTTTTTCCCAGCTTTATTGCTAGCCTGTCACTAAGCACTCACACTAAACTGCACTGTTCTACCCCCTATACCGGCGCCCCCGGAGCCCCCCGCAACTCAATAAAGTTACTAACCCCTAAACCGCCGCTCCTAGACCCTGCCGCAACTCTTATAAATGTATTAACCCCTAAACCGCCGCTCCCGGACACCGCTGCCACCTACATTATACCTAGTAACCCCTATCCTGCCCCCCCTATACCGTCGCCCTCTATTATAAAATTATTAACCCCTATCCTGCTGATCCCGCACCTCTCCGCAACTAAATAAATAGTTTAACCCCTAAACCGCCGCTCCATGAACCCGCCGCAACCTATAATAAATTTATTAACCCCTATCCTGCCCCCCACTACGCCGCCGCCACTGTAATAAAATGATTAACCCCTAAACCTAAGTCTAACCCTAACCATAACGCCCCCCTAACTTAAATATTAATTAAATAAATCTAAATAAATTAACTCTTATTAACTAAATGAATCCTATTTAAAACTAAATACTTACCTTTAAAATAAACCCTAATATAGCTATAATATAAATAATAATTATATTCTAGCTATCTTAGGATTTATTTTTATTTTACAGGTACCTTTCAATTTATTTTAACCATGTACAATAACTATTAAATAGTTATTAACTATTTAATAGCTTACCTAGCTAAAATAAAGAGAAATGTACCTGTGAAATAAATCCTAACCTAAGTTACAATTACACCTAACACTACACTATACTTTAATAAATTATTCCTATTTAAAAATAAATACTTACCTGTAAAATAAACCCTAAGATAGCTACAATGTAATTAATACTTATATTATAGCTATTTTTGGATTTATATTTATTTTACAGGTAACTTTGTATTTATTTTAGCTAGTTAGAATAGTTATTAAATAGTTATTAACTATTTAATAACTACCTAGCTAAAAGAAATACAAAATTACCTGTAAAATAAATCCTAACTTAAGTTACAATTAAACCTAATACTACACTATCATTAAATTAACTAAATAAACTACCTACAAAGAACTACAATGAAATACAATTACATAAACTAACTAAAGTACAAAAAATAAAAAAAGCTAAGTTACAAAAAATAAAAAATTAAGTTACAAACATGTTAAAAATATTACAACAATTTTAAGCTACTTACACCTAATCTAAGCCCCCTAATAAAATAGCAAACCCCCCCAAAATAAAAAAAATCCCTACCCTATTCTAAATTACATAAATTTCAATGCTCTTTTACCTTACCAGCCCTTAAAAGGGCCATTTGTGGGGGCATGCCCCAAAAAGTTCAGCTCTTTTGCCTGTAAAATAAAAATACAACCCCCCCCCCAACATTAAAACCCACCACCCACATACCCCTAATCTAACCCAAACCCCCCTTACAAAAACCTAACACTAATCCCCTGAAGATCATCCTTCCTTGAGTCGTCTTCACTCAGCCGAGCCACCGATGGAACTGAAGAGGGCATCCGGAACGGAAGAAGTTAATCCTCCAAGCGGCGCTGAAGAAATCTTCCATCCGATGAAGTCATCATCCAGGCGGCGCTGAAGAAGTCTTCGATCCGGCCGATGTCATCTTCAAAGAGGCGCTGAAGAGGTCTTCTATCCGGGCGAAGTCATCTTCCAAGCCGGGTCTTGAATCTTCCTTCCGCCGACGCGGAACCACCTTCTTCACCGACGGACTACGACGAATGACGGCTCCTTTAAGGGACGTCATCCAAGATGGCGTCCCCTCAATTCCGATTGGCTGATAGGATTCTATCAGCCAATCGGAATTAAGGTAGGAAAATCTGATTGGCTGATGGAATCAGCCAATCAGATTCAAGTTCAATCCGATTGGCTGATCCAATCAGCCAATCAGATTGAGCTCGCATTCTATTGGCTGATCGGAACAGCCAATAGAATGCGAGCTCAATCTGATTGGCTGATTGGATCAGCCAATCGGATTGAACTTGAATCTGATTGGCTGATTCCATCAGCCAATCAGATTTTCCTACCTTAATTCCGATTGGCTGATAGAATCCTATCAGCCAATCGGAATTGAGGGGACGCCATCTTGGATGACGTCCCTTAAAGGAGCCGTCATTCGTCGTAGTCCGTCGGTGAAGAAGGTGGTTCCGCGTCGGCGGAAGGAAGATTCAAGACCCGGCTTGGAAGATGACTTCGCCCGGATAGAAGACCTCTTCAGCGCCTCTTTGAAGATGACATCGGCCGGATCGAAGACTTCTTCAGCGCCGCCTGGATGATGACTTCATCGGATGGAAGATTTCTTCAGCGCCGCTTGGAGGATTAACTTCTTCCGTTCCGGATGCCCTCTTCAGTTCCATCGGTGGCTCGGCTGAGTGAAGACGACTCAAGGTAGGATGATCTTCAGGGGATTAGTGTTAGGTTTTTGTAAGGGGGGTTTGGGTTAGATTAGGGGTATGTGGGTGGTGGGTTTTAATGTTGGGGGGGGGTTGTATTTTTATTTTACAGGCAAAAGAGCTGAACTTTTTGGGGCATGCCCCCACAAATGGCCCTTTTAAGGGCTGGTAAGGTAAAAGAGCATTGAAATTTATGTAATTTAGAATAGGGTAGGGATTTTTTTTATTTTGGGGGGGTTTGTTATTTTATTAGGGGGCTTAGATTAGGTGTAAGTAGCTTAAAATTGTTGTAATATTTTTAACATGTTTGTAACTTAATTTTTTATTTTTTGTAACTTAGCTTTTTTTATTTTTTGTACTTTAGTTAGTTTATGTAATTGTATTTCATTGTAGTTCTTTGTAGGTAGTTTATTTAGTTAATTTAATGATAGTGTAGTATTAGGTTTAATTGTAACTTAAGTTAGGATTTATTTTACAGGTAATTTTGTATTTCTTTTAGCTAGGTAGTTATTAAATAGTTAATAACTATTTAATAACTATTCTAACTAGCTAAAATAAATACAAAGTTACCTGTAAAATAAATATAAATCCAAAAATAGCTATAATATAAGTATTAATTACATTGTAGCTATCTTAGGGTTTATTTTACAGGTAAGTATTTATTTTTAAATAGGAATAATTTATTAAAGTATAGTGTAGTGTTAGGTGTAATTGTAACTTAGGTTAGGATTTATTTCACAGGTACATTTCTCTTTATTTTAGCTAGGTAAGCTATTAAATAGTTAATAACTATTTAATAGTTATTGTACATGGTTAAAATAAATTGAAAGGTACCTGTAAAATAAAAATAAATCCTAAGATAGCTAGAATATAATTATTATTTATATTGTAGCTATATTAGGGTTTATTTTAAAGGTAAGTATTTAGTTTTAAATAGGATTCATTTAGTTAATAAGAGTTAATTTATTTAGATTTATTTAATTAATATTTAAGTTAGGGGGCGTTAGGGTTAGGGTTAGGTTTAGGGGTTAATCATTTTATTACAGTGGCGGCGGCGTAGTGGGGGGCAGGATAGGGGTTAATAAATTTATTATAGGTGGCGACGGTGTAGGGGGGGCAGATTAGGGGTTAATAAATGTATTATAGGTGGCGACGGTGTAGGGGGGGCAGGATAGGGGTTAATACATTTAATATAGGTTGCGGCGGGTTCAGGGAGCGGCGGGTTAGGGGTTAATACATTTATTATAGTTGCGGTGGGCTCCGGGAGCGGCGGTTTAGGGGTTAATATGTATAGAGTAGCTTGCGGTGGGCTCCGGGAGCGGCGGTTTAGGGGGTAATAACTTTATTTAGTTGCGGCGGTGTAGGGGGGGTCAGATTAGGGGTGTTTAGACTCGGGGTACATGTTAGGGTGTTAGGTGTAGACAGCTCCCATAGAAATCAATGGGATGTCTGTCAGCAGCGAACTTGTACTTTCGCTATGGTCAGACTCCCATTGATTCCTATGGGATCCGCCGCCTCCAGGCTGGCGCTTTGAAAACCAGGTACGCTGGGCCGTAAAAGTGCCGAGCGTACCTGCTAGTTTTTTGATAGCTAGCAAAAGTAGTGAGAATGTGCCGCACTTGTGTGCGGAACATCTGGAGTGACGTAAGAATCGATCTGTGTCGGACTGAGTCCGGCGGATCGAAGCTTACGTCACAAAATTCTACTTTTGCCTGTCTCGAGCCTTTGATAACTAAGGCGTATCAGCCTCGCCACAAATACGCTGCGGAATACGCAGCGTATTTGAGGTTGACGGCTTGATAACTAGGCCCCTCTATCTGAATCATGAAAGTTTAATTTTGACTTTAGCGTCCGTTTAAACAAATATGTAGAACATAGGAAAAGGAATTGTAGTGAAACCAAACTTATTTGGGTTTACAGGAAATAGATAGACATTTCAGCATATATATGTATATATATAAAATCAAATATGAAAATGTATTCATTGATTCATTTGTAAGTGCACATATAGTATAAAACATATTTTTCCACACAATTAAAAATCGGCATCAAGCAACCATTAATGTATCTAGCCTCATACAATACCACTTAAATGCTGCACTAAGAAACCTTAAAAAGCATAGCTCAGTCCCACGTTGTTATTTCCTATTATGTTAGACAGTTCTGTCTTTAATAAACTTTGTTAGTGATTCATGCATGAATATTTTTAGTACAAAGACACTGCAGTGTAAGTTAGCCAAGCATGCTTTAGAATAATGTACAGCAGCCAAAGATAGTATGTAACAGAGGCAGGACACCATGAAAGACTTAGTTCAAGTAACAAAAGCAGCGTCAGCTAATGAGGACGTTTTGTCCCAATAAAACAGGCACATCTAACATTATGCGGTAAAAGTTTTTTTATGAGTGAAAGTCCCATTTAAGGTCATCCATTCTCTTATAAGCCATTACCTTAAACTTCTCCTCCACATTTGCAAACGTCTATATAGCTATACCTATTTATAAACACATGATTAGATATAGGTATAGATATATACAGATATATATAGGAAATTCTATTTATAAATACATAGAACATATTCTATGTGCAGAACATTGGAATGGGACATATTTAAAGTAAATATATAGTTAAAAACTTTATTAAATATATATTTCATGTTTTCATCTTCTTGATTGCAAAGAGCTCCAATGCACATACTGTATATATGTCTATATATGTACACATATGTATTTATATGTGTATATATGTCTGTAAATACATATGTAAACACACACATACACATATATATTATATATATATATATATACACATACAAACATACTGTACATGTACATATTTAGACATTTATATGCATGTATCTCTATATTAAAGCCATTTGTGGTCCTTTTTTTTACTGAAACCAGAAACCTCATATCAGTGAGTCCTTATAACTTTTTTGTACAATATGTTTTAAATATTTTTTATTAGATGGTGTTATTATGAGTGTAACTGTACTTTGTAATGTATTTTTGATGTGCTTTGTGCAACTTTTCTGTTTCACGAAACAGTTAACCAGAGCTCTGAGGGTGCAGTAATCATTGTAGCATAAATTGCGATTGCGCTCGCACGTTTGAGTGCGCCCTAGACTATCGCTTGAGTGACTAAAAAAATAACTTTGGAGCAATCTTAATGCTCAATAGCTCCACTTGTAATCTAGGCCAGTACAATACTATGGGGCCTATTTATTAAAGGTCTTGCGGACCTGATCCGACAGTGCGGATCAAGTCCGCAAGACCTCGCTGAATTTAACATTGCACCAGCACTTCACAAGAGCTGCTGGTGCAACGCCGCCCCCTGCTGACTCGCGGCCAGCAGGGAGGTGTCAATCAACCCGATCGTACTCGATCGGGTTGATTTCCGGCAATTCCTGTCCGCCTCATCAGAGCAGACGGACAGGGTTATGGAGCAGCGGTCTTTAGACCGCTGCTTCATAACTGGTGTTTCTGGCGAGTCTGAAGACTCGCCAGAAACACGGGCCCACAAGTTCCGTTCGGAGCATGATAAATGGGCCCCTATAATTCTACCAATTCTGCAATTAAATGAATGCATTAATTATGAATGCTATTCTATAATATTTAACAAAATAAAACCTTTTGCATACCTCCCAACATATCCTGGAAGGTTTCTGGGACAAAAAGGTGAGAAACACTTGTGGCTAACATACCACTGGTCCATTTTAAACGGGTTCATCCCTGCGTGTTGGGTAGGCTTTATATTAATTTAAAGTCACAAATCCAATTTAAAATGAGTAACCCCATGATTTTAACCAAATCACTTGTCACTTCTGAATCCCATATGAAGATATACAGCCTTAGTGAAAGGTTTATGAGCAGATAATTAATATATTTATTCATTTGGTTTAGAACCGTCTTTACCTTTTCTGCTAATTGGTCTGGCCCATAGCTCCTGCTTTCTCTCACTTGGAGCTCTTGACACCACCTCCCTCGGTCCTGGCATATTTCAGTCAGCTGAACTGGTGATGCTATCGTTGCAAGCTCGTGCATAGCAACTTTATGGAGTATGCTGTTAATTTGCATTCCATGGTGTTTAATGAAGTGAAATAAAGGTTGCATTTTATTTAAAAAGCTCCTCAGTATCTACTGTTTATTGGAGGCATCCTACTGGTGTTTGGTAGGCATGGCCACAAGAGGCGGGGCAGGACAGCGGGTGTTCTGTGGGTGGGATTTATTGTGAGGGGCCAGAGTCAGATGTATCCTTGGCAGTTCCTGGAAATCAGGACATTTGCCCGGATGGAATAAGCTGAAGGACAGCAGGCAGCCCTCCTAGCCCATGACAATCCTGCAAGATCTGGGACCTTTAGGAAGTATAATATTGAATAATATGCTGATACGGCTAAAGGAACATGAATCACCTTGAAATTGCAAAATTTGTGTGTAGTATAGCAAAAGTTTCCATACCAGGGGAGTGTGAAAATACATTAACCTTGTTGGGAAGCCTAGGGGTAATATATTACTGCAACACGTAGAGAGAGGGTAGAGAACAAGCAAATCATGTGGCTTTCAAAGGAAGAAAATGTGAGTGAAGAAATGGGTTGTATTTGATAACAGGCGCAATCACCGTAAAGTAAAATACCTACATTACTTCCTTATTTGCTTCCAAGCCCAGGGGTGTGGCTGAAGTGGAGACCCGGGCAATGCAGCAGGGGAGGAAGTGTCAGAGGGAGAGATTTAGGTTTCTGTGAGAGACAGAAATGCGTTGTTTTGCTGAAGCCAATTAGAGGAAAATATAGATGAATTTCAGAGTTAATTATGCAACAGGAACAGTAAGGTCAAAATTACATTTTCATGATTCAGATAGAGCATGCAATTTTAAACAACTTGTATTTATACCTTCTATTATGAAACTTGCCTAATTTTTTGGTATCCTTTGTTGAAAAGCATATATTGGTTGTCTCAGGAGCAGCAATATACTACTGGAAGCTAGCTGCTGATAGGTGGCTGCACATATATGCATCTTGTCATTGGCTCACACGATCATGTTCAGGTAGCTCCTAGTAGTGCATTGCAACAAAGAGGTTAAACACATAGGGCTAGATTACAAGTGGAGCACTAAATTATCGTGCTCCTGCAAACGAGCAAATTTCCCAGTTTGTGGGAGCGAGATAATTAACCAGCCATTAACCAGCGAGATTATTAACCAGCTGATTATTTCTACCGTGAGCTCGCAGGAGCAATTAGCGCTTATAAAATTTACCAGAGATCGGATCTCTGGATAAATTTATAAATCTGTGCCCCCCAAAATACTGTCTAGTGTTATTTATTAAAAAATAAAGATGGCAGCATCTTTATTGTTTAATAAAATGACTGCACTAGGCAGTATTGTGGGGGTTAAAGTTGGTGGAAGTTAGGTGTTAGAAAAAAAACGGTACTGAAAAGTGCCTTTACATTGCGGTCTATGGAAACTGTGTGTTCCTAGTAAATATATATGTACTGTATATGCTTATATACATATATATTTGTGTTAATATGTGTATATACTCATTTAAACACTTAAATATATTTGTATATCAATATAGATATATATTTGATTGCTGCCATCGCTGCGCGACTTACCCTCTTTGCTGGGGCTGAAGTTCGGTATCAGAACGAGGCTGCCATATATATATAAATAATCATATACATATATATTTATAAAAGCTGTCCATCACTGCACTACTTACCCTTTCGCTGCGCGAGGTTCGGATGCCGTCTCTGCCAGCATTAGAATGAGGCTCCCATTGGAGCCTTTGGAAGCGGGCACTCATGATCGCAATGCTTCCGTGCAAAGCAAGCGCGAGGTCGCGTTCACAATGCACCAAACTTTTATGAAAGCGATATATAGCGATCAACTTGTAATCTAGTCCATAGTGAAAACGAGCTCCAGAGCAGCAATTAACTACAAGGAGCTAGCTGTACACTTCTGGTAAACCAATGACAAAAGATTAAAATGTGTAGCCACCAATCACCAACTAGTTCCCAGTAGTACAATGTGGCTACTGAGGATACAGTTATATGATTTTCAACAAAGGATACCAAAAGGCCTAGTTATCAAGCCGTCAACCTCAAATACGCTGGAATTCTGCAGCGTATTTGTGGTGAGGCTGATTCGCCATAGTTATCAAGCCCTGCTGCCCGGCAAAAGTAGAATATAGTGACGTAAGCTTCGATCCGCCGGACACAGTCCAACACAGATCAATTCTTACGTCACTCCAGATGTTCTGAACACAAGTTCGGCACAATCTGACTACTTTTGCTAGTTATCAAATGACTAGCAGGTATGCTCTGCACTTTTCCGGAGGATCCCATAGGAATCAATGGGAGTCTGACCATAGCGAAAGTTCATGTTCACTGCTGCCCAATATCCCATTGATTCCTATGGGAGATGTCTGCACCTAACACCCTAACATGTCTTCATAAAGCCCAGGGGCGAAACGCGTTGACTGAGACACTGTGCTATTTGTTTTTAGCCTTTGTTGATTTTATAATACTGTACATTTGGAGGACGTTTTACCCTATGTTTTTGTGCCTGGTCACATTCATATAGGAACACCAGAGTCGTTACTAACGACCGCAAAGATCTCGCTATAAAGTGACCGCCAAGCTCTTCTAATCAAAGACTTTCTAGTCATTTTAGTTGTTTTTAATAACGACCGCAAAGATACACCTGCCCAAATAGTCGTTTTTGAACGACCGCCAAGTTTCAACATCAAAAGGACCCACCAGTTGCTACTAGCAACCAAAGGGAACAAACCGCACTTTTAGTCGCTACATCGCGACCGCACATCCTGCACAATTTGAGGATCACCTATCCCCATATTACATTAAGCAACCATCAAGTCATTTATTTTGGCCGCCAAGTTCTACATTTATTCCCCCAAGACTTCCACAATCTTTGCGGAATAGGGGCTACCATAGAAACGCCGTACGCAACCGGCATTAGTGACGTCACACCGGTCACATAAAAGGCGCAATCAACACCATCTGGTAACGCCAAGCCATACACAACACGGTCTCTACCTGACAGTTACCTCACATCTCTACTGAACATCTTAGGAGATACATTTTTACTCCACAATTGCTAACAGCAATTTAAAAATGCAAGTACTTTACACTGCCATTTGATCTTTTTTATCAACTGTTACTAAATAGTAACGAATAAGGGAGACGTCCCTGCACTTTTAGATACTTATGTTTTTATTTGCCTAATACTTGATATATTGTTTTAAACCTTTATTTTAATAAATTGTATCTATATTTGTACTCTCTTTGCTTCTTTCAATCTTTTAGTTCACTATACCAATATATATATATATATATATATATATATATATATATATTGACATTATCCCCACATAAACACCCCTAATCTGTCCCCCCCTACACCGTCGCAACTAAATAAATGTATTACCCCCTAAACCGCCGCTCCCAGAGCCCACCACCACGCTAATAAACTGAATAACCCCTAAACCGCCTCTCCCGGACCCCGCCGCCACTATAATAAATATGTTAACCCCTAAACCGCCGCTCCCGGACCCCGCCGCAACTATAATAAAATTATTAACCCCTAAACCTAAGTTTAACCCTAACACCCACCAAACTTAAATATTAATTAAATACATCTAAATAAATATTATTGTTATTAACTAAATTAATCCGATTTAAAACTAAATACTTACCTATAAAATAAACTCTAATATAGCTACAATATAACTAATAATTATATTGTAGCTATTTTAGGATTTATTTTTATTTTACAGGCAAATTTCAATTTATTTTAACTAGGTACAATAGCTATTAAATAGTTATTAACTATTTAATAGCTACCTAGTTAAAATAAAGACAAATTTACCTGTAAAATAAATCCTAACTTAAGTTACAATTAAACCTAACACTACACTATCATTAAATTAATTAAATAAATTAGCTACAATTAACTACAATTAAATACAATTAAATAAACTAACTAAAGTACAAAAAATAAAAAAAAACTAAGTTACAAAAAATAAAAAGTTATAAACATTTAAAAAATATTACAACAATTTTAAGCTACTTACACCTAATCTAAGCCCCCTAATAAAATAACAAAGCCCCCCAAAATAAAAAAATGCCCTACCCTATTCTAAATTACGAAAGTTAGCAGCTCTATTACCTTACCAGCCCTTAAAAGGGCTTTTTGCGGGGCATGCCCCAAAGTATTCAGCTCTTTTGCCTGTAAAAAAAAAATACAACCCCCCTCCCAACATTAAAACCCACCACGCACACACCCCTACTCTAACCCAAACCCCCTTAAATAAACCTAACACTACCCCCCTGAAGATCATCCTACCTTTAGCCGTCTTCAGCCAGCCGACCACCGATGGAACAGAAGAGGACATCCGCAGCGGCCAAAGTCATCATCCAAGGGGCGCTGAAGAAGTCTTCCATCCGATTGAAGTCATCATCAAAGGAGCGCTGAAGAGGTCCTCCATCCGATTGAAGTCTTCATCCAGGCAGCGTCTTCAATCTTCATCCATCCGGAACGGAGCCATCTTCAGACGAGCTGACACAGAGCCATCTTCTTCCAACGACGACTTCCCGACGAATGACAATTCCAAGATGGCGTCCCTCAAATTCCGATTGGCTGATAGGATTCTATCAGCCAATCGGAATTAAGGTAGGAAAAATCTGATTGGCTGATTGAATCAGCCAATCAGATTCAAGTTCAATCCGATTGGAATCAGCCAATCGGAATTCGAAGGACGCCATCTTGGATGACGTCACTTAAAGGTACCGTCATTCGTCAGGAAGTCGTCGGTGGAAGAAGATGGCTCCGCGTCGGCTCGTCTGAAGATGGCTCTGCTCCGGATGGATGAAGATTGAAGACGCCGCCTGGATGAAGACTTCAGTCTGATGGAAGACCTCTTCAGCACCCCTTGGATGATGACTTCAATCGGATGGAAGACTTCTTCAGTGCCCCTTGGATGATGACTTAAATCGGATGGAAGACTTCTTCAGCGCCCCTTGGATGATGACTTCGGCCGCTGCGGATGTCCTCTTTCGTAATTTAGAATAGGGTAGGGCATTTTTTTATTTTGGGGGGCTTTGTTATTTTATTAGGGGGCTTAGATTAGGTGTAAGTAGCTTAAAATTGTTGTAATATTTTTTAAATGTTTGTAACTTTTTATTTTTTGTAACTTAGTTTTTTTTTTATTTTTTGTACTTTAGTTAGTTTAATTAATTGTATTTAATTGTAGTTATTTGTAGCTAATTTATTTAATTAATTTAATGATAGTGTAGTGTTAGGTTTAATTGTAAGGTTAGGATTTATTTTACAGGTAATTTTGTATTTCTTTTAGCTAGGTAGTTATTAAATAGTTAATAACTATTTAATAACTATTCTAACTAGCTAAAATAAATACAAAGTTACCTGTAAAATAAATATAAATCCTAAAATAGCTACAATGTAACTGTTAATTACATTGTAGCTATCTTAGGGTTTATTTTACAGGTAAGTATTTAGTTTTAAATAGGAATAATTTAGTTAATGATAGTGTAGTGTTAGGTGTATTTGTAACTTAGGTTAGTTTTTATTTTACAGGTAAATTTGTCTTTATTTTAACTAGGTAGCTATTAAATAGTTAATAACTATTCAATAGCTATTGTACCTAGTTAAAATAAATTTAAATTTGCCTGTAAAATAAAAATAAATCCTAAGATAGCTACAATATAATTATTAGTTTTATTGTAGCTATATTGGGGTTTATTTTAAAGGTATTTAGTTTTAAATAGGATTAATTTAGTTAATGGGAGTTATAATATTTAGATGTATTTAATTAATATTTAAGTTAGGGGGGTGTTAGGGTTAGGGTTAGACTTAGGTTTAGGGGTTAATAATTTTATTATAGTCGCGGCGGTGTAGGGGGGGCAGGATAGGGTTTAATAAATTTATTATAGGTGGCGACAATGTAGGGGGGCAGATTAGGGGTTAATAAGTTTAATATAGGTGGCGGCGGGGTCCGGGAGCGGCGGTTTAGGGGTTAAACAATTTATTTATTTGCGGCGGGGTCCGGGATCGGCAGGATAGGGGTTAATAAATTTATTATAGGTTGTCGGCGGTATAGGGGGGGCAGGATAGGGGTTACTAGGTATAATGTAGGTGGCGGTGGGCTCCGGGAGCCGCGGTTTAGGGGTTAATACATTTATTATATTTGCGGCGGGGTCTAGGAGCGGCAGTTTAGGGGTTAATAACTTTATTTAGTTGCGGGGGCTCCGGGGGCGCCGGTATAGGGGGTAGAACAGTATAGTATAGTGTGAGTGCTTAGTGACAGGGGTATCAATAAAGCTGGGAAAATGCCGAAGAGCAGCGAGATCGGATGAGTGATAACTATCACAGTCCGCTGCTCATCGCCCCGTACTTGGTGCGCGGCTTTTTGACAGCTTTTTTGATAACTTTGGCATGCTTATTTAGGTCTGCGGCGGCGATGGTAGGCGAGCTTAGGTGGGCGTTTTGGTCCGGCGAAGGTAGGTAAGTAGACACGTTGATAACTAGAGGCCAAAGAGTGCAAAGTAACATTTCTAATAAAAGTGTCTTAAAATGACATGCTTTATCGGAATCGAGTTTAATATGGATTTTCATATCCCTTTAAAACATGTTATTTATAAAGTATGATAGAAACCGAAGTAATGCCACAGAAACACATATTTCAAAGTCTAATCCACAAATCACTTTCTGTAAAGAGGTGCCACCCTTCAACTCAAAGTCATAACCCCTTGTTCTTGAATTGTTCTTTCTGTGAAAAAATACTTTTATCTGCAGCTTTTTAAATCCCTTTTCATATGTGAAGATTTATATCATGTGACCTATCTTCCTCCTCTGTGATACAAAAGGTCAACAAGTCTTTCCTTGTACATTTTTCTTTTTAGGCAAGTTAGCGTTTTAGGTATAAAGTCAATTCACGTTCTTAATAAATAAAATGATGTATTTACACCTTATTTTACCTGATATCTCTGCATATTTGTCATGTTTTGTATGATTATCAATAAAACATGCCTATAATATGAATAAAGCCTTTTCAAAGAAACAAAAACAAAAATTAGAAACATCAATTTAAAGGAACAGTCAACACTAATTTTTTTTTTCTTTTTCTTTTAAATAGGCCAAAAATGTACGTCTGGGGTTTTGCCCTTTCTGTCATTCAGAGAGGGATTGCCTGGAATTTCGGAAATAGATTGCACTGTTAAAGGGACAGTAAAGTCATAATTAAACTTTCATGATTCAGATAGAGAATACAATTTTAAACAACTTTCCAATTTACTTCTATTATTTAATTTGCTTCCTTCTCTTGTTATCCTTCTCTGAAAAGTTTATCTAGAAAAGTTCAGGAGCAGCAAAGAACCTAGGTTCTAGCTGCTGATTGGTGGCTGCATATTTATACCGATTGTCATTGGCTCACCCATGTGTTCAGTTAGAAAATTTGGTAATAGAAGTAAACTGGAAAGTTGTTTAAAAATGTATGTTCTACCTAAATCATGAAAGAAAAAGTTTGGGTTTCATGTCCCTTTAAGTCAGGATCTGACTGATATGCTTCAGGAAAGTTCATCTCTGTGAAAGGCACACACATGTTGAGTAAAAAGAGGCTACTTCTTGGGTGCTAACTAGCCATAGAACAAACTATTATGCTTTTGCTCGTTCCCAGGTTGAGCGCTTCTCTCTTTTTATTTATGCAAATTATGACCCTGAGGGAAGCCTCCCTAAGGGTGATGCGGGAAGCCACACGTGAACCCGTTGGTTAGTGTGCCTAAAGGGATATGGCTGCACCTCACTGACGAGGCCCACACTAGGCCGAAACGTACATCTGGGGTTTTGCTGTTTCTCTCGTTCAGAGAGGGATTGGCCCCTATTTATCAAGTCTGGCGGACCTGATCCGACAGTGCGGATCAGGTCCGCCAGACCTCGCTGAATACGGAGAGCAATACGCTCTCCGTAATCAGCATTGCACCAGCAGCTCACAAAAGCTGCTGGTGCAACGCCGCCCCCTGCAGACTCGCGGCCAATCGGCCGCCAGCAGGGGGGTGTCAATCAACCCGATCGTACTCGATCAGGTTGATTTCCGGCGATGTCTGTCCGCCTGCTCAGAGCAGGCGGACAGGTTATGAAGCAGCGGTCTTTGTGACCGCTGCTTCATAACTGCTATTTCTGGCGAGTCTGAAGACTCGCCAGAAACACGGGCCGTCAAGCTCCTTTCGGAGCTTGATAGATAGGCCCCTTTGCCTTGTATTTTGGGACTTGACTGCACTGTTAAGTCAGGATCATACTTATATACTTCTGGAAAGTTCTTCTCTGTGAAAGGCTCTTGTTGAGTAAAAAGAGGCTGGGTGGTAACTAGCCATAGAACAAGTTATTATGCTATTGTTCGTTCCCAGGTTGAGCGCTTCTCTGTTTTTATTTATTAACTCCTTTACTACCCATTCCCCAGCTTTGCACAACCAACATTGTTATATTAATATAATTTATAACATTTAAACCTCTAAATTTCTGCCAGTTTCTAAACCACTACAGACAGCCTCTTATCACATGCTTTTTAATGTGTTTTTCACAACAAGAGACTGCTAGATCATGTGGGCCATATAGATAATATTGTGCTCACGCCTTAGGAGTTATTTAAGAGTTAGTACAACACAGTACTAATTGGCTAAAATGCAAGTCAATAGATAATAAACAAAAAGTAATGTGATCATGGGGCTATCAGAAGATGCTTAGATACAAGGTAATAACAGAAGTAAAAATGATATTAATATAACGGTGCTGGTTATGCAAAACTGGGGAATGGGTTATAAAGGGATTATCTATCTTTTTAAACAATAACATGTTTGGAATTGACTGTACCTTTAGCAGTTTTATACTAAAAGGGACATAAAAGTGCAAAAAAATGCAGTAATGTATCAGGGCATTTTATTATTGTACTACATCTTACAAATAAGTATGTGTTTAGCACTAGTAATAGAGATAAACAAATAGTTAAAGGGGCCTTCAACTACAAAATTCCCCATTAGGGTTCAATTACAAGTGGAGAGAAAAAATATTAGCGCTACTGTGTGTATTATAGTTTTGCATAACCAACATGGTTATATTAATACAAAAAGTGTATCTATGAATAAAAAAATAGTACCCAGTATTGCTGCCAATACACAAAATATCAAATTAGTTCAAAAGAGTTCAAACATCAAGTTCCTTGCTCATATGCAGAAAATATCTGCAATCCAGCAAAGTACCTTAAAATGTATTTGATATCATTCAGTCTTTCCAAGATGGCGATACTTATGTCCATCACTTGTGTATGTACTTAAAACCAAATCCACTAAAGCTGCTCCCTTTTAGCCGGGCTCTCCTCCCCTGCAAACGAATATGTGAAAGAGAAAAAACAGAGCGCACAAACGGAAAAGATTCAAGTGTAGTTTTCGAGGTAAAAACAAGCATCTCTCTGTGCAGTGCTCACAACGATCAGGAGTACAGATGACTTATTCCTCCCAACGGTCGCTAGCTCCTCAATGTTTCCAGAAACCCCTGAGGCAGCGATCATGTGATGATCAGAGTCTGGATCAGATGGTGAGTGTGTATAAAAAATACCCTAAAGCGTTTCTACCAGTCAACGGCCTGGCTTTTTCAAGAGGACAATATTGAATGAGTGAAAGCACTACCTTCCTTCCTTAAAAAGCCTTATCAGGGCACACCCCTCTTATCCTGGGGCTGTGTGGTGGGGAGACTTCATTTCATTGGTTCCCTATTACCGAATCATTTCTGATATCCGCTGGGTGTGTGTGTGTGCACATAGTTCCCTTGGATTATAATGTGGCACTAGTTGAAAAGAGATATTTGTAACCCTGTATGAGCAGCATAGCCCCTATTCAGTTTGATAATTCATCTAATCATGTTATTAAAAAAAAAAAAATTACAATAGGGGAATACATCTTGCTCACAAGTTACAGTGCTTATCTGGCCCCCTATCACTTCTATATAAATATTAAAACCTCAGCATTTCAACATAACTCTTCCTACTAAAAAGTTTAAGTTAAAAGTATCAAATTCTACTTGTGGATTCATTCTTAACCTTGCATAAAACAAATTGATAATATATATATATGTGTGTGTGTGTGTGTGTGTGTGTGTGTGTGTGTGTGTGTGTGTGTGTGTGTGTAGAAACCAGTCAGCAAATAACTCCTAGTAGTGGTTTTCAGCTCCTGAGCCTACATAGGTATGATTTTCAACAAGGAACACCAAGAGAGTCAATTAAAATGTGTAATAGAAGTAAATTGTGTCTTTAAATTGTATGCTCTATCTGAATCTTAAATAATAAATATAATAAATAAATGTCCCCTTAAAAGCATTATCCATATCCCTTTAAAACTTAATTTAGTAAAGAGATAAATACATTTAATTTCACAACAGAAGATACTTACGCAGTAATTATGATGGTCCCAAGTTCATTACAGTATTGCTGTGCTATGCAAGGTAAGAAACCTAAAAAATCAACAGTGCTCCACTGAGACCTCAGACATGACTCCGATTTTTGTAACGCTTATAATTAAAAATGGAATTAATGGCACTTTAGGTGGGAAAACTAATGAGTTTTCACACATTATATATTACTTTGTATAAACTCTAAAAATGACAGCAGTGCTGTCAAGCTCAACTGTACAGTTCCAGACAGTTCCAGACCTCAAACTAGGGTTTTTACTTCCATAGTTACAAGCAGAATGTCCTTAATATAAAAATGTAAGAATTCAGTGACATAAAATATTTGAAAAGGGGTGATTTTCAGATTAGAAATAATGATGTTAATAGTTTGAAGCCTACTTTGGAGTAATATTTCTAAACTGCCCTGCTCATGGCTCACACCCATCTCTTCAATATAAGCCTCATTCTTGAAAATCCAAGAAGAAGAAACTAATCTAGAAAAATGGGCATTAAAATATTTTAGAAAGGACTATTCTGCCTCTAAGTAAACCTTGGTAATCAAGAGATTTAGTAAAAAAAGAAAAGGATGTGGCCCTCTGACCTTTACGTGGACCAAGAGACAAAAAATTAAAGGATTGTCTAAAAACCTTTGTAATCTGAAAATAGAATTAGAATGCTCTTACAATATCTAAATTACATAAAAGACCATCAAATTAATTATTTGGATTAGGACAAGGACAAAATCACTTTAGTGTCAGGACAATCATTAGGGAAGATTCACCATTTTGATCTTGGGTATTAATCACATGTGTTTAAGCTATATTATGTAGGAGTAAAATTAATCATGTGTGTTTACTTATATATTCAGATACACATACATATTATTAATCAGTATTGATATGTGTTGATTGTCAATATATAATTTCTTTTGGTGAAATTTTTGTACTTTAATAAAATAGTTCATGTTTAGTTACTATTATATTCATGGTCCCCAACATAGCTGCATGATTCCTATCATTATATTATTATAAATATCCACAAATATCCCATGTTATTCATATATGGTTCAAGTACGTCTCTTACTCTAAAAACATTACTTGAGTTCAACCTTGGATAATGGTCAAATAGAGATACTGACTTGTTTTTTACAACATATTTGTCTATTATAGCTTAGTAATGAGTCCGCAGAACAAAGTATTCTCCAGCACCAGTGGCTATCGGTGTGCAAGCTGAAGGAGCCACTGCTAAAAGACTCCAAACAATCAAGAAGTCTATAAACTCAGCAGCACAACCAAGGTAGACTGTATTCAAACTTTATTCAGTACCAGGAGGAAAAAACATGACGTTACGGGCTCAAATGCGATCGGAACAGCCAATAGAATGCAAGCTCAATCTGATTGGCTGATTGGATAAGCCAATCGGATTGAACTTGAATCTGATTGGCTGATTCCATCAGCCATTCAGAATTTTCCTACCTTAATTCCAAATGGCTGATTGAATCCTATCAGCCAATCGGAATTCGAGGGACGCCATCTTGGATGCCGTCCCTTAAAGGAGCCTTCATTCGTCAGTAGTCCGTCGGGGAAGAAGGATGTTCCGCGTCGGCGGAATGAAGATGGATCCTGAAGAAGAAGATTGAAGACCCCGCTTGGAAGATGACATCGCCGGGATGGAAGACTTCTTCAGCGCCGCTTGGAAGATGACATCGCCCGGATGGAAGACTTCTTCAGCGCCGCTTGGAGGATCACTTCATCGGATGGAAGACTTCTTCAGCGCCCCTTGGAGGATCACTTCTGCCGTTACGGATCTCCTCTTCGGTTCCATCGGTGGCTCGGCTGAGTGAAGACGACTCAAGGTAGGATGATCTTCAGGGGGGTAGTGTTAGATTTATTTAAGGGGGTTTGGGTTAGATTAGGGGTATGTAGGTTGGGGGGTTGTATTTTTCTTTTACAGGCAAAAGAGCAGTTTTCTTTGGGGGATACCCCACAAAAGGCCCTTTTAAGGGCTGGTAAGGTAAAAGAGCTTTGAACTTTTTTAATTTAGAATAGGGTAGGGCATTTTTTTATTTTGGGAGGCTTTGTTATTTTATTAGGGGGCTTAGATAAGGTGTAATTAGCTTAAAATTGTTGTAATATTTTTAAAATATTTGTAACTTATTTTTTTTATTTTTTGTAACTTAGCTTTTTTTATTTTTTGTACTTTAGTTAGTTTATGTAATTGTATTTAATTGTAGTTATTTGTAGGTAATTTATTTAATTAATTTAATGATAGTGTAGTGTTAGGTTTAATTGTAACTTAGGTTAGGATTTATTTTACAGGTAATTTTGTATTTCTTTTAGCTAGGTAGTTATTAAATAGTTAATAACTATTTAATAACTATTCTAACTAGCTAAAATAAATACAAAGTTACCTGTAAAATAAATATAAATCCTAAAATAGCTACAATGTAATTATTAATTACATTGTAGCTATCTTAGGGTTTATTTTACAGGTAAGTATTTAGTTTTCAATAGGAATAATTTATTAAAGTATAGTGTAGTGTTAGGTGTAATTGTAACTTAGGTTAGTTTTTATTTTACAGGTAAATTTCTCTTTATTTTAGCTAGGTAGTTATTAAATAGTTAATAACTATTTAATAGCTATTGTACCTAGTTAAAATAAATTCAAATTTGCCTGTAAAATAAAAATAAATCCTAAAATAGCTACAATATAATTATTATTTATATTGTAGCTATATTAGGGTTTATTTTACAGGTAAGTATTTAGCTTTAAATAGGAATAATTTATTTAATAAGATTTAATTTATTTCGTTAGATTTAAATTATATTTAATTTAGGGGGGTGTTAGTGTTAAGGTTAGACTTAGCTTTAGGGGTTAATAAATTTATTAGAGTAGCGGTGAGGTCCGGTCGGCAGATTAGGGGTTAATACTTGAAGTTAGGTGTCGGTGATGTTAGGGAGGAAAGATAAGGGGTTAATACTATTTATTATAGGGTTATTGAGGTGGGAGTGAGGCAGATTAGGGGTTAATACATTTATTATCGTAGCGGTGAGGTCCGGTCGGCAGATTAGGGGTTAATTATTGTAGGTAGCTGGCGGCGACGTTGTGGGGGGCAGATTAGGGGTTAATAAATATAATATAGGGGTCGGCGGTGTTAGGGGCAGCAGATTAGGGGTACATAGGTATAATGTAGGTTGCGGCGGTGTACGGAGCGGCAGATTAGGGGTTAATAATAATATGCAGGGGTCAGCAATAGTGGGGGCGGCAGATTAGGGGTTAATAAGTGTAAGGTTAGGGGTTTTTAGACTCAGGGTACATGTTAGAGTGTTAGGTGCAGACTTAGGAAGTGTTTCCCCATAGGAAACAATGGGGCTGCGTTAGGAACTCAACGCTGCTTTTTTGCAGGTATTAGGTTTTTTTTCAGCTCAAACAGCCCCATTGTTTCCTATGGGGGAATCGTGCACGAGCACGTTTTTGAAGCTGGCCGCGTCCGTAAGCACCGCTGGTATTGAGAGTTACAGTGGCGGTAAATTATGCTCTACGCTCCCTTTTTGGAGCCTAACGCAGCCCTTCTGTGAACTCTAAATACCAGCGGTATTTAAAAGGTGCGGGGGGAAAAAAAGCCAGCGTTAGCTACGTGGGTCTTTACCAACAAAACTCTAAATCTAGCCGTAAGGGGCTTTATACTAGGAAGATACAGTCTATGTATATTTTCTAAATAATAGCAATGATCTTTCAGTGTCACATTAGGATATTGTTTTTACTGTTATTTCCCCCCTCTTTAGACATGAAACAGTTAACTTTGGCTGCTACCATGTCTTATAAAGGGTTAGAGTTTAGACATGGACTACAGTCTATGAGTAAGCGCCCGTGGAGGCGCAAAACATGTTAGACTTTTTGTCTCCTACACTGCCTGTCTGCATGTACTATTTTTTAAGGATGAACAATAAAGCATTTTTCTTGTTTTAATAATTACAACGGTCTAGAGTTGTGCCTGCCTATTTTTCACTTTGTAAAATAAAACCTAAGCTAGCTAAATATAACTAATAGTTATATTGTAGCTAGCTTAGGTTTTATTTTTATTTCACTGGTAAGTTTGTATTTATTTTAACTAGGTAGACTAGTTAGTAAATAGTTATTAACTATTTACTAACTGCATAGTTAAAATAAATACAAAGTTACCTGTAAAATAAAACCTAACCTGCCTTACACTAAAAACTAACATTACAATAAAATAAAAAAATTAAATTAATCAAATACAATTATCTAAATTACAAAAAAAAAACAAAAAACACTAAATTACACAAAATAAAACTGCCAATTGCCCTTAAAAGGATCTTTTGCGGGGCATTGACCCAAAGAAATCAGCTCTTTTACCTGTAAAAAAAAATACAATCAACCCCCAACAGTAAAACCCACCACCCACACAACCAAACCCCCCAAATAAAAAAGCTATCAGCCAATAGGAATTAAAGGTGAAAAAATCCTATTGGCTGTTGCAATCAGCCAATAGGATTGAGCTTTCATCCTATTGGCTGATCCAATCAGCCAATAGAATTGAGCTTGCATTCTATTGGCTGATTGGAATAGCCAATAGAATGCAAGCTCAATCCTATTGGCTGATTGGATCAGCCAATAGGATGAAAGCTCAATCCTATTGGCTGATTGCAATAGGATTTTTTCACACCTTTAATTCCTATTGGCTGATTCTATCAGCCAATCGGAATGTAAGGGACCCCATCTTGGATGACATCACTTAAAGGGAAACTTCATTCTACAGCGACCATTGGAAGAAGAGGATTTTTTTTTAGATCAGGGTTTGGGTAGCAAAAGAGCTAAATGCAATTTTAAGGGCAATGCCCAAAATGTTTGGGGGGGTGGGCGATTGTAATTTTAGTGGGTATTTGTATTTTTTTTTCGCAAAAAGAGCTGATATCTTTAGGGAAATGCCCTACAAAAGGCACTTTTAAGGGGCATTGGTAGTTTATTCTAGATTAGGTTTTTTATTTTGGGGTGGTATTTTTTAATGGGTATTAGAATAGGAATACTTTTTAATATTTTTGATAATTTGTTTGTTATTTTGTGTAATGTATTTTTTAGGGGGTGTTTGTTTCTTGTAGCAAAAGAGCTGTTTAACTTAGGGCAATGCCCTACAAAAGGCCCTTTTAAGGGCCCTTAGTAGTTTGGGGGGTGGAGGGTTGTATACTGTTAGGGGGAGTGTGTTTTTTGTAGCAAAAGAGTTGTTTAATTTAGGACAATGCCCTACAAAAGGCCCTTTTAAGGGCCCTTGGTAGTTTGGGGGGTGGGGGGTCTTTGGTTTGTTTTGTAGCAAAAGAGCTGTTTAACTTAGGACAATGCCCTACAAAAGGCCCTTTTAAGGGCCCCCCAAAGGCCATTTTAATGGCCCTTGGTAGTTTATTCTAGATTAGCCTTTTTATTTTGGGGTTTTTTTTTTTTTAAAGGGTATTAGAATATTTTATTTTTTGGGATAATTTCGTTTTTTTTATAATGGTAGTTTTTTTTGTTGTTGTTGTAATTTTAGGTTTTAGTGTACGGTAGCTTAGGTTTTATTTCACAGGTAATTTTGTATTTATTTTAACTAGGTAGTTAGTAAATAGTTTATAACTATGTACTAACTTGTCTACCTAGTTAAAACAAATACAAACTTACTTGTGAAATAAAAATAAAACCAAAGCTAGCTACAATATAACTATTAGTTATATTGTAGCTAGCTTAGGTTTTATTTTACAGGTAAATATGTATTTAGTTTTAAATAGGTATTATTTAGTTAATAATTGTAAATCTATTTTAATTATGTTAAAGTTAGGGGGGGTGTTAGGGTTAGGTTTAGGGGTAGGGTTAGGTTTAGGGGTAGGTGTATGGGGTTAATAGTTTAAGATAGGTTGTTGCAATGTGGGCGGCTGGCGGTTTAGAGGTTAATAGCTCAATTAGGGCTAATTTAGTGGTAGTGATGTGGGAGGCCAAAGGTTTAGGGGTTAATAACTTTATTTAGTTGTGGCGATGTCGGGGAGTGGCGGAATAGGGGTTAATAACTTTAATATAGTGGCGGCGATTTTGGGGTGCGGCGGAATAGGAGTTAATAACTTTAGTATAGTGGCGGCAATATCGGGAGCGGCAGATTAGGGGTTAATAACTGTAGGTAGGCGTCGGCGATGTCAGGGGCAGCACATTAGGGGGTTTTAGACATGGGGTTTATGTTAAGGTGTGTGGTTTAAACATTATTTTCTTTTTCCCCATAGACATCAATGGGGCTGCGTTACGGAGCTTTTCTTTCCGCGATCGCAGGTGTTACTTTTTTCTAACCCGCTGTCCCGATTGATGTCTATGAGGAAAGCGTGCACGAGCAAGTCAAAACAGCGCTTGTTTTTGGTGCGGTATGGAGCATAAAAGCACCATATAGCACGCACAAGCCGGGTTTTTCAAAACTTGTAATGGCAGCACTATAGGGGATTAAATAACGCAACTTTTGTTGTGTTAGTTAATTTCCCTATAGCGCTCAAAACTCCTAATCTAGCTGATTGGTGGGAGAAAACAAGTCTCTATATTGATTAGCACCATCAATTATGTAATATAGTATGACAACATTTCCCACTATTGTCAGCAGATAAGGATCTAGAGGATCTATTTTAAGGACCAGTAAATGCAGTAGATTTGCATATTCAACAAATGAATGATAAAAAGACAATTCAATAGCACTTAGTCTGAACATCAAATGAGTAGTAGATTTTTTTCTGACAAATTTTATTTATGTCAATTTCCACTCCCACTGCATCATGTGACAGCCATCAGCCAATCATACATGCAAATACGTATATTCTGTGACTTCTTGCACATGCTCAGTAGGAGCTGGTAACTTAAAAAGTTTAAATATAAAAAGACTGTGCACATTTTGTTAATGGATGTAAATTGGAAAGTTGTTTAAATTTGCATGCTCTATCTGGATAATGAAAGTTTAATTTTGACTTAAATGTCCCTTTAAGGAAGGTTGCTGTTCTTTATATAAAATAATTAACAATAGGCAATAAGGTTTCCCCTACCTGTCTGAAGTAAAAAATATGAAGCAGAGCTAATGGCTATCCCTTAGAAAAATATACAGATGCTTTAACATGACATGCAGAGCATATGAATTTGTTAGAACAGGTGTATTTACTAACATGGTTTTAATCTAACCTACAGTACATGGGTATGATGATCTGTGAGTTTAGATCATGTATACAAAAGCATTTATCCAAAATCAAGTCCGGATTACTCACCACTCCGCTGGAAATTGATATGGGCAAAAGGGAGGTCTTCTGGGGCGCGATCCGATATACGGCGTAGTTTTCGGCGCAAGCAAGGGAACCCGCGCCGCCCGTAATTTCACCTCGCACATCGGGCTATCCAATATACAGTGCCGTCAGATGCTAAAGTTGCGTAAGTAGGACAAACTGGCGTTGTTCCGAAAAGTGCCCAAATACACATTTTAGTCGTCGCAAGTACTTACGCCAGTCTTTTGTTCACGTAAAGTCTCAATAAAGTGTAGTTTTATGCAAATTTGGCTAAGACTCGTAGAAATTACCCAATACTCCATCTAAAACTGCGAATAAAGAAATACTGAAGTTTGTCTGAAATCCAGCAAGTGCTGTCTGTTTATTTTCTATTTATCGCCGCTGCCGGAACCCTAGTTGTTGTCATTGGTTTTGAGAGTGTAATTTCTAACATTTCTGTATTTCTATATATATATATATATATATATATATATATATATATATACAGATATATATAGGAATGTCTATTTATAAATACTTAGAACATATTCTACTGTGTGCAGAACATTGGAATGAAAATAATTTTACAGTAAGTACATAGTTAAGCACAAATTAATATTGCATAAATATGATCTTACATGTTTTCATCTACTACTACTACTAACTGTAAAGGGCTCCAATGCACTTATATATGTCTATATATGTGTTAATATGAATTTATATGTGTGTATATATTTCTGCAAACACATACATAAACATATAAATACATAAATACATATGTACACATATATAGACATACACACACACACACACACACACACACATATATATATATATATTATCACATAGTGTTATTATGAGTATAACTGTATTTTGTAATGTATTTTTAATGTGTTTTGTGACTCTTTTGTTTTGCAAAACAGTTAACCAGAGCTTTGAGGACGTGGTAATCATTATAGTGTAAATCGCAGTTGCATTTACTTTCAACTTGTAATACGAGCGGAAAACTCGACATTCGCAGACACCTTCAATTTATCCCTTATTGCTCTGCATAACTGTTAGCGCACCACTCGTAATCTAGCCCTTAGTAAATAGTAGTAAAAATAGAAAACAAAATGTCAGTGCCCAGCATGCGTCTTTAACTTTTTGAGAGTTTTAGTTCATTCATTGAATTATTTCTAATCAGGGGCGTATTATGGCCTAGGCCAACAAGGCCGGTGCCTAGGACAGCAGATTTGTGAGGGGCAGCACATCTGTCCTATCCTCTCTCTAAAAGCCAGCATACAGTACATTGAGCGATAAAGTGCAGGCTTTTACAGTGAAGACAAGGCACATGCGCTGATTAAGGTCGCTCTTTATAGGCAGTGCTCCTTTCAACCGTTGCTTCATTTAGAGGCGCCGGCATTTTTGCAGTGGAAGCGTTCTTTGTGAGAAACTTGCCCGGAGATATGCTTACAAGGTGAGGCTGGAGGAGAATATCTTGTGCCGATATGCTGCCTCCCTGTGTCAGCTGTGGTGGGTCTGCGAGCGCAGTGCTTATTGCAGGTCTTAGCAGCTAACAGACTGGATGCATCTGTGCACTGCTTAGATCAGCTTGTGATGTCTAATCATAAACTCTTAGTGCTAATGTATGTTATACTAATAGCTAGCTTTCTCTGCAGTCATGTGATGTCTAATCATAAACTCTCAGCGCTAATGTATGTTAGCTACTAATAGCTAGCTTTCTCTGCATTCATGTGATGTCTAATCATAAACTCTCAGCACTAATGTATGTTAGCTACTAATAGCTAGCTTTCTCTGCAGTCATGTGATGTCTAATCATAAACTCTCAGCGCTAATGTATGTTAGATACTAATAGCTAGCTTTCTCTGGATTCATGTGATGTCTAATCATAAACTCTCAGTGCTAATGTATGTTAGCTACTAATAAATAGCTTTCTCTGCAGTCATGTGATGTCTAATCATAAACTCTCAGCGCTAATGTATGTTAGCTACTAATAGCTAGCTTTCTCTGCATTCATGTGATGTCTAATCATAAACTCTCAGTGCTAATGTATGTTAGCTACTAATAGCTAGCTATCTCTGCATTCATGTGATGTCTAATCATAAACTCTCAGCGCTAATGTATGTTAGCTACTAATAGCTAGCTTTCTCTGCATTCATGTGATGTCTAATCATAAACTCTCAGCGCTAATGTATGTTAGCTACTAATAAATAGCTTTCTCTGCAGTCATGTGATGTCTAATCATAAACTCTCAGCGCTAATGTATGTTAGCTACTAATAGCTAGCTTTCTCTGCATTCATGTGATGTCTAATCATAAACTCTCAGTGCTAATGTATGTTAGCTACTAATAGCTAGCTATCTCTGCATTCATGTGATGTCTAATCATAAACTCTCAGCGCTAATGTATGTTAGCTACTAATAAATAGCTTTCTCTGCAGTCATGTGATATCTAATCATAAACTCTCAGCGCTAATGTATGTTAGCTACTAATAAATAGCTTTCTCTGCAGTCATGTGATGTCTAATCATAAACTCTCAGCACTAATGTATGTTAGCTACTAATAGCTAGCTTTCTCTGCAGTCATGAACCCACAGAGTAAATAGGAAACGGACACTTAAAAACGTTCTTTACTTGAATAATGGTAATAAATGTATGTTGTTGCATGTAAAGGGCAGTGATTGTTTCAAAGTGTATTCTTCTTTCCCTCCCTTCTTCTCTCTCTTCTTTCGCCTTCTCCCTCCCTTAACTCCCTCCCTCCCTCGACTCACTGCCTTCTTTTCCTCCCTCCCTTCTTTCTCTAAACTCCCTCCCTTGCTCCCTTTTTTCACTCCTTTCTTTCCCTCACCACTTTTCTCTTCTCTCTCTCTCCCTTCCTTCCTGCTTTCCTTTCTCTCACTTTTTTCCACTCCCCTATGAGATGCATGCAATTCAACCCACCTGTATGATAGTGTTTTGCTAGCTCATTTTCTTTTGAATTGTTATGAAAAAACAAACAAAACAAAAACATATATATATATATATATATATATATATATATATATATATATATATATATACACAATGACCCAAAAAATTATTAAGTGGCAGCAGAATTTTGAATGCCTAGGGCAGCACAAAACATAAAAGTCTCTGGGCTGGCGAGATTATTTAAGAATGCTTGCAGTTCTATTTCCCTGGTGGAATTATTTAAAGCCATTTTTTACCCCAAAAAAGGGTGTCTTGCAAAGAGGCGTGTACTGTGATTTATACCCTGTACAGTCTGAGCGTGTGGCCCATCTATTTGTATAAATAGTAGATGGATTAGTAACATTTCTCCCCTGACTAGTAAACTTAAAAATATAGTAATATTTTCCAACCCCTGTATATGTATGCTGGTATGTATCTATGTGTGTGTGTGTGTGTGTGTGTGTATATATATATACACACAAATATGTATATATATATTCATGTATATTAATATAATTTAATTTTTTACTGCTAGTCACCATGACAACTTGATAACCTGTATTTGCTAAGCCCTATTTGCCTATATGTGTAGGAATGTATGTTTGTAATTAATACCCCTTAATGACCACAATGTACCCTGTATGTCACTGGTCGTTAAGGGTTTTTTCAGGACAAAATAGCACAAGTCTAGCAAGAACATGCTATTAATGTCCTCCCTCCAGCAGGCTTTGTGGAATAGAGCAGTCTCAACGCTGGTGGCAAGACCGTGCTATAAAACAGTCAAGTCCCAAAAAAAGGCCAGCGACATACAGGGTACGTTGCTGGTCCTTAAGGGGTTAATTTTATCTGCTTATCTACTTATCCAGCTCTTTCTTTGTCTAGCAAACTCTGACTAGCATACTCATTATAATTCAGTGGCAAGCATTGTAATTGGCATGAACAGCTAATGCCTCCATTTGTACAAGTTCACTAGTGAAACCATGCACTTAGAACACTTTACTAATCTACAAGTTGATACTTGTATCTTTAAAGGGACTCATTTGAATCGCGGGCCATTTTCCATACAAGTACAACTCACGTGGGCCGCACACTACCTACAAAGCAGTGGCATTTGTATAACTGTATAAGTTTCAAAAGATTGTGCTCTGTAACTCCTAATTAACTTACTCTGGCTTGATGAAACGTGCAGCCCTGTTCCGGGCGCACTCACAGTTTAGCATACGCGTAGTATAACATTTCCTCTGCATTAATAATAGTGGCTCACAATGCTATCAAAATAGCAACACTCTGTTTATATAGTGATAGACATATACCTGTTTTATATAGTATAACATAAATACATATAAAAAATATATTTATCAAATATAAAGTATGTGATTTTAGTTAAAGAGAAAATTATGGAAAGGAATGGACAGAAATGATGCGTAAAATCAGTGCTGCCATAGTAAGGAACACATATAAAGACGTGATGCATGTGTCAAACAAATCATTATGTACTTATCTGTGTTTGTGTTTGCCTATTTCTTTTTAATAGTAATCAGGTAGATTACGAGTTTTGCGTTCGTGTTTTCACGCTGAAAAAATGGTAATTTCAGCGTTAAAACAGCAACGCAGCCATTACAAGTCTTGTCGGTATAGCTGTACTGCAAGCCTTTTAGCCTGTAACGCAACGTCAGTGCCGCACTCAAAAAAATGACGTTTTTTCATGGGACTTCCATAGTGCTGCCATTACGAGTTTTGCAGTGAGGCTAAAAATCTTGTGTTACACCCTATAACGACAAGATCCGTACCGCCATCTGAGAACAGTAGTTATGAGTTTTACGCAACAAAACTGTTACATAAAACTCATAACTAAAGTACAAAGTACACTGACACCCATAAACTACCTATTAACCCCTAAACAAAGGCACCCCCGCATCGCAAACACTATATTAAATGTATTAACTCCTAATCTGCCACTCCCGAAATCGCCGCCACTAATAAAATTTATTAACCCCTATTCCGCTGCTCCCGATATCGCCGCCACTATACTAAAGTTATTAACCCCTATTCTCCCGCACCCCAACATCGCTCACACTATAATAAAGATATTAACCCCTATTCCGCCGCTCCACGACATCGCCGCCACTAAATAAAGCTATTAACCCCGAAACCTCTGGCCTCCCACATCACTACCACTAAATAAACCTATTAACCCCTAACCCGCCAGCCTCCCACTTCGCAACAACCTAAATTAAACTATTAACCCCTAAACCTAACCCTAACACCCCCTAACTTTAACATAATTAAAAGAGAGCTAAATTAAAGTTACAATTATTACCTAAATAATACCTATTTAAAACTAAATACATGCTTACCTGTAAAATAAAACCTAAGCTAGCTACAATATACCTATTAGTTATATTGCAGCTAGCTTAGTTTTTATTTGACAGGTTTAGGGGTTAATATGTTTATTTAGTGGTAGTGATGTGGGAGCCCAGAGGTTTAGGGGTTAATAGCTTTATTTAGTGGCGGCGATGTCGTGGAGCGGCGGAATAGGGGTTAATATCTTTATTATAGTGTGAGCGATGTTGGGGTGCGGGAGAATAGGGGTTAATAACTTTAGTATAGTGGCGGCGATATCGGGAGCAGCAGATTATGGGGTTAATAGAATTATTTTGGTGGCAGCAATATCGGGAGCAGCAGATTAGGGGTTAATAACAATATGTAGATGTCAGCGATGTCGGAGGCAGCACATTAGGGGTGTTTAGACTAGGGGTTTATGTTAGGGTGTTAGGTTTAAACGTAACTTTTTTTTCCCCATAGACATCAATGGGGCTGCGTTACGGTGCTTTTCATTCCGCAATCGCAGGTGTTAGTTTTTTTTCTGACACTCTCACCCCATTGATGTCTATGGGGAAAGCGTGTGCGAGCACGGCAAAGCAGCGCTTGTATTTTGTGTGGTATGGAGCTTGACGCAACCATATCGCATGCACAAGCAAGCTTTTTAAAAACTCGTAATGGCAGCTCTATGGAGGGTGAAATTACGCAACTTTTGTTGCGTTCGTTAAATACCCTCTATAGTGCAAAACTTGTAAACTAGGTGAATGTTACTTGTTAAAGACTGAGGGTTTTTAATTTATGTGCATCCCTAACAGTAAGTGTACTCGCTCTTTAAGTAATAAGCATATTATAATTATTATTTTTCACGGAGGTGGCGTGGGCCGCACAAAATTAGGTCGTGGGCCGCATGAGGTCCGCGGGCCACCAGTTTGACACCCATGAGAGAGCATGCAATTTAAACAACTTTCCAATTTACTCCTATTATCTAATTTGCTCCATTATTTAGATATTGTTACTGTTAGTTGAAAAACATAGCTAGATGGCTCAGCACCTTGGTGCTATTTGCTGATTGGTGGCTAAACATATAAAAACATAATTTATGCTTACCTGATAAATTTATTTATCTTGTAGTGTGTTCAGTCCACGGGTCATCCATTACTTATGGGATATACTCTCCTCCCCAACAGGAAGTTGAAAGAGGATCACCCAAGCAGAGCTGCTATATAGCTCCTCCCCTCACATGTCATATCCAGTCATTCGACCGAAACAAGACTAGAAAGGAAAAAGTATAGGGTGCAGTGGTGACTGGAGTTTTAATTAAAATTTAGAACTGCCTCAAAAAAGATAGGGCGGGCCGTGGACTGAACACACTACAAGAGAAATAAATTTATCAGGTAAGCATAAATTATGTTTTCTCTTGTTAAGTGTGTTCAGTCCACGGGTCATCCATTACTTATGGGATACCAATACCAAAGCTAAAGTACACGGATGATGGGAGGGACAAGGCAGGAACATTAAACAGAAGGAACCACTGCCTGTAGAACCTTTCTCCCAAAACCAGCCTCCGAAGAAGCAAAAGTGTCAAATTTGTAAAATTTTGAACAGGTATGAAGTGAAGACCAAGTTAAAGCCTTGCAAATCTGTTCAACAGAGGCCTCATTCTTAAAGGCCCAGGTGGAAGCCACAGCTCTAGTGGAATGAGCTGTAATTCTTTCAGGAGGCTGCTGTCCAGCAGTCTCATAGGCTAAACGTATTATGCTACGAAGCCAAAAAGAGAGAGAGGTGGCCGAAGCCTTTTGACCTCTCCTCTGACCAGAATAAACGACAAACAGAGAAGAAGTTTGCCGAAAATCTTTAGTTGCCTGTAAGTAGAACTTCAGGGCACGGACTACGTCCAGATTTTGCAAAAGACGTTCCTTCTTTGAAGAAGGATTAGGACACAATGAAGGAACAACAATCTCTTGATTGATATTCCTGTTAGAAACAACCTTAGGTAAAAACCCAGGTTTAGTACGCAGAACTACCTTGTCTGAATGAAAAATCAGATAAGGAGAATCGCAATGTAAGGCAGATAACTCAGAGACTCTTCGAGCCGAGGAAATAGCCATCAAAAACAGAACTTTCCAAGATAAAAGCTTAATATCAATGGAATGAAGGGGTTCAAACGGAACACCCTGAAGAACTTTAAGAACCAAGATTAAGCTCCACGGAGTAGCAACAGTTTTAAACACAGGCTTAATCCTAGCCAAAGCCTGACAAAAAGCCTGGACATCTGGATTCTCTCCCAGACGTTTGTGTAAAAGAATAGACAGAGCAGAAATCTGACCCTTTAACAAACTAGCGGATAAACCCTTTTCTAAACCTTCTTATAGAAAAGCCAATATCCTAGGAATCCTAACCTTACTCCATGAGTAACTCTTGGATTCACACCAATATAAATATTTACGCCATATCTTATGGTAAATTTTTCTGGTAACAGGTTTCCGAGCCTGTATTAACTTATCAATAACCGACTCCGAAAAACCACGCTTTGATAGAATCAAGCGTTCAATCTCCATGCAGTCAGCCTCAGAGAAATTAGGCTTGGATGGTTGAAAGGACCCTGAATTAGAAGGTCCTGCCTCAGAGGCAGAGACCATGGTGGACAGGACGACATGTCCACTAGGTCTGCATACCAGGTCCTGCGTGGCCACGCAGGCGCTATCAGAATCACCGATGCTCTCTCCTGTTTGATCCTGGCAATCAGTCGAGGTAGCAACGGAAATGGTGGAAACACATACGCCATGTTGAAAACCCAAGGGGCTGCTAGTGCATCTACCAGCACTGCTCCCGGGTCCCTGGACCTGGACCCGTAACAAGGAAGCTTGGCGTTCTGGCGAGATGCCATGAGATCCAGCTCCGGTTCGCCCCAACGAAGAATCAGTTGAGCAAACACCTCCGGGTGAAGTTCCCACTCCCCCGGATGAAAGGTCTGGCGACTTAGAAAGTCCGCCTCCCAGTTCTCCACGCCTGGGATGTAGATCGCTGACAGGTGACAAGAGTGCGACTCTGCCCAGCGAATTATCTTCGAGGCTTCCAATATCGCTAGGGAACTCCTGGTTCCCCCTTGATGATTGATGTAAGCCACAGTTGTGATGTTGTCCGACTGAAATCTGAGGAACCTCAGTGTTGCTAACTGAGGCCAAGCTAGAAGAGCAATGAATATTGCTCTTAATTCCAGAATGTTTATTGGGAGGAGTTTCTCCTCCTGAGTCCACGATCCCTGAGCCTTCAGGGAGTTCCAGTAGGCTGGCATCTGTTGTTACAATCGTCCAATCTGGTCTGCGAAAAGTCATTCCTTTGGACAGATGAACCCGCGACAACCACCAGAGAAGAGAATCTCTGGCCTCCTGGTCCAGATTTAGTAAAGGGGACAGATCTGAGTAATCCCCATTCCACTGACTTAGCATGCATAGTTGTAGCGGTCTGAGATGTAGGCGCGCAAATGGCACTATGTCCATTGCCGCGACCATTAAGCCGATTACTTCCATGCACTGAGCTACTGATGGGCTTGGAATGGAATGAAGGACACGGCAAGCATTTAGGATTTTTGATAACCTGGACTCCGTCAGGTAAATCTTCATCTCTACAGAATCTATAAGAGTCCCTAGAAAGGGAACCCTTGTGAGTGGGAACAGAGAACTCTTTTCCATGTTCACTTTCCACCCATGCGACCTCAGAAATGCTAGAACTATCTCTGTATGAGACTTTGCATTTTGAAAAGTTGACGCTTGTATCAGGATGTCGTCTAGGTACGGAGCCACCGCTATGCCTCGCGGTCTTAGTACCACCAGAAGCGAGCCCAGAACCTTTGTAAAAATTCTCGGGGCCGTAGCCAACCCGAAGGGAAGAGCTACAAACTGGTAATGCCTGTCTAGAAAGGCAAACCTTAGGTACCGATAATGATCCTTGTGAATCGGTATGTGAAGGTAGGCATCCTTCAAGTCCACTGTGGTCATATACTGACCCTCTTGGATCATGGGTAGGATGGTTCGAATAGTTTCCATTTTGAACGATGGAACTCTTAGGAATTTGTTTAAGATCTTCAGGTCCAAGATTGGCCTGAAGGTTCCCTCTTTTTTGGGAACCACAAACAGATTTGAGTAAAAACCTTGCCCTTGTTCCGTCCGCGGAACCGGGTGGATCACTCCCATTACTAAGAGGTCTTGTACACATCGTAGAAATGCCTCTTTCTTTATTAGGTTTGTTGATAACCTTGACAGATGAAATCTCCCTTGTGGAGGAGAAGTTTTGAAGTCCAGAAGGTATCCCTGAGATATGATCTCCAACGCCCAGGGATCCTGGACATCTCTTGCCCAGGCCTGGGCGAAGAGAGAAAGTCTGCCCCCCACTAGATCCGTTTCCGGATAGGGGGCCCTTTCTTCATGCTGTCTTAGGGGCAGAAGTAGGTTTTCTGGCCTGCTTGCCCTTGTTCCAGGACTGGTTGCCTTTCCAACCCTGTCTGTAACGAGTAGCAGTCCCTTCCTGTTTTGGAGCGGAGGAAGTTGATGCTGCTCCTGCCTTGAAATTACGAAAGGCACCAAAATTAGACTGTTTGGCCTTTGATTTGGCCCTGTCCTGAGGAAGGGTGTGACCCTTACCTCCAGTAATGTCAGCAATAATTTCTTTCAAGCCGGGCCCGAATAAGGTTTGCCCTTTGAAAGGAATATTAAGCAATTTAGATTTAGAAGTTACATCTGCTGACCAGGATTTAAGCCATAGCGCTCTGCGCGCCTGGATGGCGAATCCGGAGTTCTTAGCCGTTAGTTTGGTTAAATGCATAACGGCATCCGAAACAAATGCATTAGCTAGCTTAAGGGCTTTAAGCTTGTTCATAATCTCATCCAATGGTGCTGTGCGAATAGCCTCTTCCAGAGACTCAAACCAGAATGCCGCTGCAGCAGTGACGGGCGCAATGCATGCAAGGGGCTGTAATATAAAACCTTGTTGAACAAACATTTTCTTAAGGTAACCTTCTAATTTTTTATCCATTGGATCTGAGAAAGCACAACTATCCTCCACCGGGATAGTGGTACGCTTGGCTAAAGTAGAAACTGCTCCCTCCACCTTAGGGACCGTCTGCCATAAGTCTCGTGTGGTGGCGTCTATTGGGAACATTTTTCTAAATATCGGAGGAGGGGAAAAGGGCACAACGGGTCTATCCCACTCCTTGCTAATAATCTCTGTAAGCCTTTTAGGTATAGGAAAAACGTCAGTACACACCGGTACCGCATAGTATTTATCCAGCCTACATAATTTCTCTGGGATTGCAACCGGGTCGCAATCGTTCAGAGCCGCTAACACCTCCCCTAGCAATACACGGAGGTTCTCAAGCTTAAATTTAAAATTTGAAATTTCTGAATCCGGTCTCCCCGGATCAGATCCGTCACCCACAGAATGAAGCTCTCCGTCCTCATGTTCTGCAAATTGTGACGCAGTATCGGACATGGCTCTCGTGTCATCGGCGCGCTCTGTTCTAAACCCAGAGCTATCGCGCTTGCCTCTTAACTCAGGCAAATTAGATAATACTTCTTTCATAACATTAGCCATATCATGCAAAGTGATTTGTAAGGGCCTTGATGTACTTGGCGCCACAATCTCACGCACCTCCTGAGCGGGAGGCGAAGGTACTGACACGTGAGGAGAGTTAGGCGGCATAACTTCCCCCTCGTTGTCTGGTGATAATTTCTTTACCGGTATAGACTGACTTTTATTTAAAGTAACATCAATACAATTGGTACACATATTTCTATTCGGCTCCACATTGGCTTTTAAACATAATGAACAAGCAGATTCATCTGTATCAGACATGTTTAAACAGACTAGCAATGAAGGCTAGCAAGCTTGGAAAAAATAGAAAAAACGCTGCAGCGCTTTTAAAAACACAAAAAAACTGTCACAGTTGAAATAACAATGAACTAATTCGGTTATAGCCAACAATTTTAACAGTAAATGTATGAATTTAGCAGAGGATTGCACTCACTAGCAAACGGATGATTAACCCCTCAATACCCAAAAACGGATAATCAATTTAAGATTTAACGCTTTTATCACAGTCAAACACACTGTCACAGGTCTGCTGTGACTGATTACCTCCCTCAAAAATGAATTTTGAAGACCCCTGCGCCCTCTGGAGACGTCCTGGATCAAGGAGGAAGAAGCAGGAAGGCTGTGCAAGAATTTTAACTGCGCAACAAGGCGCTAAAAAAGGCCCCTCCCACTCATATTACAACAGTGGGAGACCTGTTACAATGGTTTCTATGCAGAAATATACGTTAGCCATATGGAAAAAAATCATGCCCAAAAAGATTTATCACCAAAGTACCTCACAAAACGAATAACATGCCAGTAAACGTTTTAAAAACAACTTTCCAGTGTTATGCAAAGTTATCACTAAGCCTGCTACCAGTCGCTTCTACTGCAGTTAAGGCTCATACATTTATTTCAGTATTAACAGTATTTTCTCAGTCAAATTCTAGTCCCTAGAAAATAACTCAACTGCGCATACATTTATCAGCCTGATACCAGTCTCTACTACTGCATTAAAGGCTGTACTTACATCATATGGGTAACAGCAGTGTTTTCTTAGTCAATTCCATTCCTAGAAAATATTACTGCACATACCTCATTTGCAGGGGACCCCGCATGCTATTCCCTTTTCTGAAGTTACCCCACTCCTCAGAATGTGCGAGAACAGCCAGTGGATCTTAGTTACGTCTGCTAAGATCATTGAAAAACGCAGGCAGATTCTTCTTCTAAATACTGCCTGAGAGAAAAACAGCACACTCCGGTGCCATTTAAAAATAACAAACTTTTGATTGAAGAAATAAATTAAGTATAAAACACCACTCCTCTCGCGGACCTCCTTCTATGTTGAGACTTGCAAGAGAATGACTGGATATGACATGTGAGGGGAGGAGCTATATAGCAGCTCTGCTTGGGTGATCCTCTTGCAACTTCCTGTTGGGGAGGAGAATATATCCAATAAGTAATGGATGACCCGTGGACTGAACACACTTAACAAGAGAAATGTGTTGCGACCAATCAGCAAATAGCACCCAGGTGTTGAGTCTACCTACCTAAATAATGAAGCAAATTAGATAATAGAAGTAAATTGGAATGTTGTTTAAAATTGTATTTTCTATCTGAATCATAAAAGAAAAAAATTGGGTTTCTATCCCTTTATACAGTATCAACTAATGTAAAACCCAGAGCCCCTTCACAATATCAGCTCAATGTTATTTTATACTAGAATAATTTAAGAGGAACCACGGGAATTGGCATTTTTAATGATTTTCCTCATTCTAAAAATCTTAGAAGGCGATGGAAAAGGAATCAAACATTTTCTCTGTGCTGTCATAAATATTTCTTGTAATCAAGAAAGAATAACTAGCAAGGTTTTCTACAGATAGTTTATTTATATCTGTAGGACAGGTGACTATTGGTATAAAGGAAATCAGAATAAGATAGTAAAGAACCTGAAACATTTAACATTCAGAGAGTTAACCATAAGCGCTAAGAGAAATCTCATTAAGATAAAGTAAATATATCACCGTAGAGTTACCTTTGATCTTGCATCCAAAAAGGCACTGCATGATATTGATAGCAGTTGAAGGGAACGCACATCTTAGAACTTCTAATTATAGATAGACATGCAAAGACTGTCTTTGATTAAAAAAATAAAACTGGTTTAGCCTCCTCTACATTCGACAGTGACAACGTTGGAAGTCAATATCAGGGACAGCGTGCAAGCTAAGTAATCTCTATTTAGTTCAGATAGATGGCAGTGATTATTAATTAATTCATTATAATAAATCAATTAACTCTTTGTACTACATTCAAAGTTAATGTTTACAAAAATACCAGTGCATGCTTAAGGGATAAAAAATGTCAAAAATTAAATGTGCACAGGGGCATTTCAATTTTAAATAGAAGCATTTTTGCATTATATTTCAATTAGCAAAAATGCTTCTAATTAAAGTTATTATTGTTTTCCAGTGGCATACGCACATATCCTGTGAGGGCCTGTGCACTAGTATTTAAACACCATGCCAGCTCAGAAAGCTTAAAGGGACAGTCTAGTCAAAAATAAACTTTCACAGACATACAGTATATACTCATATAAACACGTAAAATGTATATGTACACACATAGACATATATATATATATATATATATATATATATATATATATATATATATATATATATATATATATATATATATATATATATATATATATATATATGCATTGGTGCCCTTTGCAGTTAAGTAGATTAAAATATGTAAAATTATATTTATGCAATATTCATATTTAATAAAGGTTTTAAATATATATTTACTGTAAATATTTCACATCAATGATCTGCACATAGGGGAACATGTTCTATGTATTTCTAAATAGATATTCCTATATATATCTGTATATATCGATACCCAGTTGTGGCTTGTGGGTTATTAAAATGGGGGTTCACAATATATAAATCTATCTATCTATCTATCTATCTATCTATCTATCTATCTATCTATATATACACACACACAACTGTGATACCAGTTATTTACTTTTATATGTTTACATGGCATCATATAATAATATCTATGTTGCAGCATTTAAAATAGCAATATAAAATATAATAGTGAAACATAAGATCTGCTTATAGGGCTGTTTTAAATAAGGAGGCCAGTATGTGGAAAGGGAAGGTAAAGAGGATAGTGTTTAGGAATTGACTGGGTGAGTGGTGAGACACACAGGTTTAGTGAATGAGAGGACAGACAGAGAGGAACTGTGAATGTTCTAGGGCAGGTATAAGGCTAACAATTTGGGGTAGTCAACTGCATTTGGGGTGTGGGTTGAGATATCTAAGTATAGTGCAACACTGAGTAAAGACTGGGCAGGCAGAGGCGTTAATGAAAGCATGAGGCAGTCAGTAAAAGTAAAGCCAGCGGAGAAGTTAATATATGGGGTCAAAGATTGGGGCATGGAGTAGTCACTAAATGGGTTTATGAAGGGGTGTTGCAGTGAGAAGATTTACAAATATAGGAGGTGGGTCAGTGAATGGGGCAGGAAGAGGAACTAGTGGAGTGTTTCCAATTAAAGGGTTAAGTATGTGATAACACGTGGAAGGAGTGTCCCAGCAACTGGAGGCAGGTAAAGGGGTCAAAGGCGGTCACTGAATGTTTTAAGCATATAGAAGGTCCAGTGCAAGGGCAGGGGCCATGTAAAGGACTCAGCAGCTGCTTCTTACCTGCTCCGGTAAATACCCCAGTACCATGATTGACTGCATTCCACACTTAGAACCCGGATCAGGACCTTAAAAAGCACAGGGCTAGCAAGACTAAGCTTGTAACGATAAGGCAGATTGTAACTCCAGGGCTGACCTGTACTCTGCGTTACTGGTTGCATTCTGATAGCTCCTGCCTCGCAGTTGCAGTCTCCTTTCCAGCTCAACAGCCAGCAAATGTTTCCGAGCGTTGCCATGGTAACCCGTGGCAACGCTCTGATTTAAAACTGTTACGGCTTGGGAGGAACCTAGTCAACCGTCAGCAAGTGACCGGAGTGGATGACATCTTCATCTCACTCGCACAGGCTGAACTGTGCTATTAGGGATGTATAGGAGCTGGGTTTAGAGCGGCGCCTGCAGGCTGTTTTAAATAAATTGTAGAGTTATGCCACGCATCTAGACACTACCGCACGTGCGGTTTAAAAAAATATATATATATTTTTATTTTCTAAACAGTCTGACTTGCTTTTTTGGTGAGTAATTTAATATAATTTTTCCAATAGGGGGCTATTGGAAAAATTATATTTTATTCAGCCAAAAAAAAAATGTTTCCTTTTGTCTTTGAGGGTTCACGTGCGCCTGTGTGCATATGGAGGAGCCTCCACTGTCAATACTTATATACATATATATATATATATATTTATATATATATTTATACATGGGTTTACATATATATTTGTGCAAAAAAAAAATCAGATACACATAAAAATATTTATGTATGAATAAATAAAACATATTCTTCTATGTGAAGAATAATGGAATGTGAAATATTCATATTTTCATGTCGGGTTAGCGCACCTGAGAATATGTGATCGGGTTTGCACGAGTGTTGGGTGTTGGGTTTTTACCACTTTTTTGCTCCATTTACTTCTATGGGGGAATAGGTTATTGTTAGGGATAGGCGAATGTGTTTATATTCGAATTCGAATGAATGTTATTGTAGAAATTCGATTTACATAATAGAATGTTGATAAGAATGAATATTCTTAAAAATTCGATTTTCGATTGTTATTTTCAGTTTTCGAATGTCACAGTCGAATTCGAATGTCACATTCGAATTTGAATGTCACTTTCGAATTCGAATATTACATTTATAAAACATAATTGTAGACTAGAAACACTATTTCGAATTTGAATGTCACATTCGAATCGAATATCACATTTGAATCGAATATTACATTCGAATTTGAATATTACATTTATAAAAGACAGTATTAGACTAGAAATACTATTTTGAATTCGAATGTCACATTCAAATCGAATATCACATTGGAATTAGAATATTAGATTTAAAAGACACAGTATTAGACTAGAAATACTATTTCAAATTCGAATGTGACAATCGAATTCGAATGTGACATTCAAATTCGAATATTTCATTTAAAACATAGTATTAGACTAGAAATACTATTTCAAATTTGAATGTCACATTCAAATTTGAATATTACATTTCGAAATTGAATGAATAGATAGCTAAACATTCTATTATTCTAACAAATATTTTCGAATTTTATTTAAAAATTTGAAAACGAAAATTCGAAAATATTATATTATTATATAAACATTCGAAATTCGATTTGAACGAACGAATGTATCAAAATTCATTTTAAATTTTGAATTTTTAGAAACATTCGCCCATTCCTAGTTATTGTGTGCACAATATTCTAAGTTTGTCATTTAACTTTCAACTTGTATTGCAAGCGCAACCCGACACATACAAAAAGCTTACTTCTAGCGCAGTTAACGTTCAAGCAGAAGCATTAAATAGCTCTCCACTTGTAATCTGGCCCAACTTTTTTCTGAAACTTACATTTGTTGCTTGGGTATTCTATTGTGATGACCCTGGAGTTCTTTATCTATACCCTTCCCACACATACACACCACTGCTCTTTTGGTGTGATTTTGGAATGATTTCTGGAATATAATTTATGCCTCATCCTGAGCCACTTCAAAAAGAGTTTACTGATGGATTGGATTATCACTGTTCAGTTGTCCCCTTTGAGATTGAAAGGGAGTGTCACATTGCTACAAAGACATTTGAAAAGTTTGTCATAAAAGTTTTTTGTGAGGTTGTTTTAACAACTTTGAATTTGAAAACTCTGTGGAAAGCCATGCATGGAAGGCATTTTGCATTTGAATTTTGATATACTGAAATAAGGGCCATATCAACTTAAAACAGTGGTAGCAAAGATAAATAATATAATTTGTACATTTTGATTTTTAGGCCAGTCAAATAACCTACCAACATTTCCCAAGAGTCTTTCTAGAGCTAGCAAGTGAGGGTGTATTTGTGTACAATTTCCCATGAGTGTTTTATAGGTAGAGCACCAACTTAAGTGGAGGCTCCATGGTTGTGCTATAGGCAGGGTCAGTGTGACATGAGCATTGCTAAACATAGTCCAGGGGGACTGTGGGCATAGCTGTGTCAAAGCCTTAGTTTTAATCTGGAAAGTGGGACAACTTTCCTAAAGGGGAAATAGCTAGGATAGCTCAGCAGAGCTCTTAACATGTGAAAATACCACAATATGCAAGACGATGGCAAGAGTTGCAGGTGGATTGGAGGACAGAGTAACGTGGTCTAGTGGCAGTATGGAAGAGGATAGGCTTGTATGTTATGAAATGTGGGTGGAATTGGGTCGGTCTGATTGGAAATGGACGGTAAGTTCTGAGTCTTGGCATTTGCGAACAGGGTTTAGATAGTTCCTAGTTTATTTGTTATATAAATTGGATGGAGTAAGTGACAGGAGAAACAGCAGGACAGTCCCATAAAAAAATTGTAACAGTTGGGTGCTCTGTAAGTAGAATTCTAGAACTAAAAGTCTGATCAGCCCAGTGTGAAGCATTTCTTAGACATGCGATTCTCAGCAAGGATGTCAGCTTGCACACCTCCCAACATTTGTGCCTAGGTAATAGCGACTCAGTTGATTAAGAGGGCTGTTGCCATTTTATGGATTAGGCCATGGCAGAAGGGGTGGAATCATGTGCAGTAGGTGTGTCTGGGTGGTTTGAGGACATATCTGAGGTGAAATGCGTATCAGGCAAATATAACCTGATGTGAGCTGTAGTTATATATGTGTGAAAATTGTTCCACATATGGTTTATTTAAGATACTTGTGCGGTATATAATGATATAACTGGTATGGGAATATAGGTCACTGGGGATTATGATATAACTAATTGTTGGTATATACCAGATTACAAAATTATTATTTATTATTATCTTAGCAGTTGCCAACCAATAAAATGTATATACGTAACAATTAAAAATGAATATTTATTCCTTAGTTATTGATTAGTTACCTCTATAGACACCTTGAATTATAGTTATGTAGAAATTAGATTATTAATCAATTATACCGTTACAATATTCTATACAACAGATCATAAAAAAATATATCTCTAAAATTAACCTTACTCACAATGAATTGCATTAAAATACCCCAAATGAGGATACCAGAACAGTCTATAATTATCCATCTTAGTTCACTCCAGTATCAGAATATGGACTAGTAGCCAGAGATTTAACCACAATAACCAATTTATATGAAATTTCACAATAGTAAAACTGACTTATAAATATAAAGTACAAATTATTTTCTAGCAAATAAAATGATTTAGCATTAATGTGACTAGTTCTAAACTACACAGGACTATGAATATAAACTTAAAATACAGAATATGCTCTTTCCCAGCTTCAATTAAACTGTAGCACAAATGAATGTATTTGCTTTAAAATATTAAATTATAGTCAATCACCGAGATTACAAGTTTTGCGGTAACAGGGGTGCGCTGCTAACGAGCCTTTTTTCCCCACCGCTCCCTTAAGACAACGCTGGTATTACAGGTTTTTTAAACCTGGCGTTAGCTGCAAAAAGGTGAGCGTAGAGCAAAATTTTGCTCCACATCTCACCTCAATACCAGCGTTACTTAAGTCAGCGGTGAGCTGGCTAAACATGCTCGTGCAGCTCCTAACGCAGCCCCATTGTTTCCTATAGGGAAATTATGTCTGCACCTAACATTCTAACATGAACCCCGAGTCTAAACACCCCTAATATTACACTTATTAACCCCTAATCTGCTGCCCCCGCTATCGCTGACACCTACATTATATTATTAACCCCTAATCTGCCGCTCCGGACAACGCCGCCACTTACATTATACTTATGAACCCCTAATTTACTGTCCCCAACATCGCCGCCACCTACATTATATTATTAACCCCTAATCTGCCCCCCAACATCGCCGCAACTATATTAAATTTATTAACCCCTAATCTGCCACAGCCAACGTCGCCGCCACTATTATAAATTTATTAACCCCTAAACCTAAATCTAACCCTAACCCTAACACCGCCCTAACTAAAATATAATTTAAATTAAACTAAATAAATTTACCATAATTAAATAAACTAATCCTATTTAAAACTAAATACTTACCGATAAAATAAACCCTAACTAATAGTTACATTGTAGCTAGCTTAGGATTTATATTTATTTTGCAGGCAACTTTGTATTTATTTTAACTGATTGCATCAGCCAATAGGATTTTTTCTACCTTAATTCCGATTGTCTTATAGAATCCTATCAGCCAATCGGAATTCAAGGGACGCCATCTTGGATGACGTCAATTAAAGGAACCTTCATTCTTCGCTTGGACTTCGTTTGAAGAGGATGGCTCCACGTCGGCTGGATTGAAGCTGGACCCGCTCCGCTCCGGATGGATGAAGACAGAAGATGCCGTCTGGATGAAGACTTCTGCCGCTTGGAGGACCTCTTCTGCCCGGATCGGATGAAGATTTCTGCCCCTCTGGAGCTCCACTTGTGCCCGGCTGGGTGAAGACGTCTCAAGGTAGGGTGATCTTCAAGGGGTTAGTGTTAGGTTATTTTAAGGGGGGATTGGGTGGGTTTTAGAGTAGGGTTAGGTGTGTGGGTGGTGGGTTGTAATGTTGGGGGGGGTATTGTCTTTTTTTCAGGTAAAAGAGCTGATTACTTTGGAGCAATGCTTCGCAAAAGGCCCTTTTAAGGGCTATTTGTAATTTAGTATAGGGTAGGGAATTTTATTATTTTGGGGGGGGGGCTTTTTTATTTTATTAGGGGGATTAGAGTAGGTGTAATTAGTTTAAAAAAATTATAATTCTTTTTTTATTTTCTGTAATTTAGTGTTTTTTTTCTGTACTTTAATTTATTGAATTTAATTGTAATTAATTGTAGGTAGTTTAGTTCATTTATTTAATTATAGTGTAGTATTAGGTGTAATTGTAACTTAGGTTAGGATTTATTTTGCAGGTATATTTGTCTTTATTTTAACTAGGAAGTTATTAAATAGTTAATAACTATTTGATAACTATTGTACCTAGTTAAAATAAATACAAAGTTGCCTGTAAAATAAATATAAACCCTAAGCTAGCTACAATGTAACTATTAGTTATATTGTAACTAGCTTAGGGTTTATTTTACAGGTATTTAGTTTTATATACACCCTGTTCCAAATTATTATGCCAATGATATCTTTCTCATTTACCTAAATAATTGATGTAAACAACAGTCAGCATAATTCTCATGTTATCAACTATTAAGGGGTCGATCCGATAAAAATTGTCACCCGCAAAAGTCGGCGACGCCAATATTTGCGCGGGTTTGGTATCTTATGTACGGCGTAACCTAGAAGTTATGCGCGTATATTTCTGCCGTCGCCCGTAGTTTTTTGGGCCATAGGCAGGTATACCAAACCTGCGCAATTTGGTATCCAATATACAGCGTAAGGACTTACGTGGCGAAAATGGAGAAATCTTACTCCATTTTCACCTCGCCACAAAAAGCAGCCGTAAGAAGCCTTATGCTGACTATTGGAGCCCCGTAAATCCCTAAACTGGCTGCTAAAATAAACCTAACACCTAACGCATGCGCAATGTCTATCTCCCTGTCAACCGCGATCTTCTAAAATAAACCTAACACCTAACGCATGCGCAATGTCTATCTCCATGTCAACCGCGATCTTCTAAAATAAACCTAACACCTAACGCATGCGCAATGTCTATCTCCCTGTCAACCGCGATCTGCTAAAATAAACCTAACACCTAACGCATGCGCAATGTCTATCTCCCTGTCAACCGCGATCCCCCGCCGCAATCCCTAATAAAGTATTTTAACCCCTAAACCGCCGCCATCTACATAAACTAACCCCCTACTGTGAGCCCCTAAAACCGCCACCATCTAACTGATCTATCCCCTAATGTGAACCCCTTACACCGCCGCCATCTATATTAAAATTATTAACCCCTAATTTAATCTACCTACCCCGCCGCCAGCTATATTATCTATATTAACCCTAAGTATATTATAGTTAATATAGTTATTACATTATATATATTAACTATATTAACCCTAATTATATTAGGGTTAATATAGTTAATATAGTTACTATAGTATTTATATTAACTATATTAACTCTATCTAACCCTAACACCCCTAACTAAATTCTTATTAAATAAATCTAATTCATATTATAAACTAAAATATTCCTATTTAAATCTAAATACCTACCTATAAAATAAACCCTAAGATAGCTACAATGTAATTAATAATTACATTATAGCTATTTTAGGGTTTATATTTATTTTACAGGTAAATTGTTAATTATTTAACTAGGTATAATAGCTATTAAATAGTTATTAACTATTTAATAGCTACCTAGTTAAAATAATTACCCAATTACCTGTAAAATAAATCCTAACCTAAGTTACAAATACACCTAACTTGGTTCAGCCAATCGGATTGAACTTGAATCTGATTGGCTGATTCAATCAGCCAATCAGATTTTTCTACCTTAATTCCGATTGGCTGATAGAATCCTATCAGCCAATCGGAATTCGACGGACGCCATCTTGGATGATGTCATTTAAAGGAACCTCATTCGTCGGGAAGTCGTCGTGCCAGAAGGATGCTCCGCGGCGGAGGAGCGAAGTAAGAATATTGAAGATGCCGATTTGCTTGAAGACGTCGCCGATGGAAGAAGACTCTCTGCCGCTTGCTTCAAGACATCGCCCGGATGGAAGAAGACTTCACTGCCGCTTGCTGGAACACATCGCCCGGATCGGATCAGGAGTTCTGCCCGGCGGGGTGAATACAAGGTAGGGAGATCTTCTGTGGGGGTAGTGCTAGGTTTATTTAAGGGGGGTTTGGGTTAGATTAGGGGTATGTGGGTGGTGGGTTGTAATGTTGGGGGGTGGTATTGTGTTTTTTTTTGCAGGCAAAAGAGCAGTTTTCTTTGGGGCATGCCCCCACAAAAGGCCCTTTTAAGGGCTGGTAAGGTAAAAGAGCTTTGAACTTGTTTTAATTTAGAATAGGGTAGGGAATTTTTTTATTTTGGGGGGCTTTATTATTTTATTAGGGGGCTTAGAATAGGTGTAATTAGCTTAAAAATCTTTTAATCTTTTTTTTATTTTTTGTAATTTAGTGTTTGTTTGTTTTTGTAATTTAGTTTAGTTTATTTAATTGTATTTTTAGATAGATATTTGTAGTTTATTTAATTTATTGATAGTGTAGGTGTATTTGTAACTTAGGTTAAGATTTATTTTACAGGTAATTGGGTAATTATTTTAACTAGGTAGCTATTAAATAGTTAATAACTATTTAATAGCTATTATACCTAGTTAAAATAATTAACAATTTACCTGTAAAATAAATATAAACCCTAACATAGCTATAATGTAATTATTAATTACATTGTAGCTATCTTAGGGTTTATTTTATAGGTAAGTATTTAGATTTAAATAGGAATAGTTTAATTAATAATATTAATATTATATTTATTTTAATAAGAGTTTAGTTAGGATGTTAGAGTTAGATAGGGTTATTATACTTAATATATATATAATATAATAACGATATTAACTATATTAACCCTAATATAATTAGGGTTAATATAGTTAATATATATAATATAATAACTATATTAACTATATTAACCCTAATATAATTAGGGTTAATATAGTTAATATAGCTGGCGGCGGTGTAGGGGGATTAGATTAGGGGTTAATAAATTTATTATAGGTGGCCGCGGTGTAGGGGGATGTAGATTGTAGGCAAAAGAGCAGTTTACTTTGTGACAAAGCCCCGCCAAAAGCCCTTTTAAGGGCTGGCAAAAGAGCTGTTACTTTGGGGCATGCCCCGCAAAAAGCCCTTTTAAGGGCTGGCAAAAGAGCTGTTACTTTGGGGCAATGCCACGCAAAAAGCCCTTTTCAGGGCTATTTGTAGGGTTAGACTTAGGTTTAGTGGTAGGGATAGTTTAGTATTTTAGGGGTTAAATAATTTAATATAGATGGCCGTGGGGTAGGGGGATTAGATTAGGGGTTAATAATTTTAAAATAGCGGCGGGGTAGGGGCTCACTTTAGGGGGTAGGTAAGGTAGATGGCGGCTGTGTTAGGGGCTCACTTTAGGGGGTTATAGATTTAATATAGCTGGCGGCGGTTTAGGGGTTAATAACTTTATTAGGTAGCGGCGGTTTAGGGGTTAATACATATTTTATTGTTAGGATAGTGAGGGGGGATAGCGGATAGAGTGTTAGACGTGTCGGGCTATGTTAGGGAGGCGTGTTAGACGTGTCGGGCTATGTTAGGGAGGCGTGTTAGACAGTGCGGGTGATTTAGACTTTAGTCAGGTTTTGTAGGCGCCGGCAGTTTCTAACGTGCCGCAAGTCACTGGCGACGCCAGAAATTTGTACTTGCGCAAATTTCTGGACATCGCTGGTTTGTCAGACTTACGGCACGTTAGCATCTGACGGCGCCATATATGGGATAGCTCGAGTTGCGAGCTGAAACTGCGGGCGACGCGGGTTCCCTCGCTTGCGCCGCAAACTGCGATCTATATCGGATCGCGCCCTAAGAGTACAATTCAAATTTTATTGAACAAACCTCCTAATGATAACAGTATTTTTTCAAAATAAAAATCTTACAATGCACTGTTCCAAATTATTACGCACAGTAAGTTTCAAAACACTTTATAAGCTGTAAAGAACTGAAAATTGTCATTTGTTGTGTTTGCAGCATATTTACTGAAATCAAAAGCTATTTTAATCAAACTTTGAACAACATTTTAACTTTTTAAACATTTTAACAGGTCACGTTACATTTTAACATAGGACCCCTTATTTGATAGCAGCTTCACAAGTCTTGCATCCATTGAACTTGCAAGTTTTTGGACAGTTTCTGATTGAATTTGTTTGCAAGATGTCAGAATAGCCTCCCAGAGCTGCTGTTTGGATGTAAACTGCCTCCCACCCTCATAGATCTTTTGCTTGAGGATGCTCCAAAGGTTCTCAATAGGATTGAGGTCAGGGGAGGATGGAGGCCACACCATGACTTTCTCTTCTTTTATCCCCATAGCAGCCATTGATGCAGAGGTATTCTTTGCAGCATGAGATGGTGCATTGTCATGTATGAAGATGATTTTATTACGGAAAGCATAGTTCTTCCTTCTGTACCAGGGAAGGAAGTGGTCAGTCAGGAACTCCACATACTTTGCAGAGGTCATCTTTATACCTTCGGGGACCCTAAAGGGGCCGACCAGCTCTCTTCCCATGATTCCGGCCCAAAACATGACTCCACCACCGCCTTGCTGACGTCGCAGCCTTGTTGGAACAGGGTGGCCGTACACCAACCATCCACTACTCCATCCATCTGGACCATCCAGGGTTGTACGGCACTCATCAGTGAACAGGACTGTTTGAAAATTAGTCTTCATGTATTTTTCTGCCCAATGCAGCCGTTTCTGCTTGTGAGCATTGGTTAGTGGTGGCCGAATGGAAGGTTTATGCACAGTTGCAAGACTCTGGAGGATTCTACACCTTGATGTCCGTGGGACTCTAGAGGCACCAGCAGCATCAAATATCTGTTTGCTGCTATGTAATGGTAATTTAGCAGCTGCTCTCTTGATCTGATGCATGGATCTGGCAGAAATCTTCCTCAATTTGCCTTTATCTGCACAAACCTGTCTGTGTTCTGAATCAGCCACAAATCTCTTAATAGTGTGATGATCACGCTTAAGTTTTCGTGAAATATCTAATGTTTTCATACCTCGTCCAAGGCATTGAACTATTTCACTCTTTTTGGCAGCAGAGAGATCCTTTTTCTTTCCCATATTGCTTGAAAATGGTGCTCTGCTTAATAATGTGGAACACCCTCCTTTAGTAGTTTTTCCTTTAATTGGGCTCACCTGGCAATCTAATTATCACAGGTGTCCGATATTGTTTTCAGTGATCAAAAGAGCCCTGAGACACAATGCCATCCATGAGTTAAACTGAAAAAAAAAATATTTAATCTTTGTGACACTGAAATAGAATTTGCATAATAATTTGGAACAGGGTGTAGGAATAATTTATTTAATTGTAGTTATTTTATTTAGATTATTTTAAATTATATTTAAGTTAGGGGGGTTAGGGTTAGGTTTAGACTTAGGTTTAGGGGTTAATACCTTTAATATAGTAGCGGCGACATTGGGGGTGGCAGATTAGGGGTTAATAAATGTAGGTAGGTGTCGGCGATGTTAAGAACGGCAGATTAGGGGTTAATACAATTTTACTAGTGTTTGCGAGGCTGGAGTGCGGCGGTTTAGGGGTTAATATATTTATTAAAGTGGCGGCGATGTCCGATCGGCAGATTAGGGGTTAATATATTTATTAAAGTGTTTCCGATGTGGGGGGGGGCTCGGTTTAGGGGTTAATAGGTAGTTTATGGGTGTTAGTGTACTTTGTAGCACTTTGGTTAAGAGATTTATGTTCCGGTGTTAGCCCATAAAACTCTTAACTACTGACTTTTAAATGCGGTAGAAGTCTTGACAGGAGAGGGTCTACCGCTCACTTCTTCCAAGACTCGTAATATCAGCGTTAGGCAAATCCCATTAAAAAGATAGGATACGCAATTGACGTAAGGAGATTGCGTTATGCTCGAGTCGCGGAAGAAAAGTGAGCGGTACACCTGTACCTGCCTGACTCGTAATACCAGCGGGCGTTAAAAAGCAGCGATGGGACCTCTCAACGCTGCTTTTTAAGGCTAACGCAAGACTCGTAATCTAGGTGAATGTCTTTTTTTTTTTTATTCTTTTATTAAACCAGTTCACAAGACAGACATGCAATAGGGAATTACATACATACATTTCATTTCCATAAAACAAATGACATATTATGATATGTTAATAGAAAAATAATCGGTAAATACATAAACAAATAAATGGATAGCACATATCTTCTAAAAATTGATCTCAATTTGCATAGATTACCCTATTTTCCAAAACCAATAAAGGGGAATACCTGTTTATACTATACCTAAATCTTTTGCTACTATCATGCCTGTGAACCGAGCAAATGTTATCCTTTTATCCCCCCCCCCAAAAAAACAAAACCAACATAACCATAAATAATAATTAAATAAATCGCTCCATCCCACTATAACACTACTCACTTTAACACTTCAAATTACTAAACTACAAATGAAGCTAGCATCCCGGAAGGAGGAAACAGCCCAGCTTTAACAGCCGACATAAATTTATTGGTGTTAAATAATGGAGATAATAACTGTTTTTGAATCACCAATGTTTGAGCTTTAATTAGTGGCAACCATTTGTCAAAAAAAATCCTGGATCTTATTATCATTTAATAAATTAATATTCTTAATCTCAAACGTAATGTGTTGTAAGAGGGTACTTATGAAACTAGAAAAGCTAGGAGGAGAAGTATCCTTCCACTTCTTCAATATCATGTACCGCATTATCATTATCATTGAACAATAACAATCGCCTAGATTACGAGTTCTGCGTTAGCCTTAAAAAGCAGCGTTAAGGGGTCCTAACGCTGCTTTTTAACGCCCGCTGGTATTACGAGTCAGGCAGGAAAAGGGTCTACCGCTCACTTTTCTTCCGCAACTTTTGTCTACCGCAAATCCCCTTACGTCAATTGCGTATCCTATCTTTTTAATGGGATTTGCCTGGTATTACGAGTCTTGGAAGAAGTGAGCGGTAGACCCTCTCCTGTCAAGACTCCTACCGCATAAAAAAAGTCAGTAGTTAAGAGTTTTATGGGCTAACGCCGTAACATAAAGCTCTTAACTACAGTGCTACAAAGTACACTAACACCCATAAACTACCTATGAACCCCTAAACCGAGGCCCCCCCACATCACAAACACTATAATAAAATTATTTAACCCCTAATCTGATGTATTTAGATGTATTTAAATTATATTTAAGTTAGGGGGTGTTAGGGTTAGGGTTAGACTTAGGTTTAGGGGTTAATAACTTTATTATAGTAGCGGCGACGATTGGCTGATTGGATGAGCCAATAGAATGCGAGGTCAATTCTATTGGCTCATCCAATCAGCCAATCCGATTGAACTTCAATCCGATTGGCTGATTAAATCAACCAATCATATTTTTCCTACCTTAATTCCGATTGACTGATAGAATCCTATCAGCCAATCGGAATTCGAACAACACCATCTTGGATGACGTCATTTAAAGGAACCTTCATTCTGCGTTAGGACATCGGAAGAAGAGAATGGCTCCGCGTCGGCTGGATAGAAGATGGCTCCGCTCCGGAAGGATGAAGATAGAAGATGCCGCCTGGATGAAGATGTCTGCCGGTCCGGATGTCCTCTTCTGCCCAGATAGGATGAAGACTTCTGCCGGTCCGGATGTCCTCTTCTGGCCCATCGGTGCCCGGCTGGGTGAACACGGCTCAAGGTAGGGTGATCTTCAGGGGGGTAGTGTTAGGTTTTTTAAGGGGGGATCGGGTGGGTTTTAGAGTAGGGGTGTGTGGGTGGTGGGTTGTAATGTTGGGGGGGTCTTGTATTTTTTTTTACAGGTAAAAGAGCTGATTACTTTGGGGCAATGCCCCGCAAAAAGCCCTTTTAAGGGCTGGTAAAAGAGCTGATTACTTTTGTAATTTAGTATAGGGTAGGAAATTTTATTATTTTGGGGGGCTTTTTTATTTTATTAGGGGGCTTAGATTAGGTGTAATTAGATTAAAATTCTTGTAATATTTTTTGGAAGGGGGGCAGATTAGGGGTTAATAAATATAATATAGGTGTCGGCGATGTTAGGGGCAGCAGATTAGGGGTTCATAGGGATAATGTAGGTGGTGGCGGTGTCCGGAGTGGCAGATTAGGGGTTAATAGTATAATGCAGGTGTCGATGATGTTGGGGGCGGCAGATTAGGGGTTAATAAGTGTAAGGTTAGGGGTGTTTAGACGCGGGGTTCATGTTAGGGTGTTAGGTGTAGACTTAGAAAGTGTTTCCCCATAGGAAACAATGGGGCTGCGTTAGGAGTTGAACGCTGCTTTTTTGCAGGTGTTAGGTTTTTTGTCAGCCAGCTCAGCCCCATTGTATCCTATGGGGAAATCGTGCACAAGCACGTTTTTCCATCTTACCGCTACCGTAAGCAACGCTGGTATTGAGGTGAGAAGTGGAGCTAAATTTTGCTCAACGCTCACTTTTCTGAGGCTAACGCAGCCATTCAAAAAACTCGTAATACCAGCGTTGTTTAAAGTAAGCGCTGGAAAAAAAAGGAGCATTAGCCCCGCAAGTTTTTACCGACAAAACTCGTAATCTAGCCGAATGATAGTAGTTAGGTCTAATAATTGGCGAGTTCGACAGAAAAAAATATAGCTACCGTTAATCTTAAAATTATCCGAAAAAAAGCTTGTTGTACCAAAAATTTAATTTGGACTATAATTGTGATATTTTTGGACATTTCCAGAATATATGTAGAATATCTGCTTTATCTAGATGGCATTTAAAACAGTAAAAATCATTGTTTGGAAAGAATATTGTCAATTTAAAAGGTGAGAAATAGACATTGTGAATTATTTTGACATGTGATTCCTTCCAACCGATAGGAATTGTAAGCTTTTCTATTAACATAAGACTATGTCTAATATTAATAGAATCTACTGCTGGAAAATGCGTTGCCCAAAAAGCTTGAATTTTATTTAAATATAACTGACCCTGTTTAGAGAGCAAATTATCATACAATAACGATATAGAACATTTGCCTACAGAAAATTTCCTGATGCATATATTGATCTCGGACCATCGACACAGTAGCTCAAAATTCCAATTTTTAGAATTAATAAAATGACGTATCTGAAAATATGCGAACAAATCATTCCTAGATACTTGGAACGTGCGAATAAGGTTATTAAAGGATAATAAATGTCCGGTAGAAGAGAGCAATTGATGCAGATATATCAACCCCTTTTGAGACCATGATTTAAAAACTGTTTGTTGGATTCCTGGTATAAATTCTGGATTCCCACATATTGGAAGAAGGGAAGAACATTTAAAGTCTATTCCCAGATTGGAGCAAATCTTCTGCCATGCAATGATAATATTCTTAAAGGTTATTAGATTTGTTAGAGTATTAGGGATATTCCCTATTGAACAGTGCAGGATCGCCTTGAGAGAAAATGGTGAGATTATTTCTGTTTCAAGTTCATTAGAGGTAAATGTATTAAGATTTGTTAGCCAGTCCATAGTGGTCCTTGCTAACATTACAAAATTGTACAGTTTAATATCTGGAAACGCCAGCCCAGCATTCTCTGGGCTGGCGTTTCCAGATATATGTGGAAATTTATTTATTTTATTTATTTATAAAATATTTTACCAGGAAGGATACATTGAGATTTCTCTCGTTTTCAAGTATGTCCTGGGATCACAAAACATTGCATTGATACAATAGGGTACAATAAAATACAAAAACAATAATAAAAATACACATTATATGCAAACATTTAACATAGAGCAGGTATGAAATATTTAATCAACCATGACAGGAGCATTCTGTTTTGAGATATGTATAGAGGGATCTCTTAAAGGATTTTAGGCTTGGGGAAGTTTTTAAAGTGTGAGGGAGGTCATTCCATAATTGTGGCGCTCTGTAGGAAAAGGAGGATCGAGCTGCTTTTTTTTTTATTGAGGCAAGCTAAATAATGTGCTTTTATTGGATCGGAGGTTATAGGAGGTGGGAATAGCAGGGGAGAGCATTCTGCTCAGGTAGGGTGGGAGCTTCCCAGAAAGGCTCTTAAAGACAAGGCAGGAAAGATGGAGGGTGCGTCTGGATTCCAGCGACAGCCAGTTTAGTTCTTTTAGCATGTCACAATGGTGGGTCCTGTAGTTACATTGTAGCACAAAGCGGCAGAGCGAGTTATATAACGTATTTAGTTTATTAAGGTGAGTTTGCGGAGCAGGTGCATATACTATGTCCCCATAATCCAAGATAGGCATCAGCATTTGCTGTACAATCTTTTCCTTTACTGTAGGGCTGAGGCAAGATTTGTTTCTGTACAGGGCACCTAGTTTTGGATAAAGTTTAGAGGCAATTTTTTCTATGTGGAGTCCAAAAGATAGATTGGGGTCTAACAACATACCTAAGTATTTAAAAGAGTGGACTGCGGTCAGCGTGCAATTGGATTTTGTTTTGATGCGAAGATGGGAATTTTGTAATTTATGTATTTTAGGTCCCGTTCCAAAGATCATTGTGACCGTTTTGTCAGTGTTTAGGAAGAGTTTGTTTTTCGAGATCCACTTTTCTACCTCTGTGAACTGGTCTTGGAGCACTGTTTCAAGCTGCAGCAGATCAGATTTGTTTGCATAGATTACCGTGTCGTCTGCGTACATGTGTACAGTTGAGGATTTGCAGACATTAGGCAAATCATTTATAAATAATGTGAATAGTAGGGGGCCGAGAATGGAACCTTGGGGAACACCACATGTGACTGGGAGAGGGAGGGAGTCACTGTTAGAGACAGAGACATATTGTGATCGATCCGATACATATGATTTAAACCAGGTTAACTGGTGATCAGCAATACCAGAGTTTTTTAGTTTGAGAAGTAGTAGGTCATGGTCCACTGTGTCAAAAGCCTTTGAAATCAAGGAAAATAGCTCCAGTTAGGTCTCCTTGTTCCATGGCAGTTTGGATGTCGTTGCAAACTTTTAGGAGGGCAGTTGTAGTGGAGTGATTTGGTCTGAAACCTGATTGATCAGGGGTCAGATAGTTAGAAAGTTGATAATACTTGCATAATTGCATATGGACGATTTTTGACAATACAGGGAGCAGTGATATAGGACGATAGTTAGAAACCAAGGTTAACTCCCCACTTTTATGAATAGGCACTACTCTTGCAGTTTTCCAGAGTTTGGGTATGTATCCAAACTCCAATATGATTGTTTTTATCAGGGTGATTCTGGCTGACAATGAAATGGGAAGGTCCATCCAGTTTTTAAGATCTAAGATAGATTTACTAAAGACCTGGGCAAAATTCATCTCGTACCAAAATTTCGGTTTTTTATGCAGTTGTATCCCCAGATATTTTATATAATCTGTTGTCTTAAAAGGATGATTTATATAGCTATCTGATTTCTTCATAATCCACATCAGTTCACTTTTTCCTAGATTCATTTTATAACCTGAAATCGAGCTAAAGATAGTGAGCATGTCTAATAATAAAGGTATAGATTTTTTGAGTTTTCCAGGAAAACCAGTAAATCATCAGCATACAGTAATATTTTAATCTTCTCAGTACCAAATTTCAGCCCTATCAATTCAGACCGGAGCCATATAGCAAGGGATTCTATAGATGTATTGAACAATAGCGGGGAGAGGGGACATCCTTGACGGGTCCCACGACCTAGTAAGATTCTAGCTGAGGGGTTACCGTTAATCAATAGATAGGAATAGGGATTTGCATATAATTTCCGAATAAAACCTACAAAACTGCCAATAAATCCAAACTGAGATAATGAATCTAGCAGATGATTCAAAGAGATGGAGTCAAAAGCTTTCTCTGCGTCTAACGACAGCAGAGCCAAATCTGTATTGAACATCATCTTTTTATATGGATTTTTTTGGTAATTATTGAGGATTTGTAATCCAAAAATAATACAAAATGACTTCCACTTTACGCAAGTTTAGAGACATATTCCTTCCCTGTATAAAACCCGTTTGATCAGGATGTATTATTTTATACAGAAATTTGTTTAACCTGTTTGTTAGGATAGGCATAAGGATTTTATAATCAGTGTTTAAAACTGAGATCGGCCTATAGGAAGCTGGCTCTTCGGCATCCTTAAATTTTTTTATGAATAAGAGTAATATTAGCTGCAGAAAAGTATCTTGATATTGGCATATTAGTAGTATAATTCGAGTTGAACAGTTTAGTAAGTGTATGCTTAATATCTTCTACTAAAATTTTGTAAAACTCTGCAGGGAGCCAATCTGGATCAGCCGCTTTATTCAGTTTGGATTCCCCGATAGCCTCACATATCTCACATACTGAGAATGGTTTATTGATCAGTCCAAGATCAATTTCTGAAACCTTGGGTGGAGAAATTTTGGACCAGAAGTTTATTCTATTCGATAGATCTTCATCAACTTTTTTATATAATTGATAGAATTTAAAAAATACCTCCCTGATATTTTCGTTATCAGTATATCTCTGGTCCCCTTCCATAATTGCTGCTATGTAGTTTTTACTCTTCCTATTCTTAGTTATTTTTGCTAAATATTTAGCCGAGCAACCAATATATCCCTTATATAGATTGTTGATTTTCTTATCTTCCTCTAAACACTTTTGCTTTAAGAATAACTCCCTTTCGGTTCTGGCATGACAATATTTATCCCAATTGAACTTAGAGTTCTCCAATCGATATCGTAATAATGCATTCCTGAGCTGATTAGATAATTTTAATTCCCTAGCTTGCCGTTTTCTTTTCCAATTACACATATATGCTTTTATCTTTCCCTCAGAACCGCTTTTGCCGTTTCCCAATATACTTCAATTTTATCATAATACCCTCTATTATTATGATGGAAATCTTTCCATTGACTGGACAACCAGGTATTAAATTTAGTATTCTCTAGCATAAAGCGTGGAAACATAAAAAAAAATAATATACGTAATTTTCAGCTTTTATCGCTTGAAATTTGATTATTGTGTGATCCGAGACCAATATATCATGAATTTTAGGTTCTAAATCTAATAATATAAGCTGCTCTGAAACAAGAATATAATCAATTCTGGAGAATGACCGATGGGTCTTGGACACACATGTATATTCATAGCTCTCTGGATTTTTAATTCTCCAGATATCATTGAGTTTTAGAACCGCACAAAAAATGTTAAAATACTGAGCAATTTTTTCATTCTTAACCTTCTCTTTAATTGAAGATCTGTCTAACTTAGGACATAGTGAATGAGTGGAGGAGGGTATAAGCGCCTACTGTGTACCTATAGCCTAGGGAAGGTGCACCTAGCAAGCACCCAAGGGACAAATGGAAATTAGAATATGCCCAGGCGCCAACTATACGAAGGCAGTTAAATACATATACAAGTGAAATTAAAATAAAAACAATTTATTACATACAGCACATTTACGGTACAGTAAAATACAATTTAAACCAATATTTCATGGATCCATGATGGTTTTCACAATAAAATGAAGAGATATGATGTAAAATCAATGGAGTTTAAAAATAATAGTGGTATAAAAACAATAGTAAACCTTCTGGTGAAAATGTCAAGACTGGATATGGAAGTGGTGTGATCCCATGGATAATGGGATCTGACCGTGATCCTAACTTGTTTTTATTTTAATTTCACTTGTATATGTATTTACCTGCCTTCGTATAGTTGGCGCCTGGGCATATTCTAATTTCCATTTAACTTAGGACATAGTGTCATGTTAAAATCGCCGGCAAGACTTACTTTTTCACTAGCAATTTAATATAACTTACTTTTATTTGTGTCCCAAAACTGTGGAGAAAATACATTTGGCCCATATTACCTATCACATATTGTGTACCACCAGTTATTAAGTGAACAAAAATATACCTACTATTCGTATCACGCTCCACTTTTAATACTTGATAATCTAATTTTTTGTGTATTAAAATTGCAACCTCACAGCTCATTTTAGTGGAAGATGTGGCCAATACTTCCCCAACCCATCTGGTTTTTAATTTACTTAATTCATTCTCCTTAAGATGCGTTTCCTGAATCATGGCAATGTCGGGGGAGTGTCTACCCAACTGTGCTATTATTTGCTTACGTTTTATTGGGGAGGAAATTCCCCCGATATTCCATGACAGTATATTCAACTGTGTACCCATTTAAAGATATTCTGTATACTTAAATAATGCATAGAGAGATGGAGCGACAAAGCAAAAAAAAAACCCCACACAGCACAAAACAAAGACTCCTAACATACCCCTTCCAAGCGAATATCCTAAGTTAATTGACCTTTGGTCACTCTGGCAACAAAAACAAATACAAATTTTATTGAACCTATTTTCCATAAGGATGAACCATGGTTCCTTAAAAGAAATTATTTAAATAGCAGCCAGTAATTCCTGCGCTTCTAATACATTATTTAATATGTTAATTTTTCGCTTAATATCCACCCATAATTTGGCTGGATAAAACATTCTAACTTTACAGCCTTTTTCGATAAATTGAGAAAAATAGGGGGACATACTTTTCCTTTTTTTCGAGTTTTATTAGAGAGGTCTTGGAACAACAGTATTTTATGATTGTTTACAGCTAATGTGCCAAGTTCCCTATAGAGTTTGAAAATTTCTATCTTGTCTTGGTAATTCAAGACTCTAAATATGAGTGATCTTATAATACCCACCCTATGAGCTCTCTCTATTTTTAATGGGAGATTTTCCTCAGGTATACCAAGAGCTTGTGGTAGTGTTAGTGAAGTAAATTTAATTAGGTCTTAGTAATTTGTATTTTCTGGGAGGCCTACAATACGTACGTTGTTACGTCGAGACCTATCATTGAGGTCTTCAAGTCTAGTATTGATTGACTGAATATGCCTTCCCACGTGAGGTGAGAGGAATCAGTGAACTGAAGATGAATTTCAGAGGAGGATTCAATACTAAGATCAGCACTCTTGGGCTTCCTATCCTTACCTTTAGCCGGCATTACGGGTGAATGTGTTTTCACCTGTGATATAAATTTATCCATACGCTTATACTTGTGTGGTAGCTTATGAATATCAGCTACCAGATATATTTTTTAAAGTTTTATAAGTGATATGTCCACTGAATAAAATAAATTAAGGGCTTAATCAGCTGTGACCACACAAAATTGTGTACAAATCAAAAATAAAAATTCGGAGAAAAAAAGGTGTAGTAGTGTAAAAGTGATTTTAGTGCTTTAAGAGCCCTAGATAGATTTGTACCCTAGGAATTAACCCTTATATATTCATAATCTTCCTCTACTATTCACTTCACATTCAGTTACTATCCTTTTAAAAGGCAAGATCAGCAGAAAATTATTTTAACACAACAAAGTTTCAAATTTCTATACAGAAATGAACCAACATGCAACATGACATTTATCAGGCAATCAATGACTTTTGCAGGTTTTAACTCTATTCTCAACTTGATTCTTTACTAACTACATCCATATGCCCCATTCAGAGTTTGACCAAAGATTTACAGAGAATTCTACAGACACTAAATATTTTACACAACCAGGATATACGTGTTACTCCTGAACTCTATTTATGCTATGTTTTAAACTTTTAAGTCTGCTCATTACTGTTTCCTTATGGGATTATGATTCAACATATACCAAGATGTACCCAATACATGACATTTCCTAGTAAACACTGTATTTGTTTATAAAAAAAAAAAAAGCTTTATAAAGTCACTACACGCCATATACCAAGATGTACAAGTTAAAGAAATCTCCTGCTATAGCCATTTGCAGATATAACGGACATATATTTTCGATCAGCTTATAGCTAGTCTCTTATGATGTTACTGTTAATCATATACCAAGATGTACCCAAAACAGAAATTCCTGGCAGGTGCTATATATGTAGCTAACAACCAGATACTGCAGATATCATGACGATTATGAGTTATTTACAAATAACAATGGAGATAACTCTTCTGACAGGAGCCACATATATATATATATATCATAAAAAATCAACCGATATCCAATTTTTACTCCAGCTATTCACTCCAACTTTATTATGGGATTAATACCCATGATATACCAAGATGTACCCAATACTGAAATTTACAGCAGAGAATGCATATATATATATATATATATATATATATATATATATATATATATATATATATATATATATATATATACAAAAATACTCCAGGTATAGTTAGGCAGTACTAAATTGCTTTAGCTTAATTTATGTGGGACAGATTTCAGCCATTATATACGTTATCTTGTCCAGCAGGGATTCAATTTTTTTCTGCTAAGCTCTATTTACTTTGTGAGTAACGCTTTTAAATCTGCTCACAACAAATTTCTAAAGAGGTTGCTGCCCAGAATATAACAAGATGTATCCAATACAAAAGTGTTTTCAACTGGAACAGGTAGAATTAAGCAGGCTATTTCAGGTTCAGCAGTAAGTACGGGTAATAACAATGTCCCTTTTTAAATGTATTGACTCTGAATCCTTTTAATCTTGTGACCAAGTAAAATTAAAATCCACCAGGTGGAGAGGGGGGGACTGGTCATTTATTGTCGCATTTCCAGTACCAGGGAGACAGCGTGTTATACCTGAGAGGCCCCTGGGTCTATATTTAAAGATGGTCGTTTAAGCAAACCATGTGGCAGGGATTAAGCCGACATTCTCTAGTATATTGAGCTTCTGCCTCCTTAGGCAGTATCATCTGCTTTGGCCCATCCTCCCAGTACACACATACACAAGAACTCTTACCGTCCTCTGTCTCCCAGGAATCAGGCAGATTCTTCACCCCACTCCTCTCCCTTACCTCTTCGCTCTGGCGTGCACCACAACGCCTAAGTAGGCTATAGATCGACTTCCTTCAACAAGCTGGTCACAGCTCAGTGCCTCCGGCCCAAGAATATCACCCTGCGCCTCGAGGCTAATTGATAGGGGAATGCTGAAAATCCATGCAGTATCTTCCCTGCACGTGCAAACAACACTTCCTGCTCCTTGCTCCACCCCAAACGGAAGTCCAAATTATAGTCAATGTCATACATTACCACAAAACAAAATAAGTGTTCAGCTTCCAGAATTTCTTTTGGGTCATATAAGAAGGTTTTATCCACAATTGCAAGGATTCAGGCCTCAAATTGTTATCTTCCTTATTCTAATAAAGTGACCTAAAATTTGCAGAGAAGATACTGGGCACAAACCTGTGTGTTTCTCTTTCAGTCAAAAAGTTATGCTTCTTTGAGTCTGTCCCTCTATCTAGTGTGTGTGGGCTCTTATCCAAGATAGCCACTCCTCCTTTTCTTTAATAATTCCCACAAGAATTTGATAGGCCCTTACTGAAGCTTGTCTCCCATTGGCCCACGGAGCTGAACATATCATTGGCCCTGGAAACATATCGTTATTTGATGCTATAATTCCCTTTGATTGTAATTCTTGCATATACCATCGGAGGGCAGCAGACAACCAGAAATGCATTTTCATTATCAATACCGCCAATAATCCAATATCTAACCTTTTAATGTTTATTTAATACATTTTAATTTCCAGCATTAATATATTATATGTTTAATATATATAGGATTATTTTATACTATTTACCCTGATTATTTCCATACTAAACATGATATACTACTTATAATATTTTAAAAGATGCGTTTAAAAGTCACATTTCTTTTTAATATAAATATAGCCCACACATTTGTATATCTCTTTACAGTGTCATTCTGAATGCATGTAAACGCAATTTAGATACAATTTATGGGGCAACTTATTGCATGGTCTTCCTGCATTGGTACTCTTCTGTCTATTCAGATATCTAAAAATAAAAGAAACTGTTATTTTTCTGAGATTTTTTAACACATTTTAAATCTACCAATGCAGCTATTATTCAATTCACTTCATATTTAATATTATACAAACAGACAATCTCTCAGACTTGTCTATTTATATTTAAACCATACTGAGGTATGAATTAAATATTTTGAAAATGTTTAATATAGGTTATTTAACATGTCAAACTGTTTTCACCTGCCTGTAAGTGAATTTTGGCATATGTTCCTTCTAGACCAGGAAACGTATTGAGAATTTTCAAGGGGCTGTGTGATCTAACATTTAATTGCCAAGTAAATGTTAATTACTATATTTCTGAGGTTTTGTCAGCTTGTTCTGACCTACAGCACAGAATTGTATCTCTGTCACTCCAGGGGTCTGTGGTGATCTGATAGGAAATCTCATTTCACATCTTAGGCAGGAAACCTTTGAAGGCAATTCCTATGAGTGAGCTTGGGACAAATATATGCTCTCTCAGACAGGTCAGGCTTGTAATGTGTATTTGAATATAGCCAAGGGGGCCTGTGTTACCCATTCCTGCGTTTGTTAACAATGCAGCCAACAGTAATTCAACTGATACAAACAGCTTCATCTATAAATGAATTATTTGGTCTCATCATGTATAAATAATATATATATATATATATATATATATATATATATATATATATATATATATATATATATATATATATATATATATATATATAAAGCCAAAAGGGTGTATGCACTCTCACCGTCAGTGACAACTGCTAGGGTGCTATATTGTAGTAGGTAAACAGCAGTAGAAATAAGCACTCACTGGTCTTCTGACATCTGTGACAAAAAATGTTTAATCAATTGTGACGTTTCGGGACAAACAGCGTCAGAGGAAGGGACGCTGTTTGTCCCGAAACGTCACGATTGAATAAACATTTTTTGTCACAGATGTCAGAAGACCAGTGAGTGCTTATTTCTACTGCTGTTTATATATATATATATATATATATATATATATATATATATATATATATATATATATATATATATATATATATAATTTAATAACACTCACAAATATCCTGACATAATAGATTTGGGACTTTGTCCTTACTTATTATGCAAATTACTTTGCTCAGTGACTATACATAACTGTTGATAGTGGTATTTAATTTTCCTCAGGCCATATTAAGTCTGTACATGTGACATAACCTATAAGTATCCAGTACTTTTCATTATACTACAGTCTCACATAGGTCCTATACTTTTATTATTCTATGTGTGTTTGTCTTGGTGGTATATTTCCGTTATTTACGGACTTTTAATTTTAACATTAATAAAAGTTAATTTTTATATTATATATTCACTAGACATATTCATATCTGGGTAGTCTATAGGTGTGTCTAAAGGACTTTATTCAAATAGGGACATATGGCTGTCTCAGAGGGACAGAGCTCATAATTAGGGACTGTCCCTCTAAAATAGGGACAGTTAGGAGGTCTCTCATCTTAGGGAAGACCTTCAAAGTTGTGGGCTGGGATGAGGTGTTTATGGGTGTGGCTGATGCTTGGGAAGTGTCTGAAAACCACTGGATGCCAAGAAGCTGTGTGCAGGAAGCTGTCAAGACCTTTCATCCTGGGACTTCACTTGATATCTTAAAATAGTTTGGAACTCTGGTTTAGCAGACATCCCAACTGTCCCTGAAGTTCATGGAGTCTCCCTGATTGTAATAGCTGCTCCCTGATGCCAGCAAATGGAATGCAATCTCCCTGAAACTTCAAGCACCATGATCCAATGTGGCACAAATACGGAAAAGTGTTTCTTTAAGGAATGCCTTTAGTTGCTGGGACGAGTAACCAAAAGCCCCCCTGATTTTAATAAAATAAAACAGAAATACTACCTTATTTACTGCACGTAATGAAACTTTGTATTCTAAAATATTTAAGCATTCAACAAGCGTACAATCACTGGAAAATAGGTTTGTTGTATGTGGTTGTGCAATAAAGCTACTTTTTTTAATGTGACTTTAGTGGGAAGCTACTTTAATAAAAAGTCCCTATCTTATTTAGGATTTCAAGGTGTCCGATGTATAACGGGGGTGTTTGGCGGTGCAGTAGCGGGTGAAGCCACCTCCCTGAAATGAGTTTTTGCAGGTTGGGATGTCTGGGTTTAGGGTGTTTTTTGTTTGTTCTTTTAGTGATGTACACTGTTTAATATTGTCTAAATACTTTCATATTTCCCATTTTATAACAATATATTAGAATTAATGGAGCAAATATATAAAAATAAATCAGGGGTATAACAGGATTTTTTTTTTTCAGAATTGCACCTGAAGCTAGGGTTGCCACCCGTCCCTTAAAATACAGAACACTTATAAGTTACACATGCTGCAGGGTGGGCAGGGAGGAATATGAATAGTGCTGTCCAGATACACAATACACGTTCCTCCCTGCACACCCTGCAGCATGTGTAACTCATAAGTGTCCAGGAAAACATGGCTAAGGTGGCAACCCTACCTGAAGCATCTTAAACACACAAAAAAAGTTTGACTTGCTGTCTTACCAAACAACAGTATTGTTGATCTCATATGTAAGCATTTTGAAGCTGTGTCTCAAAACAAAAGTAGTTTTTAAAACAAAGGTATTTTTTTGGGGGGGGGTGGGGTATCACGATGAGAATGCTTGAAACTTACTTTTGATAGTGTTATCAGCATTTATAAGAAAATACATATGCAGGCATGACAAATTGTAGTTTATATATGCATCCACTTGATGGCAGTATTGATATTTGGAACTATGACATTTTCCCCATGTGCCACTGCCACATTGCCAGCTGCATTATTTCTATGTACTGTTTATTAGTTTGAAAAAGGTCCTGTTCTATATATAAATGTGGAGTTTAATAATTTATTTATACGTAATCTGTAAAACAAATATACAACTAATATACAAATATTGTTGTGACTTTCTGCAGTGAATGAATGTTTTGTAATGTATGATCTAATTCCACACACACACGTTTTAAGAGACATAAAAGGCTGCTTTTCAGTCACAAAGTTATGAAGCTGGGTGCAATTATATAGCAATAACTGTAATCTTTTTTTTTTTTTTTTTTTTGCACAGCTTGCGTGACATCTTTGATAGACAAATAAATAGTCATTATGGTCTGAGCTAGAATATTATTTCAATGGACAACATCGAATTTGAGCCGGTTTGTGTTTTACAAAAGTGCGTAGCCTCAAATAGGATTACGCAGCCACTAGCACTAGTATCTACGATATTTGCGTATCCTCAAACAGGATTGCGATATCTACAACTACTAACCTATCCTCGCCGCCGCATTAGCGCCTTGGTGCGCATGCGTATTATACTCCACTGATGCGTTTCAAGCCTCGATATCACTGAAATGCCGACATCTTTATGAGGCTGGTGGTTTTTCGGGGTCCTACATACTTCTCTATAGGTAACTGTATTAAATGCCTGTATTGCCAAAACTATTCTTTTTACAAACCATGTCCTGCGTTTTACCAACAGTGATTTTCATTCATCCCATGCACTTCATCCACGTCATATAAAAACAACTAACACCGTTTTTTTAAGTTGTAGGTTATAGAAGAAGACGACGTAACGTGGGGTCCTTTAGAGGGGGTTGGGTTGTTCCAAGATGTCGACGAAGAATTTTCGTGTCAGCGACGGGGACTGGATTTGCCCTGATAAAAAGTAAGGCCTGGCGCGTGTTCGTGCTTGAGTTTTTGACGTGTTGCTTTTATTTCCTCTATAGGTTCCATTTATCGTCCCCCGGTATTTTATGTTACTACAGCCATTGTCTATATTACCGCTTTCTAAAGCCTGGGTTAGAGTAGCCCAAAGTCAATGGAGGCGATTTCAGTTCCATAGCTTTCCTATGCACTATATGCGTCGATTTTTTATACAACAGTTATAGTCTCCATATGTGCACTACCTTATAGAGAGAGTTATAGTCTCCATGTGTGCACTCTCTTATAGAGAGTTATAGTCTCGATATGTGCACTCTTATAGAGAGTTATAGTCTCGATATGTGCACTCTTATAGAGAGTTATAGTCTCGATATGTGCACTCTTATAGAGAGTTATAGTCTCCATATGTGCACTAGCTTATAGAGAGAGATATATAGTCTCGATATGTGCACTCTTATAGAGAGTTATAGTCTCGATATGTGCACTCTTATAGAGAGTTATAGTCTCGATATGTGCACTCTTATAGAGAGTTATAGTCTCGATATGTGCACTCTTATAGAGAGTTATAGTCTCCATATGTGCACTAGCTTATAGAGAGTTATAGTCTCCATATGTGCACTAGCTTATAGAGAGTTATAGTCTCCATATGTGCACTATCTTATAGAGAGTTAGTCTCGATATGTGCACTCTTATAGAGAGTTAGTCTCGATATGTGCACTCTTATAGAGAGTTAGTCTCGATATGTGCACTCTTATAGAGAGTTATAGTCTCCATATGTGCACTAGCTTATAGAGAGTTATAGTCTCCATATGTGCACTCTCTTATAGAGAGTTATAGTCTATATGTGCACTATCTTATAGAGAGAGTTATAGTCTCCATATGTGCTCTCTCTTATAGAGAGAGTTATAGTCTCCATATGTGCACTATCTTATAGAGAGAGTTATAGTCTCCATATGTGCACTCTCTTATAGAGAGAGTTATAGTCTCCATATGTGCACTCTCTTATAGAGAGAGTTATAGTCTCCATATGTGCTCTCTCTTATAGAGAGTTATAGTCTCCATATGTGCTCTCTCTTATAGAGAGAGTTATAGTCTCCATATGTGCTCTCTCTTATAGAGAGAGTTATAGTCTCCATATGTGCTCTCTCTTATAGAGAGAGTTATAGTCTCCATATGTGCTCTCTCTTATAGAGAGAGTTATAGTCTCCATATGTGCTCTCTCTTATAGAGAGAGTTATAGTCTCCATTTGTGCTCTCTCTTATAGAGAGTTATAGTCTCCATTTGTGCACTCTCTTATAGAGAGAGTTATAGTCTCCATATGTGCACTAGCTTATAGAGAGAGAGTTATAGTCTCCATATGTGCACTCTCTTATAGAGAGTTATAGTCTATATGTGCACTCTTATAGAGAGTTATAGTCTCCATATGTGCACTATCTTATAGAGAGTTATAGTCTCCATATGTGCACTATCTTATAGAGAGTTATAGTCTCCATATGTGCTCTCTCTTATAGAGAGTTATAGTCTCCATATGTGCTCTCTCTTATAGAGAGAGTTATAGTCTCCATATGTGCTCTCTCTTATAGAGAGTTATAGTCTCCATATGTGCACTATCTTATAGAGAGAGTTAGTCTCCATATGTGCACTCTCTTATAGAGAGAGTTAGTCTCCATATGTGCACTCTCTTATAGAGAGAGTTATAGTCTCCATATGTGCACTCTCTTATAGAGAGAGTTATAGTCTCCATATGTGCACTCTCTTATAGAGAGAGTTATAGTCTCCATATGTGCACTCTTATAGAGAGTTATAGTCTCCGTATGTGCACTCTCTTATAGAGAGTTATAGTCTCCGTATGTGCACTCTCTTATAGAGAGTTATAGTCTCCGTATGTGCACTCTCTTATAGAGAGTTATAGTCTCCGTATGTGCACTCTCTTATAGAGAGAGTTATAGTCTCCGTATGTGCACTCTCTTATAGAGAGAGTTATAGTCTCCGTATGTGCACTCTCTTATAGAGAGAGTTATAGTCTCCGTATGTGCACTCTCTTATAGAGAGAGTTATAGTCTCCGTATGTGCACTCTCTTATAGAGAGAGAGTTATAGTCTCCGTATGTGCACTCTCTTATAGAGAGAGAGTTATAGTCTCCGTATGTGCACTCTCTTATAGAGAGAGAGTTATAGTCTCCGTATGTGCACTCTCTTATAGAGAGAGAGTTATAGTCTCCGTATGTGCACTCTCTTATAGAGAGAGAGTTATAGTCTCCGTATGTGCACTCTCTTATAGAGAGAGAGTTATAGTCTCCGTATGTGCACTCTCTTATAGAGAGAGAGTTATAGTCTCAATATGTGCACTAGCTTATAGAGTGAGTGAGCTAATATGCAGTGTAGTTTTTATGTAGTGGTCTTATAAATCAGACATGGGGGTAATGTCCATATATGATTTACATCCTTGTATATCCTTGTCTGGTATAGCAGCTATATATACAGCAAATAAATATTAGTTCCACTTTACTAATAGGATAAAAAGTAATAGAATGGCTTTTATTTAATCCATAGTAACACTTAGTAGTCCATCCGCTCTTCCTTCATGGAGGAATAGGTTGAAATGTTGCAGTACTTGGTGTAACTATGGATTAAAGGGGAAGGAAACCCCCACATTTTCTTTCCTGATTTGGATAGACCAAGCCATTTTAAACATTTTTCCAATTTACTTCTATTATCAAATTTGCTTCATTCTCTTGTTATCCTTTGCTTTGCTGAAGGAACAGCATTAACTGCTGGTAGCTCGTTTGCATACTTAAATACACTTTTGAAACAGCTATAGCTTTCATTAGAAGCAGTTTTGCTAATGCATGTATATTGCAAAATTGCTTCTGTTCAATACTGAAATGCATCCATGTGTTTTCCAATTTTGGCTGGAATATCCCTTTTAAGTATCGGGACAGTCTAGTCAAAATTAAACTTTTATTATTCAGATAGGACTTGTAATTTTAATCAACTTTCCAATTTACTTTCATTATCAAATTGGCTTTTTTCTCTTGGTATTCTTAGTTTAAACTAAACCTAATGTTTAAGCCCTTGAGGGCTGCCTCTTATCACATGCTTTTTAAATCTCTTTTCAACACAGACTGAAAGTACATGTGGGCCATATAGATAACACTGTGTTCAGGCACAGAAAGTTATTTAAGACCTAGCACAAAACAATGCTAAATGCAAGACAATAGATAATAATCAGTCAGTCATGTGATCAGGGGGCTGGAAGAAGAGGTTTAGATACAAGGTAATCACAGAGGTAAAAAGTATATTAATATAACTGTGTTGGTTATGCAAAACTGGGGAATGGGTAATAAAGGGATTATTTATCTTTTTAAAACACTAAAAATTCTATTGTAGACTGTCCCTTTTAATCCTGCAAGTTTAATTTTGACTTTCCTATCCTTTTAAATAAAAGCCATTACTTTATCCTATTGGTAGTGTGGTCCATGAACTCTTTATATTCTGCCTTCTCTTGCATTATTATATCTCCTTTTAGGATTTTCCTCTCATTAAGTTATTTTTGCAGTTTGGCAATGACTCTATATGATCCTAATCATATCGGATATTGCATGCTCTGTTAAACAAATCATAAATTCTATCTGTTTTGCTTTGTTTTCTTGGTGTCCTTTGGTGAAAAGCATACCTAGGTAGGTGCAGGAGCGATAATACACTACTGGGAGCTAGCTGCTGATTATATTATATATTCCTCTTGTCATTGGCTCACCCAGTGTTTTCAGCTAGTTCTTAGAAGGGCTTTGCTGCTCCTTCAACAAAGGATACCAAGAGAATGAAGCAAACTTGATAAAAGAAGTAACATGGGTTTTATGTCCCTTTTAATAATAGGTCTATGAACACCAATTTCTTTGTTTCAATGCCATAACCACAAACGGTATATACCAGCAGCAGTAAATCTTTATAGTGCTCATTCGTCATCATGTAAAGTGTCTGCATATATATGTGTGTGTGTGTGTGTGTGTGTTTATAATGTATATCGGAGCTCGACAAACATTAGCTCCTGGTTTAGAGTCCCGAAGACCACCGTTGATGCTGTTCTTTAATAAAGGATACCTATAAAATAAAGCAAATTGGAAAGTTATTTAAAACTGTATGCTCTATCTGAATCATGCAAGAAAACATTTGTTTTTCATGTCCCTTTATTCAGTTTTAATTTCTTATTTTGTTAAAATTATGTTCGCTTAATTTGTTAGATCATGTAATTTTATCACTTGCGACACTGCATCTCTATCTTTAATCCTTGCAAAGGGATTAAACTCATATTTAAAATCATTCAGGACCCGCAGAGCACTGCTGGTTTCGGGCAGGAACTGCAGTTCCCCTCAAGGGTTAAACACAAAGTACTGTGTAGGCGATATCTCTATATCCGGAGAGACCCGCCTCACACTTTAAAAACCACTGAACTAAAGAATTAGTGTGTGTAAATGTATCACAATAATGACCTTTAAAAGTTACATATAAAGCTAGTTGATATTAATAAATAAATGTATTTATTTCTATTATCAAATTTGCTTTGTTCAAATGATGTTCTGTGTTGAAGAGATACCTAGGTAGATGTCTGGTGCACTACATGGCACAAAATAGTACTGCCATCTAGTGCTTGCAAAACTGCTGCCATATACTGCTTTAGACGTGTGGACGCCCCTACTCTTCAACAAAAGATACCAAGAGAATGAAGAAAATTTGATAAAGTAAATTAACAAGTTTTTTTATAATTGTATGCTCTATCTGAATCATGAGAGATTTTTTAATCTCAAGTGTATTTTTAAATAGTGGATGGGACATTACCATTTTGCAGTCTTTAAAAGTGGTTATTATCAATTAAATACTAATCAACATTGTTTTCTTACAGGTGTGGAAATGTAAACTTTGCCAGACGGACCAGCTGTAATAGATGTGGACGTGGTGAGTTGTTTGTTTTTTGGCAGAGTGCAAGTTCTTATGGTTTTATAGTTGCAGAGTTTAATTCTTATTTTTTATTTAGAAAAAAGCACTGATGCTAAAATGATGAAAGCTGGTGGCACCGAAATAGGAAAAACTCTGGCTGAAAAAAGCCGTGGGTTATTTAGTGCTAATGACTGGCAATGTAAAACGTAAGTATATTCAAAATATAGTTTTGTTACTTTCATCTGGTTTTACTTGGCTGCTGCCAGTTAGGGACAGATATAAACTAATTTGGGCAATCGGTATGTAGAGTGTTGCAGGGCCAGAATACTTATAAGCACTTAAAGGGACAGTAAACACCAGAAATTTTTTTTGTTTAAAAAGGTAGATAATCCCTTTATTACCCATTCCCCAATTTTGCATAACCAACACAGTTATAATATACTTTTTACCTCTGTGATTACCTTGTATCTATGCCTCTGCAAACTGCCCCCTTATTTCAGTTCTTTTGACTGACTTGCATTTTTAGCCAATCAGTGCTGACTCCTAAGAGTTTCACGTGCTTGAGCTCAATGTTATCTATATGAAACACATGAACTAACGCCCTCTAGTGGTGAAAAATTGTCAAAATGCTTTCAGATTAGAGGCAGTCTTCAAGGCCTAAAAAATTAGCATATGAACCTCCTAGATTTCTTTCAACTAAGAATACCAAGTGAACAAAGCAAAATTGGTCATAAAAGTAAATTGGAAAGTTGTTTAAAATTACATGCCCTATTTAAATCATGAGTTTTTTTGTTTTTACTTTACTGTTCCTTTAAGTGATGGAAAATCAGAGCGTTTAACACACTAGGATTTACCATCACTAAAAATAAAGTTTAGTTTAAGTCATCAGTTATTAAAAAAAAAAAAAAAAAGTGTGCAAAGCTCACCCTGACTGTGCCGCTGCACCACGCTAAACTAAGTAGCTCCAGCCACCCACAGCACAGCGCTCTTCTACCAAAGAGGGGACATTTGCACCTCTAGATCAATAGCAGTTTGTCTCATCTTAGTGTTCTGTATGCTAGCACGGCTATTGGTCTAGAAGTGCAAACGTCACCTCATTGGTAGAAGCGCGCTGTGCTGTGGGTGGCTGGAACCACTGAGTTTAGCAACCTATTTTAAGAGGGTCACTTAAAGGGACACTGAACCCAAATGTTTTCTTTCGTGATTCAGATAGAGCATGCAACTTTCTAATTTACTCCTATTAATTTTTCTTCGTTCTCTTGCTATCTTTATTTTAAAAATAAGGCATCTAAGCTTTTTTCTTGGTTTAGAACTCTGGACAGCACTTTTTTATTGGTGGATGAATTTATCCATCAATCAGCAAGGACAACCCAGGTTGATCACCAAAAATGGGCCGGCATCTAAACTTTCTTGCATTTTAAATAAAGATACCAAGAGAATAAAGAAAATTTGATAATTGGAGTAAATTAGAAAGTTGCTTAAAATGTCATGCTCTATCTGAATCACTAAAGAAAAAAATTTGGGTTCAGTGTCCCTTTTTAATCTCCTCTTTTTTTTTTTTTTTTTTGGTGATGGTAAATCCTAGCGTTTGTTAAACTCAAATTTACCATCACTTTATATGCTCGTATACATTTTATATTGCTGACTTTTTCTTTTTTCTTCTTTTTTTTTTTCAGTTGTGGAAATGTGAACTGGGCTAGAAGATCAGAGTGTAATATGTGTAATACGCCAAAGTATGCTAAGCTAGAAGAAAGGACGGGTAAGATTTATGTTTTATACCATTTCTGACATCCGAGTGAACTGCAGAGAAGCGTGTGTTTTTTTTTTTTTTTTTTTTTTTTCACTTTTAACAAAAAAATAAGTAAAGGGGCAACACTTCTTTCTTTTCGATTTTTTGTTATTTCTATTAATTCTATGCTAAAAGAGAATGCTTGGATAGATTTCGTCACTAGGTACAATAATCACAAATGTGGAAAGTTTTTTTTTGTATACTTTTTATTATTGCTCTGTTTTCCCTTCATCACCATAGGGCTCCATGTGTGTCCTCCCACCAGAAGTCTTCAAGCAATATATTTTTTATTGTTAAACTATTGCAAAAATTCTTAGTGCTGCCATCCCTGATAAAAAATAAAAATAAAAAGTCTTTAGTGCGTTCTGAGCAATTAAGGGTTAAATAAGTGCTGTGTTCTCCCCATGGCCTATTCAATGGGCACACCACTAATCTGATTTTACTGGCCAACGTTTAAAGGGACTGTCTACACCTTACTGATCTTAAAGTCTTAACTTAGATTAAGATGCAAATGGAATCCTGCACCTTTTCTATATCATGTAGCAGGAATGGTTGTTATTTTAAAATGAATATGGTTTCTGGCCACTTTAAAATGGCTGCCAAGCCTCGCCCACTGATGACATCACAATCTGGGCTACATTTAGGTACTCTGCTGAATAGCATTGACAGTCTGTTGAATCCAACTAGTGAGCCTTTTGTGATTGGACACCATATGCAGCCCAGATTGTGATATTCTCAGTGGGCAGAGCTTAGCAGCCATTTCAAAGTGGCCAGGCGCAATATTCTAAAATAACTTGCCTTTCCTGCTACATGATATAGAAAATGTGCAGGAGGCTATTTGCAGCTTAATTTAAGGTAAGGCTTTAAGATGACTAAGGTGTAGACTGTCCCTTTAACCCAATTCTAAGCTAAATTTAGGTAATGTTTAAAGGGCCATAATAGTCGGGGGTGGTGGGGAATACATGCTCTAATCTGTTGTGTAACTAGTGCTCCGGATTGAATCAGTGTCTGTTTCCACTTGGGACCAGCAGTGCTGTATGGATCTTGAGTAGTACTTCTACTGTGCGTGTATAAAATTACATGCTGTAGTGAATTAGAGCAGGGTTCAAACTTTTTTTTTCTCCCAAGACCCAGTGCCATGAATCCACATATCTTTGTGACCCTATTTTTATGCTTGGTCTGAAATAATCTACAACAAATAGCTGCAATCTTATGCCAAAGTGACTAAAATGTGCGCATACTTTATTCCTTAGTGTAGTCAAACTTGAAAGTGTTGTAAACAGTAGTAACACACACCCACACACACATTGTGACCCTGTAATGGTTTTTGACCCCCCACACACATTGCGACCCTGTATTGGTTTTTGATCCATAGTTTAAATAACCCTGAATTATAGGATGTAATTTTTTTTTTTTTTTTTTTTTTACTACTATGGCCTCCTTAAATGTTTTCAATGCGTGTTGCACAAATTATCATTAAATCAATTAATGCTAAATTATGCATATAACTTGTGCTTTGAACAGTTTAACGTTTTATAATAACAAGAAATTGTTACTGCAAAGTATTATTGGCCTCACCTGCAACTCCATAATGCCACCTGGCTGACCACATTTTTCTGTGGAGAACACTGCAGTATTAGGCTGTTATGATCCAAGCACTGAAGGGATTAAATCTCATTTAGTAATATTTCTCATACATGTTCTCTGTCTGGAAGCTTTTACTGTTACCCTTGGATGCTTATTCTAAAACTTTTTTTTTTTTAATACATGGTTGTAACAAACCTATATTCCTACTTAAAGGGACACTCAAGTCAAAATTAAACTTCATGATTCAGATACTGCACGTTATTTTAACCCTTTCGTGACAGGGTTAAAGTGCCTACATCGGAACAACTGTTCCGATGTAGACAAATTGAAACTACGCGATCGTGCATACGATCGCGAGATTTCAATTATTGGATCGCATCTGGGGGGCGTCCCTACAATCCTAGGAACGCCCTCCAGACCGCGATTAAATCCTTGAAGCACAGAAGGCTTCAGGACAGCCGTTAGCTATGACGTTCTATTCCGTCATAACGGCTTTAAAGCCTAGTCTAATTATGACGGAATAGAACGTCATAACGGCTTTAAAAGGTTAAACAACTTTCCAATTTACTTCCATTAACAAAATGTGCACAGTCTTTTAATATTTACACTTTTTGAGTCACCAGCTCCTACTGAGCATGTGCAAGAATTCACAGCATATACGTATATGCATTTGTGGTTGGCTGATGGCTGTCACATGGTACAGGGGGAGTGGAAATAGACATAACTTTGCAATTTATTTTAAAAAAATCTACTACTCATTTGAAGTTCAGACTAAGTGCTATTGCATTGTCTTCTTATCATGCATTTGTTGATTATGCAAATCTATTGTATTGACTGGTCCTTTAACTGTTTTCTAGGATATGGAGGAGGTTTTAATGAACGGGAAAATGTGGAGTATATTGAGCGTGAAGAATCTGATGGGGAATATGATGAGGTGATGTATTTTTATTTATTTTTTTCTTTGCTGGAATTAGTTGTGGTTATTTCATTTTTTGAATGTGCCTGTGGTCATTTGTTGTGCAAATTAATGTTGCATATTGTTATAGTAGTAATGCATAAAGTATTGCTTTAAAGGGACATGATACCCAAATATTGAAGCACTTGAAAGTGATGCAGCATATCTGTAAAAAGCAGACTAGAAAATAGCAAAGCAAAGTTTGACATCAGCACAAATGAAGCTGATTGGCTTATTATTTTCGGCATGCATCTACAGTAGCCGAAGAATAACTGATCACAGAGCACTTTGGTGAACTGAGGAAATTTTGAGGTAAAATATCTTCCTTTTTTACATAGAGATGTTCAGGTGATATTATCTTGTCAGCTTTTTACAGTTATGCTGCATTACTCTCAAGTAATTTAGAATAGGGGTGTTTACGTCCCTTTAAACATAATGTAAGATTATTACTAATATGTACAAAAATTTTATTTTTAAAAACGCATCTAATTATGTTTTAATAAACTTACATATTTGAGTTCCCGTCTCCCCCCATTGACAGCATGTGTGTTTTTTTTTTTTTTTTTTTTTTTGAGACTGCTAATCCAATCATGCTCTTTGAGTTAAATGTGCGTGCACTTCCTACACCAAGGAGACACTGTGCGCATGCGGGAATGCACCTAAAGGGAAATCACAATGATATTGTTGTAAATTGTGAATCGGTACTCGTGTTAAGATTCACGGTTTACTTGTATCTGTGCCAGCTAGTGCATCGCGGAGAGACTCTGTGTGCGAGGATTAGTTACAATGGGGACTGCTCTATATGTCACCGCACTACAGAAAAGGGGGCAGAGGGACTACCAAACACTGGTATGATAAAACACATAAATATTTTAAAAGGTAATTTAAAAATACATAAATGATTAAAGTGATTGTAAAATATAGTGAATTAATGCCCAGTATCTATAAATAATCTTAAAAACAGGGGCACTTTAATTCATTAAACTTTACGAAGACATTTCATTTTTTAAATTTACCACTGAGTTATGGTAAACCTAACGAATCCGGCTTCCTACAATCGTTGAGTGCCACACCAGGTGTTGCACACTACGATTGGAGGAAGCAGTCATAGACCTGTTAAAGAAGGTAGGAGATGCGGGCGGAAGAACAGCGGTATGTTTACCATAACTCAGTGGTAAATTATTTTTAAAATGAAGCGTTTTTGTAAAGTTTAATGAATTAAAGTGCCCCTGTTTTAGAGATTATTTTTAAGATTATTTTTATATACTGGGCATTCATTAAACTTTACAATCACTTTAATGCTTAATAGGTGGGGATGGCACATGCATTAAGCAGGCTAACTTTGAAAAGATTTCAAATACCATCACTAAGTTTTAATATGAAAGAGAATACCAGAGGATAGGCAGTAAAATCATCTGATGCAATTTATGGATTGTGGTATAAGAATTTGGTAAAAATGTTTAAAAATCATATATATATTAGGGCTGGGCGATATGGGTGGGGAAAAAATCGCGTTTTTAAAAAAAATTAAAGCGCAATTGCAATTTAATCGCGATTTTATTAAAAATTACTATAACACCTTCATTTTTCAATAAAACGTTTATTTAACACTACAGAATCTTACTGTACATGTTTCTCAATGTCCAATACAGTCTTGGAGCATAAAAATATTAACCATAAAATAGTTAAAGGACCTGTCAACACAGCACAAAACCAAAATAAATATACAGCCACATAGAGGATTAAGTTATAATGTATATGAGCATTCAAAATAAAAACTTGGATAGTAAAATTATTATAAAACTTACTTTTCTCCTGTCTGTTTTACCAATTGTTCTGAGGCTTGTCCACCTCCCACGCCTAGAGGAGGATGGGCTCACTGTGAGTGACAAATTTTATCTTCCAATCCAAGATTAGCCTATTTGCATTTTTTTTCACCCATTGTGTGCATGTGAGTGTGCACGTGATTCCCCTTGCATGTGCACGTGACTCCCTCCTCAGACGTGCACTATTGTCTTTATAAATTACAGGCAAGCACAGCATGAAAGCGAGCAGCTCTGCTAAACAGCATTTAGAGTAGGAGCTGTTCCCTTTCATCTCGGTTGGATTGGTGCCACATTATAGTGCTTCTCTGTCTTATATGTTTTAGTGCACCCACATAATTGCAGCATAAATGTTTATTTTGCTCCCCTTGCATGAACATTTTCACTATAAAAAAATAATTTCAATTTTTTTTTAAATTTATAATGTTCCCATTTTATAGTAAGTCTGTGTAATTTTGCACTTCCAATTATTTTATAATTATCATCCCTAGTTTTAATTATAGGCTACCCATGCTACATATCTATTTATAAATGTATATTTTATATAGTCTTCCATTGATACTCGGCAGGCAATATGGGTATTTAAATAATGGAATTTATATATTTTTTTATACCTTAGAAAGCACCCTACTTGCTTTTATAATTAGTAATTTATTTTTAATGTATAGGCTAACCCTGCTACTTCTCTTTTTAACATTTATTTTTCATAAAGTCTTTCACTGATACTCTGGAGGCAATTTGGATCTTGAAATACGAGAAATTTTACTTATCGTACCTACAAAAACACTATTCTCTTTTTAAGGCTAACCCTGTTGCATATCTGTATGTAAAAATAATTAGAAATCAATTTCATGCAGATATTTTCCGTTTGTTATTTCCACCTTTGCATGTAAGGCTATTTTTATCTGTGCAAAATCCTTTTCATGCACCCTACTGCCTCTTCAAAGTTAAACCTTTCCTAGCCAAAGCCTTACATGCAAAGGGGGTAAATAATAAACGCTAAATCTCTGCATGCAATTGCGGTCTTCTATTTGTAAACATGCAGATATACAACAGGGTTAGCATAAAAGAAGAGATGGAAAATACAAAATACTTTTATTGGCTAACCCTGCTACCTACATTTGTGTGTGTGTGTATATATATGTATGTATATGTAACCCTCAGTGTACGCCGGGGTTAGGTTCCAGAAGGAATGGTTGTAAATTGAAACCCAGTTTATAATGTAAGTCAATGGGAAGTGAGGGAGATAGGTTCCAGGCCCCTCTCAAAATTGTCATAAGTAACACCTAATACATTATTTTTAAAGCTTTGACATGAAGACTTTAAATGCTAAAGAGCATTATAAACCTAATAAAATAATCCCACAACACAGACTTCACTTGCATTTTTCTGCAGTTATTTCTATGCATTCCAATCTGGACTGATTTATAGACAGGAAGATCTTGTTCCTTTGAAATCTGCTCGATAGCTCAGGTCTGGTTAAACTGATTAATTTCAGCTTGCTTGGCTTTGATGCAACACAATCGGACAGTGCCACCTACTGGCTATTTTAATAAATGCACTGCTTCTCAATGCTTTTCAATAGCAGTCACATGACTGGAAAAAAAGGTGTAAATTGAACCGTTGTAAAACGAGGGCCACCTGTGTGTGTGTGTGTATAAATTGTATATCATTTTTTTTTTTTTTTTTTTAATTATGTGTGTATGTCGCAAATCTACTTTTTAATTATATCAAAGTAAATTCCATCTCCCCACTGAACAGGATAACACCGGAGCACACGTTTGCGCATAATCCTCTGTGGAGACAACGCTGGGGCACACGTTTGCGCATAATCATCCTTGGAGTGAGTGGAGACGGCTTGACGTCTCAGCTGTTTGGCTGTGTTTCCCGGGCTGCGCTCTGATACACCGGATACCCGCGGAGTAGGTGATCAGACATAGGTAGCCAGGCATTGTTTATACACAGCCCTGTGACTTGTTCATTTATCCTGTATAACCGCAGTTTATCAAGAGTTTACTACATGGGATTGCTGACAAGTTGTGACTGAGGCTCTTACACACAGATTACGCACATCTCTCTGGGCTTACTAATACTAACAGACAGTAGTGACCCAGACCTATGCGTCGGCTATTTCACATTAGTATATGGATGAACAAGTATAAGTGGTTAGTAAGAGGCATGGGTGGTATTACTTGGGTGACCTGCAAACCTCAAAATTGTAATCTCTGTGTATAAGAGCCTCAGTCACAACTTGTCAGCAATCCCATGTAGTAAACTCTTGATAAACTGCGATTATACAAGATAAATGAACAAGTCACAGGACTGTGTATAAACAATGCCTGGCTACCTATGTCTGATCACCTACTCCGCTGGTATCCGGTGTATCAGAGCGTAGCCTGGGCAACACAGCCAAACAGCTGAGACGTCAAGCCGTCTCCACTCACTCCAAGGATGATTATGCGCAAATGTGTGCCCCAGCGTTGTCTCCACAGAGGATTATGCGCAAACGTGTGCCCCAGCGTTGTCTCCACAGAGGATTATGCGCAAACGTGTGCCCCAGCGTTGTCTCCACAGAGGATTATGCGCAAACGTGTGCCCCAGCGTTGTCTCCACAGAGGATTATGCGCAAACGTGTGCCCCAGCGTTGTCTCCACAGAGGATTATGCGCAAACGTGTGCCCCAGCGTTGTCTCCACAGAGGATTATGCGCAAACGTGTGCCCCAGCGTTGTCTCCACAGAGGATTATGCGCAAACGTGTGCTCCGGTGTTATCCTGTTCAGTGGGGAGATGGAAATCTGTGTACCGATGCTCCTGCAAAAATAGACAGAAATAGTCACGTGGTTCCGGACGGCCAATCAAAACAAGCAACAGAATGCATACCTGCTACATTAACAAAGCAGGCTGGAAGTCAGGCAGCTCTGTGTTAAGCTCGTCACGCTCTTCACGCTGTTCTGCTTCTGTGGACAGTGCACATCCTTTTATGTGCACTGCTCCACCAAAGAAGCGCGCTGCCGATGTGCCGGTGACGTCACCACTTGCGGCTGCACAGTGAATGAAAAATGCATATATACGTATATGCATTTTTCATTCGCAAGTTACAAACACGTGACAAAGAGGACAGGGAAAGCGGCCAAAAATGTAAAAGAATAATTAGAGGGGAAAACATGACATAAAAATAAGGTACTGTAAGAGACATGTAATATTTCACAAGGAATATGTTTATAATTGTTCTGTATAGTGTTGACTGGTCCTTTTAAAATAAAATTTGCTAGTGCTACCTGTGCTGTGGTTACATAGATAGTATGAAGTCCCTTTAAAGGGACACTGAACCCAAATTTTTACTTTCATGATTCAGATAGAGCATGCAATTTTAAGCAACTTTCTAATTTAATTCTATTATCAATTTTAATTCATTCTCTTGCTATCTTTACATGAAAAAGAAGGCATCTCAGCTAAGGAGCCAGCAAATGTTTGCTTCAGGACCATGGACAGCACTTGTTTATTGGTGCTGACCAATCGGCAAGGACAACCCAGGTTGTTCACCAAAAATGGGCCGGCATCTAAACTTACATTCTTGCTTTTCAAATAAACATACCAAGAGAATGAAGAAAATTTGATAATAGGAGTAAATTAGAAAGTTGCTTAAAAATGCATGCTCTATGTGAATCATGAAAGAAAATTTTTGAGTACAGTGTCCCTTTAACAGTACACTACAGAATCTTACTGTACATGTTTCTCTCAATGTCCAATGCACTCTTGGAGCATAAAAATACAAACCACAAAATAAGTTTTTTAAAAAAAAAGTGTCAGTAAGGCACTATAAAGTTTTTGTACAATACTCACTTTATTGCTCACAACTTTGAGCTGTCGTACCGCCACACCACTGCTTGACCACCCCCACACACTCTTCAATCTCTTCCAAAATGGCCGTTTCGCGGGCATTCTCCGGTCCACCCACGGCCGCACACTGGTCTGCCACTCATTCTCCGCCTCCGTTTTCAGGACAATCTGAGGATTATTTTTTTTTTTTAAATTGCATACTCTCGTGGTTTTAAAACCGCGGCGATTAATCGCGGTTTAAAACCGCATCCGCGATTAATCGTGCAGCCCTAATAAATATATAAATATAAATAAATAAATAAATATATATATATATATATATATATATATATTTCAAAAAGGAGCGCACTCGCCACAAAAACAGCTGCCAGGGTGCCAAAGGTTGAATATAACTGATAAAGAACGGCACTCACTGGTCTTTCCAAAGTGTACTTAATAGAAAAAATGTGACGTTTCGGGGGGACACTCCCCTTCCTCAGACAAGCAAACACAAGTGACAAGAATCCATTTAAACATTATAAGCCCCTCCCAGTGAAGTGAAAATGCGCCAAAACTGTAGTCATGGCAACAATCCAAAACAAGTAATGTCAATTTCTAAACAACAATATTACAAACCATAATGTCAGAGCATACCTCAGTATACAAATAATGCACTTCCCAAAATACATTTAAAATACCCATGTGTAAATAATGATCATGAATGGAATGTGACAATACATTTCTATATCTATAGTTCTGTATGACCAGCATCCCTCTAGCTACTATACTGAACAAAGCGTAACAATTTCAAAAAAAGAAAGTGAGAGTATATGCAAAACGGAAAAATATTACCTTTTGATATCCTCCTAATCCATACCTCCAGCTGGACATCTGTCTGTCCCCAGCATGCAGCCTCTCCGCATACAAGTGCTCAGGCTCATACTGTGAGCATCATAATTCAGAGACATGGCTAAGAGGCCACGCGAGCTCATCCGCCCTCCTTTGGTATACATGATTAATGCAACTAAATACAGTATTAATGTAAAAAGCAAATCTCAAACGTATATAAATAACCTAATATATACACATTATATACATACATCAGACCAAGCCAATGTATGTGTAAGAACTTGCTATTTGACCCCTTATATGATTCTCTTTTTAAGCATAAGTCAAAATGCTAAGGTACTATTAACAATCTGTGCCCTACTGCTGCGATGTCTCTATAGAGCCCTAAACATAACCAGGATTGTAAATGATCCATAGGCTGAAATGTTCATACAACCAGGGTCACATAATAATTAGTAAACATTACTACTGTTGATATAGGTAATAGCACTAACCTAGATATAAATGCCCTTACCAATGGTAGTAGCTGTTATAAATATTCCTCAATGTTAAAGTCTAGGGAAAATATCATTAAATCCTTAATACCTTTCTTAAAGGGGTAGAGGAATTAAATACAAATATACTTGTATGAGTCAAAAAATAAATAAATGTTAGAGTCCCATGTTAGCAGAAAACAGGGTTTTAGTATTTTTATTTTCTTTTCACAGTTTGGTAGAAAAAAGAAAAAGTATCGTGGCAAACCAGGTGGTCCTAAAACTGTAATAAAAGTTGAAGAAAAGGAAGCTGCGGTTAAAGTGGGTGTTACTGTGGAGGACGATGAGGAGGAAGAAGATGAGGGAGAGGCAGACCTCTCAAAGTACAAGCTGGATGATGTAAGCCATATTTGATGATAAATTTTGTTTTTAAAAATACATTAAAAGCTGAAATTGATGCACTCCACACTGCTCCCTGGCAAGTTGCCTTAGCTGCCTAAACTAACTTGTCAGCAAGCAGTGTAAGTTTTAGCTGCCACTCGCTGCAGAGACGAGTTTGTTGTCAATGTAACCATGTGCAGGAATAATCTACTACAAAGCAGGTCTATCAGGTGCTTCATTGTTTCTGTCCCTAAATGTTTGCTGTAAATGGGAAACCTGTTTCCTGCATTGTTGTGTGCAGTATACTGTCAATGAGAGTATGGGGAACAGCACCCAAACAAGTAGGCACAGGAGCAAGGAGTCACCCCTCCAATGACAAATCTTGAAAAAGGAAGAGGCTCCATCCTGGGCAGATGGTTAAAATAAATATCTTTATTCCATGGTCCAAAAGAAAAACGTTTCAGACCTATAAAAGGTCCTTAGTCACTGCTGTCCACAGCTACTACAGCCATCGATGTCTGGCTGCTTGGTAGAAAGCTCTGTACATGCACTAAAGCCATGTGCAAACGCATCAGTGCTGGAATGGATGGCAGTACCATGACTAGGAGAGGATCAGACTCGATACCATGCTTATAAAATGTATTTAGCTTTGTGTCCTTTAAGAGAAGAGGGGTTAAACAGTGCCACTATGATTATAAGTGAGGTAAATGCTCAAACATGAGTCAAGTCAAATATGAACTGCATGTAAGAAATGTTATACTTGAATCCCTCTGTTTAGTAACAGAATGAAATAAAATAGGGTTCAATTATTTCATATTGTAACATGATTTTAAACCTAGGTGTCTTTCTGCTTATAAGTCAGTATATACATATGGTAACGTCTGTACATGCAAGTTTAGGTTGTACGGTCTTTTAAAGGGATATGAAACCCAATAAAAAGGGATATGAAACCCAATAAAGGGATATGAAACCTAATAAAGGGATATGAAACCCAATAAAGGGATATGAAACCCAATAAAGGGATATGAAACCCAATAAAGGGATATGAAAACCCAAAAAAATCTTTCGTGATTCAGAGCAAACCATTTTAAAAAAAAAAAAGCTTTCGAAACTACTTCTATTATCAAATTTGCTTTGTTCCCGTGATATTTTGTGTTGAAGAGATACGATACCAAGGTAGGTATCTGGAGCACTACATGGCAGGAAATAACGCTGCCATCTACTACTGCTGCCATATAGTGCTCCATAAATGGGCCTGATCCTAAGATTCTGTCCCTGTTTTTTCCATAAAAGATACGAAGAGTTTGAAGAAAATTTGATAATAGAAGTATTTTTAGAAAGTTGTTTAAAATCTCATGCTCTATCTGAATCATGAAAGAAACATTTTTGGTTTCCTGTCCCTTTTAACGGGATACTAACCCCACATTTTTTCTTGCATGATTCAGATAGAACATGCAACTTTCTCATTTACTCCTATTATCAATTTTTCTTTGTTCTCATGTTATCTTGATTTGAAAAAGCAGTAATAAAAGGTTAGGAGCCGGCCCATTTTTTTAGTTCAGCACCTTGGTAGAGCTGCTGATTGGTTTGCTACATTTAGCCACAAATTAGCAAGTGCTACCCAGGTGCTGAACAAAAAATGGTCTGGCTCTAAAGCTTACAGTACTGCTTTTTCAAATCAAGATAGCATGAGAACAAAGAAAAATTGATAATAGGAGTAAATTAGAAAGGTGCTTAAAATCTCATGCTCTATCTGAATCATGAAAGAAAAAAAATTGGGTTTAGTATCCCTTTAAGCTGAGCCATCAATATTTTCATATGTTTCTCATCAATTGTCTTTAATTTTCGTATGTTACAATTTGTAATGTAAATTATGTGTATTTCCAGTTCTAGCACTTAGTATTTTGGCGCTTTATAAATGAATACTAAATCCATTTATACACAAATTTTGGGTTTAGGATGATGATGAAGATGAGGAAGAAGACGGCGATCTATCAAAATATAATCTTGCCAGCGATGATGAGGATGATAGTAAAAATAAGAAACCTGCTCGTAGTAGATCTCGATCTTCTCATTCCAAGTCGTCTCGCTCCTCTTCCCACACAAGCTCAAGGTCTAGGTCCAGGTAAACGGGTACAGGTCAAGGGTAAAGCCAGGCAAAATGTCAGTATCTAACTTTCTTATCTACTTTATTTTTATATGTATGTTTTATTGCTCTGTATTTGTGTTAGTCTTGAGCTCTGTAATTAAAGAAGCAGAAAGCTCAAATTTGAAATCAACTAAAGTACATTTCAGGTTCGAGCTTTGTACTTTTAAATCCTTTTTTGGTTTGATTTACTTTGTGTTAATTAAACCTTTCCAAAGTCAATAACTTTTAAACACTCAGGTCATGTTTTAGATAAATAAATATTGCCATAGTTAAAGAATCCGCATTTACCTTTCTAATTCTTTTTTGTTGTTGCTTGATGCTACTTTTAATATGAATTGCTTATTCTGTATTTCATATTTAGTATTTCATTGCATATGAATTATGTTTTGCTAGAATGTTTAGTGAAGCTTGAGTACTGTTGATCTCATGCTTCAATACATTTGTTTCCTTTACTAACTTTTGGTTAATGTAGTCTACTTCTCAATGGATTTTTTTGTTCCTTTTTTTTTGTTTTGTTTTTATTTTAATATTTGCATGCTCTGCTTTTTTTGTAAATAGTTTCCTTCTGCAGGCAGTTGTTAGTCAAATACAAGTTAAAGTTCCATAACCATTAAATAAAACTGGGTTAAAACACACAACTTAAGTCCCACAATACAGTTCAGCTCCAGAACTTCACACGGTCATTGTTTGATTGTGTCCTGCTTGAGAGCAGAACTTTAGCTATGTGTTAATTGCTTTGTGAGAGTCAAATGCATAGTTGGCAAGGGTCATTTAGTGCAAAAAACAAACAAACAAAGCTTTGTATTTTATTGTTTCATTACCACGTCCCTTTTAAAATAAACTTGTTCCTTGTTGAAATTTGAAAGATGGCATGTAATGTAAGCTTTTTGTCATCCTTTTATATTTCACATTTCTGCTCTCCGATGAATATTTTAATCCACTACGTATTAAACAGAATAGGAACACAAATAATTTTGCATTCTCTATACTTTTTGTTTACCATAAATAAGAATAACCGTTGGCCTACATGTTTGGTATACAGAGGCGCAGTGTAAAATCACTTAAATGAACTTGCTATGATTTTGTGTTTTTGCAGTATATGCAAACTTTTTTTTTTTTTTATTTAGTGGTTTTTCTTGTTAACACATTTTAAAACAAATTTATTTTTTAGTTTTTAGAATAGAATACGGTTTTATTTTAAGTTACATTTTTTTTCTTATATGTAGAAAGTAGTACTGGAAAAGAATGCTTCATGTTGTTTCAGATCCCGGTCGAGAAGCTCTTCCAGTTCCCAATCAAGAACTCGCTCCAGTCCAAGACGTCCTAGATCTCGTGGTTCAAAATCAAGGTGAATAGGGGTACCTCTCTGGTGAACAGAGAGAGTGTTCCAGAATTGACTTAATCTTGGTCATTTAAATGTTAACACGTATCTTTTAATGTTACATATCAAAAAGTACAGTTTTTTTGTTTTTGTTTTGTTTTTTTATTTTGTTTTTGTTTAATCTTTTTAACCCCCCCCCCCCCCCCCCATAGGTTATCTAATTTTTTTTTTCAGACTGAATATGAGTTTAATATTTGTATTTAAAAAAAAAAAATCTTTATCACAACCTACTTAATGCTGTAATGCATACACAATGAGGCCCTGTGGTCAGTAAAATTTCATGATGGCTCTGGTGTTTGAGCTGGGTAGAGATGCAGAAATAACACCTCTCCCTTTCTTGCCATGCACAGACAAAGCTACATGTGTTCCCACCCCCCTACCTACCACTTCTCTTTGCATCCAGACTCTGCACTCTCCTTGTATCCCTTTAAATCCCCTTGTACAGTGGTAACACAATCCTACGACCTGCAAAGGTAAGGGGCAGTCAAGGGATTGAATCAATGCTGAGTGCGTTCTTGGAAATAAAGGTATTAAACCGCTGCTTTAAGTATTACACAATAGTGATTTCCCTATGTGTTCCTGCCAATCAAAAGCTAAATTAATAGTGCATGGGTTGTATGGGTAATCAATACTTTAGAGCCTTGCTGCGAATGTTAAGGGTTTAAATATATACTCTCCACAATTTTGTAGCCCTAATTGTTAAGCCCTCTTTATTTATATTGCTCACACTTAAACCATGTAGCCAAATGGGGGGGTCTTTTCTTGAGGGTGTTTTAAAAGACAGAGGTACCTATGTAAAGACAAGTTTAAAATTCTCCCTAGATAAATGTTCATTATATCATAACTATAATTTAGTAATTTTCTGCCGTGTACAGTTTGTAGCACTCCTATGTGGCATGAATATAAAAAATAATCCGATATATTTTTAACTATTGATTGTTCTGTACTTGTCAATGTTATTTGAAGGCATAAACCAAATATTAAGAGATGAATGCTTATGACTGTTCTCAAATTAAGAAATTGTGAAATCTCCCCAAAAGAGAGGTTTCTCTGGTATTGTTTTGTTGAGTATTATTTTTTTTATTTTTTTTTAAATGACATTTTTGTATTTAATTTATTTTTAAACAGTTTTTCCTCTAAATAAATTCCGTATCTATAACTACAATATTTAACGTTTTCAAATAAACTAATCATCCTTGCTTTATATTAATTGTCTAGAAGTCTGATAAGTTTTGAGACTTTAAATCTATTTACTTCCAATGTGTGAAGGGCAATGCAGTGTTGTCCTCTGAAGAAGGCAGCATTTCTGGATGCCAGGTCTTACTGTTATGCTTTAAAAAATATATATGTTTACAGTTGTTTTGCTCAGTATATGACTTCTGAAAGTTCTAGGTCATAGGCTGTAAAAGAAAAATATTCTGTAATTCTTAGATGTTTGCTTTTTTTTTTTTTTTTACATAATGTTATTGCATTAACTTTATTAAATAAGTGACAGACATCATGATACTATAAACTTTGTGTTATATATTGAGATTAAAAACCATTGCTGATAACCCAGATGAACCCCTAAGTGTTGAGTTTACGTGACCATCCTTTTTAAATCATGTTACACACAATAAATCGTATTCGTTTTTGATAAAGATCCAGCTCCAGGTCCAACCGGGGTTCCTCTTCCCCAAGAAAAAGATCTTATGCAAGTTCACGATCTTCATCATCTCCTGAGAAGGGCAAGAAGAGAAGCCGCTCTAGATCCTCATCTGGTGACCGCAAAAAAAAGAGAACGAGATCACGGTCAACAGAAAGGTTTGGGTTACTGTAGAATTAGGGATTTTTTTGTTTTTAACATAGCCATATGTTATACTCTAAATGTCGTCTTTTATAAATTGTCAAACTAATATCTCTAGATGGGGGGTTCAAGCCTTAATTATATCTATATATAATTTTTATTTGGGGAGAAGTTGGAGTGAGTAACTGTTTCAATAACATAATGCTTTTTAGCAAACATTGGCTCTTTTCAATACATATTTTTATTTTTTCCTCCCGCTTTTCAAACACAAAACAAATTTCACCCATAGAACCCCACTCATCTATTTTTACTATGAGATTAATTGCACATATAAACTGATATCATTGAAAGCCAAAATTAAACTTTATTTAAGGAGCGCATACGATTTTAATGACTTTTCAATATATATTGTCGAGATTGACATTTGCTCCTTTCCTTGACAACATACAGCCGTATGCTCGGGATTGTGTACAGCTGCAATTATAGCTCTTACATCACCAATAAGCCTACATTTAGTTACTTTTTTTTATAAAAAGATTCAACAAATACCAAGAGAAAGTTACATTTGGCAATTGGAAAGTCTTCTTAATATGTTATGTTCTTTCAACAGGACAATATAATGTAAAATGTTCTCCCATTTAATGTGTTCCCAATTATCTATTTTACTTGCTGGAATTTATTTAACTGTTTACAAGTAGCTCTTTTGCCTTTATTTTGTCATTGAAATAGCTGCTTATCCCCACCTATACTTTAAATGTCAGTGCTTAAGTACTGGTTGTAGAAAAGCTATCTAAACAGGAAAGGTTTAAAATTATGTTCTCAATGATGTAGGGGGTGTAAACAGAGAGGTACTGAAATGTTTATTTTCAATTAGACAGAGATGAGATAAGAAGCCTTTGTGTTTATACAATGTCTGTTCTCCCTGAATGCTCAGCCCAATTAAATAGGATGTGGATTCAAAGAGCAAAACCGCTATTCCATATAAGAATGGTTTCAAATGCTTCCCACATGCAGAAAAAGACAACAGCTTGTGAAAGTTCAATATGCTAAGATCTGTGCAAATCCAAATCTTAGTGTGTTGCATTTTCAGAAGAAAAGAGCCGGATGCCACAAGCGTCCACATTCTTCCTCATTTGGAGGGCATCCTTCTGCATTATAACTGTAGGCTGCAGACAAATGGCATCTGCTGCCCACTTTCCACATTCCTTGTTGTAAACCTTGTGCACCCATCCCTTAGTACGTGAGGCCCATAGCCTCAAGCAGTGCAAAAGTGACATGCTGTATAGAATTGGAGCAAGCAATTTTTCCACTACAATGTCCTTTTAATATTAAATGCTCCATAAACATGCGTTATGCAAAAATGCAATAATTCTTCAGTATTTTGTTCATTTTCCTATTTTTTAACTTTGAAAATGTTGGCTTTTCTATTTTCCCTAGAAAGACTAAAGACCATCCTAAAGATTTCTGAAACTGCACAGTGGTTGCATAATCATTGCATACATATAGATGTGAAAACAGTCTTACAAGCTTAAAGGGACATGAAACCCACATTTTTTTTTCTTTCATGAGTCAGAAGTAAATTAGAACGTTGTTTAAAATCGCATGCTTTTTCTATTATCAAATTTGCTTCATTCTCTTGATATCCTTTGCTGAAAAGCATATCTAGATAGCATCAGTAGCTGCTGATTGGTTGCGGCACATAGATGCTTTGTGTGATTGGCTCACCCATGTGCATTACTATATATTCAACAAAGGATATCTAAAGAATGAAGCAAATTAGATAATAGAAGTAAATTGGAATGTTTAAAATTGTATCCTGTACCTGAATCATGACAAACGTTTTGGGTTTAGTGTTCTTTTAAGGGAAACCTAGGTGTGATATACAGGGTTAACCATCCCTGCACCAGTCAGTTGGGACAGAAAGGGTTAACAGACCCTTTTCACTTAAACCAGTTTCACAGTCTAGCTACTCCAGGCAAGTTTGTGACTTCAGTGCGTGTAAGAATTAACAATCTTTTTTTTTTTTTTTTCTAGACCTAGAAAAAATTCCCAAACTCTCCTTTAATACCACCCACACTAAACTATATCTGCTGCCACCACTTTAATATTATTTTATTAAAAATTTATAAAACGGTAATCTTACCAGTATCTTCAGTAACGTGGTTTAAATGCAAAAACGTAATAAAATGAACATTTTATTATGAACAAAACATTCTCTATATACAAAACCGTTTTTAAAACCAAACAAAAAAACTTCAAAATTTTAACAGGTCGATATAGTTTAAAAACTAATACATCTGCTTATTAAAGGGACAGTCAACCATAGAATTGTTATTGTTTTAAAAGATAGATAATCCCTTTATTACTCATTCCCCAGTTTTGCATAACCAACACAGTTATATTAATATACTTTTTACCTCTGTGATTACCTTGTATCTAGGAACCTTCTTCCAGCCCCCTGATCACATGACTGTGCCTGTTTATTATCTATTGTCTTAAAGTTAGCATCGTGTTGTGCTAGATCTTAAATAACTCCCTGTGCCTGAACACAGTGTTATCTATATGGCCCACCTGTACTTTCTGTCTTTGTGTTGAAAAGAGATTTAAAAAGCATGTGATAAGAGGCAGCCCTCAAAGGCTTAGAAATTAGCATATGAGCCTACCTATGTTTAATTTACACTAAGAATACCAAGAGAAAAAAGCAAATTTGATGATAAAAGTAAATTGGAAAGTTGATTAAAATTAAAAGTCCTATCTGAATAATGAAAGTTTAATTTATACTAGACTGTCCCTTTAAGTTCAGCCTAATTTTAGCAGACTTTTTGTTTGTATTTACTTATTGAGGCAAGTGTCCCTTTTAAATATAATTATGTGCATGTGCTGATATGTTCATAATTATATTTTTATGTATATATTTATTTGAGACAAACGCCTACATGTTTGTATTTCGAAAATTGTTCATAATGACATAGAAAACAAACCATTACATTTTTGTTTTGCAGGCGCCAAGGGTCGTCGTCTGGATCGTCTCACTCTGGTTCCCTTTCTTCAAGTTCTAAAAAGAAATAAACAATCTTTGGAAAAGTGGCTTACCTCATTACAATACATGAGGCACACTATATTATTAAAATGATAAAAAAAAAATCCTGTCTTTTTATGAGCATTGATAACTGAGAAAGTAGAGGTGCATGTCTTTGTGCTTACTCAGCTACAGCAGCAGTTGATGTTTGCATTTTAAGCCATAAGACGTTCAATAGCAAGGGGAAAATGGCAAACGAATGAATGAATTTCATTTGTATTTTTTCATTATTTTTTTTTTCTTCCTTTAAACCACACTTCAAAAGCATTTCCTTGTTTTTATTTTTTAAATGGGGCATTTGGTTTCCAGTTCCCTAGGACGGCATAATTTATTATTTTTTTTTGTGCCTATTTTTACATTAAACTCACTGCAGCTTCCAACCTAATCCATTATGTCAATGTCCCTTTAACACAAGTTTACATGCAGTTAAAATTTGTAGTATGTGTAAAAAAAAAAATTTTTGTTTCTAAATGAATTTGTATTTCTTGTGGCTTAAATTGCATTTGCTGGCAACAAATTTAGATTGATAGTTAAGTCTTTTTAAAAAAAATACTGTTTAAAATGGATAAAGAAAATCTTAAATGGTGTTACACGGTAAGTATTAGAAGGTTGTTTCTGTCCTGAACACAATCTTAACATATCTCTAGTAGATAAGCATAATAAATATATATTTTTATGGTTCTTCCAGTCAGTTCCATGGGATGTTCAAATAAATGAATAAAAACTAAATTTTCCGAATAGCTGAGATTAAAAAAATCTGGCTTCCATTTTTTTCTCTGCTATAGATAATTCTGTTTTTCGCTCCTAATTTGTCTTTAGTTATGTATTTTTATATTCCTTGAATGTGAACTGTCAACCAGTGTTTGTTGTGCCTAATACTTCTATTCAAATGTGCATAACTTTTTAACCAACTGTTGCTAGAAACTACCTATAGTATACCCATCTTTGTGTAAAAATGTGTGCTGAGAAGGTGAGAGTTTTTACTATTTAGCATATGAAAAATCAAGGCGCTCTGTTCTGAAACAACTTTTTTTTTTTTCTTTGTTTTTAGCTTAAATGTCATTTCTGAAAAAAGTTTGCTGTAGAAATGTGTAAATAAAAAAAACAAAACTGACATGCATTCAAGCTTGTCTCCCTTTATTTTGGTAGCATACATCTATATTGGGGGGGGTTAATTATTTTTTTTGAGGTTTTGCAATTAACATACTTCAACAAAAATTGTTCAACATATCAGGGCAGAAGTATTATCATTCCAGTATCAATACAATATCATATGATTTAGTTATCGTGTCTCAATGTTATAATAGAAATTCTAAGTTTGAAACCTCAGATTTATATCTCTTCTAGGATGATTATAATTATCTACTGTTGAGATAACTAACCCAATGATAACAAAGAGATCAGTCACATCTGGTAGCTATTCATTTGACCTTTGACACATTTGCTTTACTATGTCTGGGGAATATATCAATTTAATTCTGCTTAAAGACTCCAAGAAAGGCGGTGGGCTAGGGAGAAGCAACTACAACAAAAAAAAAAAGGGGAGGGAAAACCGCCTTCCTCGCTTACAACACGCCAAGCTGCTCAAGTCTTGAATAAAGTGTTCCAGGATTGCCAAATTTCAGAATACAGATCAGATCTGTTACTTGAAAAGCATTTTGCTCCATATTTTTGATGTATTCCATGATATGGGCACTCTCTTGCTATTGCTAATTTTGTGGCCATAAATAAGTATATCATCAGAAATCTATCTAAATCTTTTATGCTAAAAGATCCATAATGCAGGAGACCCACGGCTGGATCAAATATCACCGGAATTTTTAGTTTCTTCAGGATATCGTAAGCATATCTCCATACTCTCCTGATTCTAGGACATTCCCACCCGATATGTACCACTGTACCTAAATTTCCACATTTCTGCCAACATAGGGGGGAGGCTGTCTCGTAATAAATATGTAAGGTAGTAGGTACTAAGTGCCATCTGTAATAGAGTTTGCACAATGTAGTATCTTTTTTGCGATCACCAGTTCCCCAAACCAATCTTCTGCATCTGTCTCCAATCCCTCTCCCAGGCTATATTGATTGTGCTTGTGGCCTATGTTTGCGATTAGGGTTTGATAGTGGAAAGAAAGTGAGCCTTTGAGTAACTTCCCTGTCGCCCAGCGTTTTTCCCAGGTTGTAGGTTCTCTGGGAATTTGTCTAGCTAATTCCCATGTTTTAAAAAGGCTGATCAACCTAATGTATTCAAAATGGAGGGATGAGGGCAGCAGGTGTTTATCTTTAAATGCGTTGAATTCTAGAACTACATTTTCTTTGTTTGTGTATAAATTTGCAGATTCTCTCCATTTGAGCATGTGACTTCCAGGTAAGGAAATTAGTATGTGCCTAATTTTGTATATGGGAGACGTGTGTGGGGAAATGTTTAAGGTATGCTTTTTAATGTCCTAGTGCTTCAGTATATCTAGGATAATTGGATGGGAAATGTTTAAAGGGATACTGACTGAACCCATTTTTTTTTTATTTCATGATTCAGATAGAGCATGCAACTTTCTAATTTACTTATATTATCAATTTTTCTTCGTTCTCTTGCTATCTTTATTTGAAAAAGAAGGCATCTAAGATAAGGAGCCAGCAAATGTTTGGTTCAGAACCATGGACAGCTCTTGTTTATTGGTGCTGTCCAATCAGCAAGGACAACCCCGGTTGTTCACCAAAAATGGGCCAGCATCTAAACTTACATTCTTGTTTTTCAAATAAACATACCAAGAGAATGAAGAAAATTTAATAGGAGTAAATTAGAAAGTTGCTTAAAAATTCATTCTCTATCTAAATCACGAAAGAGAAAAAATTTGGGTTCAGTATCCCTTTAATGAATTGCGCAACTATGTCAGGATCCATGGGAGATCCGAAAGTAAAATGTCTTTTGGCATTATTGATCTACCTCCGGTAGATCTGTATTTGACTGACTTCCTCTGAGCAACAGCCTATAAGATGGGATAAACGGGCTGCGTCATAATAAAGAAGTATACTAGGGTATGCTAGTCCCCCTCTTTCAATAGGTTGTTGCATCACTATGGTAGCTGTTCTGGGACGTTTTCCCTTCCAAATATACATTGAAATTAAGCTCTGAAATTTATTTAAAACCGTTTTATGGACTGTTAGCGCGACACATCTAAATAGGTACCTAAGTTTGTCCTGTCCACGAAAATTCCCTAAACTCCAAACTCTTTCCAAATTCCGTTAGTTGGTCTGTGTAGTTTTTAGTAATCACTACCTGGGAACTAGGGCTCAGATGTACACCCAAATGTTTGAGTGAAGGGACCACTAGCACTCATATTTAGATTTTATGCTAATTAGCATCGCTGGAGGGACATTGATATACAACACCTCCGTCTTTGTAATGTTAAGTTTTGTAGAAGCTGCTAGATCCAAACCTCTCAATACTTTCATAGACTGCATGGGAGATGTTAGAGCAACGTAAAGTTGTCCGCAAACCGCGCAATTTCTTCTACAAGATATGACGAGTCCATGGATTTCATCCTTACTTGTGGGATATTAACCTCCTGCTAGCAGGAAGTGGCAAAGAGCACCACAGCAGAGCTGTGTGTGTGTGTGTATGTGTGTATATATATATATATATATATATATATATATATTTCTCCTGTTAAGTGTAGTCAGTCCACGGGTCATCCATTACTTATGGGATATTAACTCCTCCCTAACAGGAAGTGCAAGAGGATCACCCAAGCAGAGCTGCTATATAGCTCCTCCCCTCTACGTCACACCCAGTCATTCTCTTGCACCTAACTAATAGATAGGATGTGTGAGAGGAGTGTGGTTATTAAATTTAGTTTTTTTATTACTTCAATCAAAAGTTTGTTGTTTTAAACAGCACCGGAGTGTTTTTTCTCAGGCAGTATTAGAAGAAGAATCTACCTGAGTTTGTATATGATCTTAGCGGACGTAACTAAGATCCATTTGCTGTTCTCGGCCATTCTGAGGAGCGAGGTAACTTCAGAACAGGGGACAGCGGGCAGGGTTCACCTGCAAAGAGGTATGTTGCAGTATATTATTTTCTAAGGAATGGAATTGACTGAGAAAATACTGCTAATACCGATATAATGTAAGTACAGCCTTAAATGCAGTAGTAGTAACTGGTATCAGGCTGTTATGTATGTATGTTGGCACCAAAGTATTTCTGGGGAATGGCACTTCACTAAGAAAATACTGTATACATATAACTCTAGCCTCTCTGCAGTGATAGCGACTAGCAACAGGCTTTTATTCTTATTTCATATATTTAAAACGTTTACTGACAGTTTAATCGTTTTTTTTCTCTGAGGTACTTGGTGAAAATTTATGGGCATTATTTTCCACTTGGCTGTCGTTTATTTTGTATAAAATCAGTTACTGAGCTTCCCCACTGCTGTGTTAAGAGTGGGAGGGGCCTATTTTTGGCGCTTTTACTACGCATTAAAAATTCAGTCACAGTCTTCCTTATTCTCCCTGCATGATCCAGGACGTCTCTACAGAGCTCAGGGGTCTCCAAAACTAGTTTGAGGGAGGTAATCACTCACAGCAGACCTGTGAGACTGTGCTTTGACTGTGATAGAAAAACGTATTTATTTGTCAATCGTTTTTTTGGTATTAAGGGGTTAATAATCCATTTGCTGATGGGTGCTATCCTTTGCTAAATTAATGCATTTCATATGAAAAATTGATTGCTATAACTAAACCGGTTCATTGTTATATCAAAGTGACAGTTTTTTTTTGTGTGCTTCTTAAAGGCACAGTAACGTTTTTTATATTGCTTGTAAATTCAGTTGAAAAGTATTTTCCAAGCTTGCTAATCTAATTGCTAGTTTGTTTAAACATGTCTGACACAGAGGAATCTCTTTGTGCAATATGTTCAAAGGCCAAGGTGGAGCCCAATAGAAATTTATGTACTAATTGCATTGATGCTACTTTAAATAAAAGCCAATCTGTACATGTTAAGCAACATTCACCAGACAACGAGGGGGAAGTTATACCGACTAACTTGCCTCACGTGTCAGTACCTGCATCTCCCGCTCAGGAGGTGCGTGATATTGTAACGCCAAGTACATCAGGGCGGCCATTACAAATCACTTTACAAGACATGGCTAATGTTATGACTGAAGTTTTGTCTAAATTGCCAGAACTTAGGGGTAAACGAGACCACTCTGGGGTGAGAACAGAGTGCGCTGATAATGCTAGGGCCATGTCTGATACTGCGTCACAATTTACAGAACATGAAGACGGAGAGCTTCATTCTGTGGGTGACGGATCTGATCCAAATAAACTGGATTCAGACATTTCAAATTTTAAGTTTAAGCTGGAAAACCTCCGTGTATTACTAGGGGAGGTGTTAGCGGCTCTGAATGATTGTAACACAGTTGCAATCCCAGAGAAAAATGTGTAGGTTGGATAAATATTTTGCTGTAGCCGGTACCGACGAGTACTGATGTTTTTCCTATACCTAAGAGACTTACTGAAATTGTTACTAAGGAGTGGGATAGACCCGGTGTGCCTTTCTCACCCCCTCTATATTCAGAAAAATGTTTCCAATAGACCGCCACCCACACGGGACTTATGGCAAACGGTCCCTAAGGTGGAGGGAGCAGTTTCTACTTTAGCTAAGCGTACCACTATCCCGGTGGAGGATAGCTGTGCCTTTTCAGATCCAATGGATAAAAAATTAGAGGGTTACCTTAAGAAAATGTTTGTTCAACAAGGTTTTATATTGCAACCCCTTGCATGCATTGCGCCTGTCACGGCTGCGGCGGCATTTTGGTTTGAGTCTCTGGAAGAGACCCTTGACACAGCTCCATTAGATGAGATTACACACAAGCTTAAAACCCTTAAGCTAGCTAATTCATTTATTTCTGATGCCGTAGTACACTTAACTAAACTTACGGCTAAGAATTCCGGATTCGCCATTCAGGCGCGCAGAGCGCTGTGGCTAAAATCCTGGTCAGCTGACGTGACTTCTAAATCTGAATTGCTTAACATACCTTTCAAGGGGCAGACATTATTCGGGCCCGGTTTGAAAGAAATTATCTCTGATATTACGGGAGGTAAAGGCCATGCCCTGCCTCAAGACAGAGCCAAACCAAGGGCTAGACAGTCTAATTTTCGAGAACGCCAAACTTCCTTGTTACGGATCCAGGTCCAGGGACCCGGGAGCGGCGCTGATAGATGCTCTGACAGCACCTTGGGTCTTCAACATGGCTTATGTGTTTCCACCCTTCCCGATGCTTCCTCGATTGATTGCCAGGATCAAACAGGAGAAAGCATCGGTGATTCTAATAGCGCCTGCGTGGCCACGCAGGACCTGGTATGCAGATCTAGTGGACATGTCATCCTGTCCACCTTGGTCGCTGCCTCTGAGACTGGACCTTCTAATTCAGGGTCCTTTCAAACATCAAAATCTAATTTCTCTGAAGCTGACTGCATGGAAATTAAAGCTTGATTTTATCAAAGCGTGGATTTTCGGAGTCAGTAATTGATACCTTAATACAGGCTAGGAAACCTGTTACCAGGAAAATTTACCATAAGATATGGCGTAAATATTTACACTGGTGCGAATCCAAGAGTTACTCATGGAGTAAGGTTAGGATTCCGAGGATATTGTCTTTTCTACAAGAAGGTTTAGAAAAGGGTTTATCTGCAAGTTTTTTAAAGGGACAGATCTCAGCTCTGTCCATCCTTTTACACAAACGTCTGTCAGAAGTTAGACGTTCAGGCTTTTTGTCAGGCTTTGGCCAGGATTAAGCCTGTGTTTAAGACTGTTGCTCCACCGTGGAGCTTAAACTTAGTTCTTAACGTTTTACAGGGTGTTCCGTTTGAACCCCTTCATTCCATTGATATCAAGCTGTTATCTTGGAAAGTTCTGTTTTTAATGGCTATTTCCTCGGCTCGTAGAGTCTCTGAGTTATTGGCCTTACATTGTGACTCTCCTTATCTGATTTTTCATTCAGACAAGGTAGTTCTGCGTACTAAACCTGGGTTTTTACCTAAGGTAGTCACTAACAAGAATATCAATCAAGAGATTGTTGTTCCATCATTGTGCCCTAACCCTTCTTCAAAGAAGGAACGACTTCTGCACAATCTAGACGTAGTTCGTGCCCTGAAATTTTATTTACAGGTAACTAAAGATTTTCGCCAAACTTCTTCCCTGTTTGTCGTTTATTCTGGACAGAGGAGAGGTCAAAAAGCATCTGCTACCTCTCTCTCTTTTTGGCTTCGTAGCATAATACGTTTAGCCTATGAGACTACTGGACAGCAGCCTCCTGAAAGAATTACAGCTCATTCTACGAGAGCTGTGGCTTCCACGTGGGCCTTTAAGAATGAGGCCTCTGTTGAACAGATTTGCAAGGCTGCAACTTGGTCTTCTCTTCATACTTTTTCCAAATTTTACAAATTTGACACTTTTGCTTCTTCTGAGGCTGTTTTTGGGAGAAAGGTTCTTCAGGCAGTGGTTCCTTCCGTGTAAAGATCCTGCCTGTCCCTCCCGTCATCCGTGTACTTTAGCTTTGGTATTGGTATCCCATAAGTAATGGATGACCCGTGGACTGACTACACTTAACAGGAGAAAACATAATTTATGCTTACCTGATAAATTCCTTTCTCCTGTAGTGTAGTCAGTCCACGGCCCGCCCTGTTTTTTATGGCAGGTCTAAATTTTAAATTATACTCCAGTCACCACTGCACCCTATAGTTTCTCCTTTCTCGTTGGTTTTCGGTCGAATGACTGGGTGTGACGTAGAGGGGAGGAGCTATATAGCAGCTCTGCTTGGGTGATCCTCTTGCACTTCCTGTTAGGGAGGAGTTAATATCCCATAAGTAATGGATGACCCGTGGACTGACTACACTACAGGAGAAAGGAATTTATCAGGTAAGCATAAATTATGTTTTATAATATCTCCCTCCACCTTCAGTCATTCTCTTTGCCTGTGTTAGTAATAGGAAGAGGTAAAGTGAGGTGTTTAGATTCTTCAATCAAGAACTTTTTTTATTTTAAAATGGTGCCAGTGAGTACTATTTTTCTCAGGGGGAAATAGTCAGTCTATTGCTTTCCAAGAGTAGTGGAGACATCTTATTTTCTGCCCTGATGTTGATCTTGGCAAACATTATCTAAGATCCATGATGGTTCCCACAGCACAGCTGAAGGTAGTGTAAGAAAATCTTCAGTGTGGAGAACGGTGTATGTTCAGTCTTTTGTTTCTGGGGAGACGATACATCAGAACAGTTTTTCCCTATATGGGGAAGGGTAAGCAGTATGCACTATATGAAAGGAAATGGTGTACCTGGAATCCCTTTATATTATTTGCCAAAATATGTAAATATACCTTAGAGGCTTATTAAGGGCTGGACGCTGGGAGTTGCGGTTTGCTTAAGGGCTGTTAACTTTATTACTGGCCTGAAGGAGTGCAGTGTTACAATGTTTTCTGAGTATACAAGAGGGCACATGGCTTTTTTTTCTTTCTTTCTTACAAGACATGTTGTTTTTACTTGCGACCCATGCGGGTTTTAGGATTAGAGTAACGCCCACAGTGGACGGGCCTATTTTTGCACGCTCAGACGTGCAGTATCATCCGGATCGCATAGCAAGCAGAGGCTGGGGCTATGGTGGGGCCTAAGTTGTCTCGGCCTATCGAAGGGTTTTTCAATCTTATCAGGCTACAGCAAGTGTATTCCGGGGGCAGGTAGGCGCCACAGCAGAGCTGTGGCGTGTTGCATGGGCCAAAATTAAGATAATAAATTTCTTATAATCGATATATATTGTTTTCTTACATATCTAAGCAAGTGGATGCAATACTAAGAGTATTTTGGGCACTTTAAAATATTTTTTTCTGTTCCAAACACGTTTTTGCAGATATCCGAAAAATAGTTGCGCTTTTAAAATTTTTGCATACAATTTGAATTCAGAGCTCAATATTTTAAGCAAAGTACGACTATTAATATTGCTAGTCTGTTTAACATGTCTGACACTGAGGAGGAAACTCCCTGCTCTATGTGTTTAGATGCCACTGTGGAACCCCCTCTGGGTATACCGCTAACTTCTCCCCAAGCGTCACAACCTTTAACGCCCACCCAAACGACGCCTGGTTCTTCAACCGCGTCCTAATTAATTTACTCTGCTGGATATAGCTGCAGTTATATCAACTACCCTTACAGAGGTATTATCTAAGTTGCTAGTGTTACAGGGCAAATGCAGTAGGACAGAGGTTAATGTGAATCCTGAGTCCTCTGATGCTTTGTTAGCTATTTCCGATGTAACCTCACAGGGATCTGAATTGGGGGTCAGGGAACTTCTGTCTGAGGGGGAACTTTCCGATTCGGGAAGTGCGTTACCTCAGACGAACTCGGACGTCATGTCCTTTAGATTTAAGCTTGTACACCTCCGCCTGTTACTTCGGGAGGTTTTAGCGACTGGATGACTGTGACTCTATTGTGGTACCACCAGAGAAATTGTGTAAGATGGACAAATACCTAGAGGTACCTGCTTACACTGATGTTTTTCCGGTTTCTAAGAATCTCAGAGATTATTAAGAGGGAATGGGACAGACCGGGTATCCCGTTCTCACCCTCTCCTAATTTCAAGAAGATGTATCCCATATCTGACACTGTTCGGGACTCTTGGCAAACAGTCCCTAAGGTGGAAGGAGCTATATCTACCCTGGCTAAGTGTACAACTATTCTTATTGAGAACAGCTGTGCTTTTAAAGACCCTATGGATAAGAAATTGGAGGGTCTTCTAAAGAAATTGTTTATTCATCAGGGTTTCCTCTTACAACCAACGGCCTGCATTGTACCAGTTACCACTGCGGCGGCCTTCTGGTTTGATGCCTTAGAAGAGTCTCTTAAGACTGAGACTCCTTTAGAGGATATTTTAGATAGAATTAAGGCTCTTAAGCTGGCTAATTCTTTTATTACAGATGCCGCCTTTCAGATTGCCAAATTGGCGGCTAAGAATGCCGGATTTGCTATTTTAGTGCGTAGAGCGTTATGGTTAAAATCTTGGTCTGCTGATGTGCCATCTAAATCAAAGCTTTTGGCTATTCCTTTCAAGGGGAAAACCCTATTCGTGCCTGACTTGAAAGAGATAATTTCTGACATGGGAGGTAAGGGTAATCTCCTACCTCAGGATAGGACTACTAAACTGAGGGGTAAACAAAATAATTTTCGTTCCTTTCGGAACTTTAAAGGAGTCCCCTCTTTTTCCTTTTCTTCTGCCAAGCAGAAAGGGAATTTTTGCTCAGGCCAAGTCTGTCTGGAGACCCAACCAGGCCTGGAACAAGGGTAAACAACCCAAGAAGCCCGCTGCTGCTACCAAAACAGCATGAAGGGGCATCCCCCAATCTGGATCCGGATCTAGTAGGGGGCAGACTTTCTTTCTTTGCCCAGGCTTGTGTAAGAGATTTTCAGGATCCTTGGACACTGGAGATCGTGTCCCAAGGGTATCAGCTGGAATTCAAAAGTTCTCTCCCAAGAGGGAGGTTTCTTCTGTCACGACTGTCTGCAGATCAGACAAAAAGAGAGGCGTTCTTACGTTGTGTGAAAGACCTCTCTACTATGGGAGTAATTCGTCCCGGTCCAAGACTGGGACGAGTTTTACTCAAATCTTTTCGTGGTCCCCAAAAAGAGGACACGTTTCGACCCATTTTAGATCTAAAGAGTCTAAACAAGTTTCTCAGAGTCCCATCTTTCAAAATGGAGACTATTCGAACAATTCTGCCATTGATCCAGGAGGGTCAATATATGACTACCGTGGACTTGAAGGATGCATACCTTCATATTCCTATCCACAAGGATCATCAGTTCCTAAGGTTTGCCTTCCTGGACAAACATTTTTAGTTCGTGGCTCTTCCCTTCGGGTTGGCCACAGCACCCAGGATCTTCACAAATGTTTTAGGGTCCCTTCTGGCCGTTCTCAGGCCACAGGGTATTGCAGTGGCGCCTTATCTGGACGATATTCTGATCCAGTCGTCATCTTACCATCTGACAAATTCTCATACAGACATGGTTCTGTCCTTTCTGAGGACTCACGGGTGGAAGGTGAATCTAGAAAAGAGTTCATTAATTCCACAGACCAAGGTTCCCTTCCTGGGAACTCTGATTCCATATCCATGAAAATTTTCTTGACAGAGGTCAGAAAGTTAAAGATTCTGAATACATGCCGAGCCCTTCAGTCCAATCCTCGGCCATCAGCGGCCCAGTGCATGGAGGTAATTGGATTGATGGTGGCGGCAATGGACATCATTCCGGTTGCTCGTTTTCATCTCAGACCACTACAGCTGAGAATGCTCAGACAGTGGAATGGAGATTATGCAAATTTGTCTTCTCAGATAGATCTGGATCAGGAGACAAGAGACTCTCTTCTTTGGTGGCTGTCTCAGGATCATCTGTCCCAAGGGACATGCTTCCGCAGACCCTCATGGGTGATAGTGACGACGGACGGCAGCCTTCTAGGTTGGGTTGCGGTCTGGCCTTCCCTGAAGGCTCAGGGTGTGTGGACTTCCAATCAATATTCTGGAATTGAGAGCAATATTCAATGTGCTTCAGGCGTGGCCTCAATTGGCTTCGGCCAAATTCATTCGCTTTCAGTCTGACATCACGACTGTGGCCTACATCAATCATCAGGGAGGAACAAGGAGTTCCTTAGCGATGACAGAAGTATCCAAGATAATTCAGTGGGCGGAGGCCCACTCATGTTATCTGTCGGCAATCTACATCCCAGGAGTGGACAACTGGGAAGCTGACTTTTTAAGCAGACAGACGTTTCATCTGGGGGAGTGGGAACTCCATCCGGAGGTCTTTGCCACTCTGATCCTCAGGGCAGACCGGAGTTGGATCTGATGGCATCTCGTCAGAATGCCAAGCTTACAAGATACGGATCCAGGTCAAGGGATCCTCAGGCCGAACTGATAGATTGCTCTCCTACCCCAGTTGATTGCTCGGATCAAACAGGAGAGGGCTTCAGTAATTATAATCGCACGTGCATGGCCTCGCAGGACTTGGTATGCCGATCTAGTGGACATGTCCTCTCTGCCGCCGTGGAAGCTTCCATTGAGGCAGGACCTTCTCATTCAGTGACCCTTCCAACGCCCAAATCTAGTTTCTCTGCAACTGACTGCTTGGAGATTGAACGCTTGATTTTATCTAAGCGGGGGTTCTCTGATTCGGTCATTGATACTTTGATTCAGGCATGTAAGCCTGTCACTAGAAAGATCTATCATAAGATATGGCATAAATATCTTTTTTGGTGTGAATCCAAAGGCTACTCCTGGAGTAGAGTTAGGATTCTGTCTTTTCTCCAAGAAGTATTGGAGAAAGGGTTATCAGCGAGTTCTTTAAAGGGACAAATCTCTGCTTTCTCAATTTTACTACACAAACGTTTGGCAGATGTTCCAGACGTTCAGTCTTTTTGTCAGGCTCTAACCAGATTCAAGCCTGTGTTTAGACCAATTGCTCCACCCTGTAGTTTGAATTTAGTTCTTAATGTTCTTCAAGGAGTTCCGTTTGAACCCATGCATTCCATAGATATTAAGTTGTTATCTTGGAAAGTTTTATTTTTGGTTGCTATTTCTTCTGCTCGTAGTGTATCGGAGCTATCAGCATTACAATGTTATTCGCCTTATCTTATCTTCCATTCTGATAAGGTGGTTTTACGTACCAAACCTGGTTTCCTTCCTAAGGTTGTTTCTAATGAGAATATTAATCAGGAAATTGTTGTTCCTTGCATGGTATTTTGGTATTTGCAACTTCTGGCTGGGGGCGGAGCGAACAGGTAGCTGCCGCTCGCTACGTCTCTCCAAACAAAGGAGCAAAGATATTCTCCAGCCTGCCATAGAGTGCCTTGTCTTACGATAAAATAACTAAGACCGGCACAGGATCTTAACGATCATGGAGGAGAAGTCCTTATATGGCAAAAACACAGTGCCCTTCTTGCTAAAGTGCACCGCTATAAAAACTTTTAAATGCAGTGAAACCAAGATAGACCAGGTGAATCAACCAGAGTCAGCCGGAGTACAGGTGTTACGGTGTTCCTGTGTAAGAGGGAATCGTTAACATCAGACCTCTCTCTAAGCAGCATAATACCTGGAAGTGACCCCATATCTGGTCTGTCGGTGCGGGAGCTCTGTCTCTGTGAGAGGAAGGTGTGAGCCCGGTGTCTACAGGTTGACCCAATCCGGAAAGGAACTGACGACACCCCCCCCCCATCGTGCTGTTGTAGTCTGCAGATCTGTGAGCTTGGAGAGAGGGTGCTCTCGCCGGGCGGCGTCCTGCTAGCCTGAAGCGTCACTCCAGAGTGTCGGCATAGAGACCAGAGGGAACCTGGTGGATTGACTTGAGTCACCGAATAAGCAATGGTGAAACGTCCCCCATCGTGGACAGTCGAGCGCTATTTAATGAGGGAACACGGGCAGAGAAAGATAAGGGTGTGAGCCTGATATACAGGTCTGAGCTAATCCTGGCAGGAATTGATGACACACCTCTTCAATACACGTATGCTGGTGTTGCTTGAGGTGCTGTGAGCCGCAGAGAGGGAGTCTCTGATTGATGGTGTATATGCCTTTGTGCCTATCCAGTTGGAGCAGCTGGAGCTGCTTTTGGAGAGTGTTAAAAGAGTTGCCCTGGGGTTGCTCAGGAGCCGCATGTTGTCAGTCCGGGAGTACGGCATATAGGTGCAGGAGCAATAAGAACATTAAGTGCATCAGTAGACGGATGTGATCGATATTATTGGATCCGGGAGAGAAGAAAATATCACTCCAGAGTGGTCTATACGGGAAGAAGAGGGGTATACAATAAACACCCTTTCGTTGCAAATGGTTCACCTTGCAGAGACATATTTCTTTCTATCAGCATTTCGGCTGTTGAGGAGGAGAATGCAAGCATAAGCCTCCCTGCTATGGCTAGAGGTTTGGTGAGCAAATAAGACATAACTCTCTTTTTGTTATACTATAAGAGACGTTGGTAAATATCTCTGGACTTGTTTTACTAACTGATTATCTGAATCCTTCAAAGGAGGGGAAATATCTTATTAAGCCTATACAAAAAATATTTCATTGTTTGTATTCAACTGGCCACTGGCATTATAACACTAGATGTGTGTTGCTTATTAATAGGCAGTATGGAGCTACTCTCCGGATATATGTTAATCGTGGATTTATATTGAAGCAGAATTTTGTAAAGAAGTAGTCCTATAGTCCTATACTAACCGTAGAAAAATAAAGTATGGCACAAGTACATAAATTTTGGGAGATAAATAGTGTTAATTTTTCAGTTTACCACCTATTTTGTCAGTTACTCCAATCTAGGGATGTATGGTATTTATAGATACTCTGAAGGAAGGTAATTAGAGCTTGAAACACGACCCTTCTTCAGAATGGTATTATCAATTAGAATCATAACCTTTGAGTTTTCTTGATAGGCATTGTCACATTTCACACAGAGTATAAAGGGTCTAACTTAGACTCTTCTTCCTTTTTTTGTTTGGCTTCTCACACAGCACTTTTTGTTTTATTTTTGGTTTGTTCCACACTACACATTTTATTTTTTTTTTGTGTGTTTTTTCACGATACCCTTTATGGGCCTATTTATATAGATTAAATATTAATCTACATACTAGAATTCACACACATACGGAGGTGAATGGATAGATTTGTTTCCTCTCAGAAAGGTACTTCACCCAAAATGCCGCCTAAAGTAAAAGATAAGAGAGGTAATACCAAAAACACTGACGGGTTTCTCGATACTTCACAAGAGGGGGCAGCGACTAATTTTTCGTTTAACCCCTTAATGACCGGACCATTTTTCAATTTTCTTACCCTTAATGACAATGGCTATTTTTACATTTCTGCGGTGTTTGTGTTTAGCTGTAATTTCCCTCTTACTCATTTACTGTACCCACACATATTATATACCGTTTTTCTCGCCATTAAATGGACTTTCTAAGGATACCATTATTTTCTTCATATCTTATAATTTCCTATAAAAAAAATATAAAATATGAGGAAAAAATTGAAAAAAACACACTTTTTCTAACTTTGACCCCCAAAATCTGTTACACATCTACAATCACCAAAAAACACCTATGCTAAATAGTTTCTAAATTTTGTCCTGAGTTTAGAAATACCCAATGTTTACATGTTCTTTACTTTTTTTGCAAGTTATAGGGCCATAAATACAAGTAGCACTTTGCTATTTCCAAACAACTTTTTTTCAAAATTAGCGCTAGTTACATTGGAACCCTGATATCTGTCAGGAATACCTGAATATCCCTTGACATGTATATATTTTTTTTTAGAAGACAACCCAAAGTATTGATCTAGGCCCATTTTGGTATATTTCATGCCACCATTTCACCGCCAAATGTCATCAAATAAAAAAAAAATTTACTTTTTCACAAATTTTGTCACAAACTTTAGGTTTCCCACTGAAATTATTTACAAACAGCTTGTGCAATTAAGGCACAAATGGTTGTAAATGCTTCTTTGGGATCCCCTTTGTTCAGAAATAGCAGACTTATATGGCTTTGGCATTGCTTTTTGGTAATTAGAAGGCCACTAAATGCTGCTGCGCACCACACGTAAATTATGCCAGCAGTGAAGGGGTTAATTAGGTAGGTTGTAGGGAGCTTGCAGGGTTAATTTTAGCTTTAGGGTAGAGATCAGCCTCCCACCTGACACATCCCACCCCCTGATCCCTCCCAAACAGTTCTCTTCCCTCCCCCACCCCACAATTGTCCCCGCCATCTTAAGTACTGGCAGAAAGTCTGCCAGTACTAAATAAAAGGAGTTTTTCTTTTTTTTTAATAAAAAAAATTAAAATGTTTTAGCTGTGATGGACCCCTGCCTTAGCCCCAACCTCCATGATCCCCCCCCCAGCTCTCTAACCCCTCTCCCTACCTAATTGCCGCCATCTTGGGTACTGGCAGCTGTCTGCCAGTACCCAATTTGCCCCCAAAACAAGTGTTTTTTTTGCAATTTTTTGCCATTTTTAATGTTTTCTGTAGTGTAGCAGCCCCCCACAATACCCCAACCCCCTCCCCCTCCCAGATCCTTATATATTTATTTATTTTTCATTAATTTTTGTCCCCCCTTCCTTTCTCATTGGTGTCAGTGGCCATCTAATCGCGCACGCGCGTCCCCGGCACCCGGCGTACACATAGCACTTACAAGAACCGGATGCCGGGTAGCGATGGGCCGCCCACCCGCCTCCCTGATATGCTCCCACCCACCAACGAACCGGCACCATCGCTACCGGTGCAGAGAGGGCCACAGAGTGGCTCTCTCTGCATCGGAGTCTTCTGAAAAGGTATTGCAGGATGCCTCCATATGGAGGCATCACTGCAATACCCTGAGAGCTGCTGGAAGCGATTACGATCGCTTCCAGCACTCTCTTAGACAACTGACGTACCAGGTACGTCTATTGTCATTAAGGGGTTAATAATATGTCTGAATTGGCTGCAGAAGTGGTTAAAATTATGACACCGCACCTCGACATAATTAAAAAAGAAATAAAAGCAGAGCTATCTAATTTGACAGATGAAGTTAGGCAATTCACAGCCAGAATGGACGAGGTGGAAACAAGGGTGTCTGATATTGAGGACAAAGTAAACAGCCATGATTCAATTATCACGGCTCAGGGTAAGGTCATTTCCCAATTACAATCCTGACTTAAGGACCTGGAGGACAGGTCAAGGCGGAATAACTTGCGGGTTATTGGCCTCCCTGAATCAGTGGAATTTCAAGATCTAATACTTTTTGCTTCGGTTACTTTGCCTCAGGCACTCTTGGTTCCCCCTCCGTCTGCCCCGTTTCTGATTGAGAGAGCCCATAGAATAGGCATCCCTAGAGAGAATAATACATTGTCCAAACCTAGACCAGTCATTTTTAATTTGTGAATTACCAGGACAAAATGTTGTACTTGAAATATTATAGGAAACTTAATGCTTTAAATATTCACTCACATCAAATAATGATTTTTCAAGATTTCTCAGCTGAGACTTCAGCTAAAAGAAATGTCCCCCTTTTTTGATAGATTTTTGAAAGCAGAATGCAATGTTCGATTGGTATACCCCGCAAAACTTCTAGTGAGTAAAGCAGGTATCGCTTACACATTAAACAATAGCAGTGAAGCAAGGTCTCTGTGTATAGAAATGGGTATTTGATGAGGCTGCTACAGTTAGAATGTATGTCTCTGTGGGTAGAGTTGGTTTTCAGTTGATTTATGTTGATTATTCTTGACTGTATATTTTGTGTTTTATATCCACAGGATTGTGAAACGGTTTTATTTTACGGAATAGGTAATAAATATTCCCTTTTTTATGGTTCCCTTTCCTTTTTTTTTTTTTTTTTCTCCTCTGATCTCCCCCCCTCTCCTCCTACCCCCTTGCTCTTCCTACCCTCTTGTGAGAGAGTTAGAAATGGCTTTTTATAAGATGTTATGCTGGCTTCACTTAAACTAACATCTTGGAATGTTGGGGGAATAACCTCCCCAATAAAGAGAAAAGCAATAATTAAACATTTAGCGAAAATGAAACCTGATATTGCTTTTCTACAAGAGCTACATTTAAAAGTAGCCGAGGTGCCGAAACTCCGGACCAAATGGGTTGGAGAAGTTATAGCTGCACCGTATAATGCATGCACGAGAGGAGTAGCAATCCTCTTTAATAAAAATCTTGAATATAAAATAGAATCTACGCATATAGACCAGGAAGGTCGTTTTTTAATTATAGAATTAATGTATAATAAAATGCGATATGTATTATGTAATATATATGGTCCTAATATAGTTGACAAGGAGTTTTGGGATAAGATGGTACAACATTTACATAAATTAACTGGCCAAAATCTTATAATTGTGGGGGATTTTAACTTAATAGCAGACTCTACCCTGGACAGAGATAGTAAAGCCCCTAGATGTATACGCGAGAGGAAAACTCATATTTTGCAGAAAATGTGTTCACAACTGGGTCTAATAGACATCTGGCGTCTGCAGCATCCAGATCTGAGAGCTTTTACATGGTTATCAAAGGGCCAACAATCACTGTCCCTGATAGACTTCTTTTTGATTCCAGAATCTTTGAGTGGTCTTAAGTAGAAAGCAGATATAGGGGATATAGTAATTTCCGATCACGCAGTGATTACCTTGACATTAAATATATCCGGAACGGAAAGGTCTGTTAATCAGGCTATTTTCTTCCCTAAATATCTGGCTAATGATGTTAATTTTCATAACTGGTTGTGTAATCAATGGCAAGAATACTATAGATTTAATATTGCATATAAATATAAACCTGAATTTTTTTGGGAAGCAGCTAAAGCTGTCCTACGTGGGGAAATTAAGGATTATATGTGTAAGCGTAAAAGAAGAGCCAATCAGCAGGAACTACAATTGTCTAACCGAGTTAAGAACGTATACAGAGTATAGCTAGAGGTGCGATCGGCCGTTAATTGGCAGAAATATATAGATGCCAAATTAGCCTATGATATATATATTAAACGAAAGTCTGCGCTAGAATTACAAAGACAAAAAACCATCTATGGGGGTTTTGCTGGGAGATCAGCGAAGTTTTTAGCAAGGTTAACTAAAGTCGCTAATAGGAACAATATTATGGCTATCAGAGCTAATAATGGAAGATTTACCACTAATACTGATATTACCAAAGTATTTTATGATTATTTTACCAAGATATACAGAGCAGAAGAACATGAGGTAGATAGCAGGAAAACCTTTTGGGACAAAATTAAGATACCTAAAATTTCAACCGAAATACTGGCAGAAATTAACAGCCCGATTACGACAGAGGAGATTACTGCGGCTATTAGGGCAGCAAAAACCAACAAAGCAGCAGGTCCAGATTGTTTGCCTATAGAATTTTATAGGATTCTCCAACAGCAGATAGTCCCATCATTGGTGGAGTTATTTAACTTCTATTTTATTAAGAATAATAAGTGTTCCTCATATTTTGCAGCTGTGGTAGTATCCTTGATTCCTACAAAAAATAAAGATTTAGAACTCCCTGATTCATATAGGCCCATTTCCGTGTTTTATTTTTTTATCTGTATTGTATACGCAATTACCAATTTGCATTTTTTAAAGAGTATATAGATTAATATCATTATCTATATTATCACTAGCGCCCCCTTACTTTGCTGTAAGGCTATATATACCCATTTCCGTGTTAAATGCGGACTATAAGTTGTTAGCATCGATTTTGGCAAAAAGACTGAGTCCACATTTAGGGCTAATAATTCATGAGAACCAAGCGGGCTTTATGGTCAGGAGAAACCCAGCTAAAAATATAAGAAAGATCATGACACTATTAGACTACTTTTGGAATAAATTCAGAATATCTGGACACAGCGATATGGTTGACTTAGCCTTATTAACGGTTGATACCGAAAAGGTGTTCGACCGTATCTCTTGGAAACACTTATTTTTTTCTTTAGAACAGTTTGGATTAACCGGGCAGATGTACGAATTTATTCGTATAATTTATTCGGCACCGAACTCGTCGCTGCTTGTCAATGGGGATTTGTCACAGCGCCTAGTATTACAAAGGGGTACGCGTCAAGGTTGCCCATTGTCCCCACTGCTTTTAATATATCTCTAGAGCCATTAGCGATTTGGTTTCGCCAACAATTAGACGGAATTCAGATAGGTGACCAGAAATTGAGAGTATTAATGTATGCAGATGACATACTTTTATGTCTGAGTAATACTAGGAAGACGCTCCCACTTGTTCTAGATATGTTTGAAACTTTTGGTTTAATTTCCGGTTATACACCCTGTTCCAAATTATTATGCAAATTCTATTTCAGTGTCACAAAGATTAAATTTTTTTTTTTTCAGTTCAACTCATGGATGGCATTGTGTCTCAGGGCTCTTTTGATCACTGAAAACAATCTCGGACACCTGTGATAATTAGATTGCCAGGTGAGCCCAATTAAAGAAAAAACTACTAAAGGAGGGTGTTCCACATTATTAAGCAGAGCACCATTTTCAAGCAATATGGGGAATAAAAAGGATCTCTCTGCTGCCGAAAAGAGTGAAATAGTTCAATGCCTTGGACGAGGTATGAAAACATTAGATATTTCACGAAAACTTAAGCGTAATCATCGCACTATTAAGAGATTTGTGGCTGATTCAGAGCACAGACGGGTTTGTGCAGATAAAGGCACATTGAGGAGGATTTCTGCCAGATCCATGCATCGGATCAAGAGAGCAGCTGCTAAAATACCATTACATAGCAGCAAACAGATATTTGAAGCTACTGGTGCCTCTGGAGTCCCACGGACAACAAGGTGTAGAGCCCTCCAGAGTCTTGCAACTGTGCATAAACCTTCCATTCGTCCACCACTAACCAATGCTCACAAGCAGAAACGGCTGCATTAGGCAGAAAAATACATGAAGACTAATTTTCAAACAGTCCTGTTCACTGATGAGTGCCGTGCAACCCTGGATGGTCCAGATGGATGGAGTAGTGGATGGTTGGTGGACGGCCACCCTGTCCCAACAAGGCTGCAACGTCAGCAAGGCGGTGGTGGAGTCATGTTTTGGGCCGGAATCATGGGAAGAGAGCTGGTCGGCCCCTTTAGGGTCCCACAAGGTGTAAAGATGACCTCTGCAAAGTATGTGGTGTTCCTGACTGACCATTTCCTTCCCTGGTACAGAAGGAAGGACTATGCTTTCCGTAATAAAATCATCTTCATGCATGACAATGCACCATCTCATGCTGCAAAGAATACCTCTGCATCAATGGCTGCTATGGGGATAAAAGGAGAGAAAGTCATGGTGTGGCCCCCATCCTCCCCTGACCTCAATCCTATTGAGAACCTTTGGAGCATCCTCAAGCAAAAGATCTATGAGGGTGGGAAGCAGTTTACATCCAAACAGCAGCTCTGGGAGGCTATTCTGACATCTTGCAAACAAATTCAAGCAGAAACTGTCCAAAAACTCACAAGTTCAATGGATGCAAGACTTGTGAAGCTGTTATCAAATAAGGGGTCCTATGTTAAAATGTAACATGACCTGTTAAAATGTTTAAAAAGTTAAAATGTTGTTCAAAGTTTGATTGAAATAGCTTTTGATTTCAGTAAATATGCTGCAAACACAACAAATGACAATTTTCAGTTCTTTACAACCTATAAAGTGTTTTGAAACTTACTGTGCATAATAATTTGGAACAGTGCATTGTAAGTTTTTTATTTTGAAAAAAAAATACTGTTATCATTAGGAGGTTTATTCAATAAAATTTGAATTGTACTCTTAATAGTTGATAACATGAAAATTATGCTGACTGTTTTTACATCAATTATTTAGGTAAATGAGAAAGATATCATTGGCACAATAATTTGGAACAGGGTGTAAAATTAACGTGTCAAAATCCGAACTCTTGTGCATAAACAAAAGAGAGCAAGGTATTAAGCACCCTTTTAGGGAAACATCTCAGATAACATATTTAGGTATTAAACTTAGTGTAAATCCAGAGGAATGGTATAATCTGAACTTTTCTAAATGCTTCTTAGATTGCAAGAAAAAAATGGAAGATTGGGTAAATTTGCCTATTTTGTTAACAGCAAGAGTTACGCTCATAAAAACTATTATTTTTCCGAAACTGTTTTATTTTATTCAGAATATTCCAGTGCCTATACACAAGGCAGATATAATTAAATACAATAAGGCATGTGCTAAATTAATATGGAAAGGCGCAAATGTTCGTATTTCAGTCTCTAGATTAATGAATAATAAAGAAGCGGCAGGCCTTAATCTTCCTAATATACAGTTTTATAGTTTAGCGACACGTGTCAAGATCGCTGTAGACTGGTTAACAGAACAAGATCAAGTGGCTGCGGTTGCTTGGGAGACTTCTTTGATGGCACCTTTCCGCTTAGGCGCTATTTTACATTGCCCAATTACTACTCTACCTTCGACGATCTTTTCGTTAATAACATTTAGATATATAATTTTAGCATGGCAAAAACTTTGTGGGATAGTAGATTGCTCTCCATATGTTTCTAGATATTTACCAATTATTGGCAACCTGACTTTTCCACCAGGGTTGTCCGATAGAGTTTTTAGAGACTGGGCTATTAAAGGGTTAGTATATGTCAACCAAATAGTAGATGCAGATCTTAAACCGGTTGCGTTTTGGGAATTAAGCAACCAATATGGTCTTTCGAATAAAGACTTTTACGCCTATTTACAGCTAAGACATCTGATATTTGAGTTAAAGCAAAGATAGGGGACAGACTGGGCACTTCGGGAGATACAATCTAGCTTTAAGTTGTTTCAAATAGGGTTTTATTCAATTGGTCCATTCTATGCGTTATTCAATCAAAAGCCCTCAGAAGAGCAGGTAGAGTATATTGTTGGAAAATGGAGCAAGATATTTCCAGAGATAGATGGCTCAGTCATAACGAACTCCTTCAAAGTAATAGAGAAAAGTTGGGTCTTGACTTCGTGGAGGGAATCACAGATTAAGTTATCTCTAATGACCTATTTAACACCGGATAGATTATCTAGATGGTATAAGACAGGGAAAGTATGCACCAGATGTAGTGCTACTAGTGCGGATATACTGCACTGGTTTTGGGCTTGCCCAAAGATTGGCCAGTTTTGGGCTAAAGTTTTCTATTGGATGAAAGTAACTCTTAATTTAGAATATGATATTCAACCGATAGAAATTTTTTTCCTGGCGAAACCACAGATTGCTCGGCAAAGGCTTAAATTGATTAATACGATTATATTGTTGGGCCGTATTTTAATATTAAGATCTTGGAAGGCCAAAACAGCTCCTAATCTGAAAGAATTAAAGAAAGCGCTAGTCACTCAATACACTTTTGAACAATATAGTCTACAAAATCCAACTGATGAGCGTCTCGCAACGTTTTTTAGACAGTGGAAGATGTTTATTTTATCATGCCTACTTTCGGTCCAAATTAGGTTAGTTAATCAATTTAAGAAAACCCCTTATGTCCAACTACAAGTATTTGCTGGCCATTTCCCAAGGGCTTGGCTGGGGGGGGGGGAGGGGAGGTGGGGGAGAGGTGGGAGTGAGGACAGAGGACGCCCCTGTCCCTACCTTCCCTCGTTCGGTTCATATTTCTCTTTTTTTTTTTTTTTTTTTTTTTTTTTTTAAAATGTATACTGCCATTCAAATAGATTATATGGAATTATTGTTTTGACTGGATAAACATTGTTATGCTAAGAGATAGAAAGGGGAAGGAATAGAAGGGAAAATATATGAATAGGAGTTGGGTCTACAGATTACTCTGTTGTAGTAGATAGGTGATGTCCTTGCAAGAAAGTGTAAGTATGTAGGGAAGAACAAAGTAACAATCTTGTTACTTGCTACCTATAAAGGAGAAAACACGAGTATGTATCTGTAATATTATATGTATTATTTCTTTTTTTTTTTTTTTTTGAGTGGAACTACTTCTCTTGGTAAATTATAGTACAATTTGGAGTTGTATCTCCATATATCTGGCATATTAAGTACTTCTTTTTATGTTTTATGTATGTTTGAAAATTTGAAAAATAAATATAAAAAAAAAAAAAGGAAATTGTTGTTCCTTCATTATGTCCTAACCCTTCTTCTAAGAATGAGCGTATGTTGCATAACTTGGACGTGGTCCGTGCCCTGAAGTTTTACTTGCAGGCAACTAAGGATTTCTATCAATCATCTTCATTATTCATTGTTTTTTCTGGAAAGCGTAGGGGTCAGAAAGCTACGGCTACCTCTTTCTTTTTGGCTGAAGAGTATCATCCGTCTGGCGTATGAGACTGCTGGACAGCAGCCTCCTGAAAGAATTACGGCTCATTCTACTAGGGCTGTGGCTTCCTCATGGGCATTTAAAAACGATGCTTCTGTTGAACAGATTTGCAAGGCTGCAACTTGGTCGTCTCTTCACACTTTTTCCAAATTTTATAAATTTGATACTTTTGCTTCTTCTGAGGCTGGTTTTGGGAGAAAGGTTCTTCAAGCAGTGGTGCCTTCTGTTTAGGTCCCTGTCTTGTCCCTCCCTTTCATCCGTGTCCTGTAGCTTTGGTATTGTATCCCACAGGTAAGGATGAAATCTGTGGACTCATCATATCTTGTAGAAGAAAAGGAAATTTATGCTTACCTGATAAATTTATTTCTTCTATGATATGACGAGTCCACGGCCCACCCTGTCATTTTTAAGATGGCTATATGTTATATTTTAGTTAAACTTCAGTCACCTCTGCACCTTTGGCTTTTCCTTTCTCTTCCTAACTTCGGTCGAATGACTGGAGGTGGAGGGAAGGGAGGAGCTATATATACAGCTCTGCTGTTGTGCTCTTTGCCACTTCCTGCTAGCAGGAGGTTAATATCCCACAAGTAAGGATGAAATCAGTGTACTCATCATATCGTAGAAGAAATAAATTTATCAGGTAAGCATAAATTTCCTTTTTGTCTTTGCGTTTTGCCAAATAATATTCCAGAGATGTCTGGGTTCAATCTAATCGCTTGCGCCAAGGGTTCTATAGATTAGGCGAAAGAAGGCATCCCTGCCTAGTTACGTTTTTTTATGTCAAAGGGGGCAGATTGGAATCCCAACCCACGGACCCAAGCTGTTGGGCATGAGTACAGGGCTTGAATGGCTAATATAAATTTAGATGGGATATAAAATATTCTTAAAAGCTCCCATAAGTAGGCCTATCGAAGGCCTTTTCGGCATCTAACGACAGGGTAAGGAAGGGGGTCTTCCTTTTTAGAGCTTCATATAGTATTGAGAGGAGTCGCTTGGTATTATCCGGGCCTTTCCTGTCTGGTACGAATCCCACCTGGTCTCTGTGCACTATTGTTGGAATGACATCTGCTAAACGATTGGCTAGAATCTTGGAAAACAATTTAATATCAGTATTAATGAGTGAGATGGGCCTGTAATTTTGATATAATTGGGGATCTTTATCTGGATTGGGTATTATCACGATATCTGCCTCCAGAAATACCCCCAGGCATTTTCCCAACTGGGCAAAGTTATTGAATGTTTTTAGTAGAATGGGGTTAGTAAGGTCCGCAAAAGTTTTATAAAATTCCCCTGTGAAACCATCCAGCTCTGGGGCTTTTCTTAGGTTGGGACACAGTTTTTTGGAGTTCTGTAAGCGTGATTGGGGTTTGCAGGTATTTGTTCTGGTCTTCCTGACAGACTGGAAGACATAGAAACTCCAGATAAGTTCTGATCTCTCCGACTGGGGTTATACGAGAAGTTTGTGAGCTACGTAGATTGTAAAGTGATGCGTAAAAAAAACGATCGGAAAGAGCCCAAGCTTGGCGGCTAGTAGGGAATTAGCTTTATTATTATGGTAGTAGAAGATTTGTTTAAAGAGTGTTTTGTATTCTAGTAAATTTCATATGCCTTAGTTGGCTCCGTATATTCTCTAAATGTTGTGCTCCCTGAAGTGAGGGTTACTTTTTTGCATGGAAGTCAATGTTCTTAACAAGGATGTTAGTTCGGCCAGCGTTTTACCCCATTTTTTTGCACACTAGGGCAGCTTGTTTAAAGGGACAGTCTAGTTTAAATTAAACTTTCATTATTCAGATAGGACTGTTAATTTTATTCAACTTTCCAATTTACTTTTATCATCAAATTTTCTTTTTTTCTCTTAGTATTCTTAGTTTAAACTAAACATAGGTAGGCTCATATGCTAATTTCTAAGCCTTTGAGGGCTGCCTCTTATCACAGGCTTTTTAAATCTCTTTTCAATACAAAGAGACAGAAAGTACACGTGGGCCATATAGATAACACTGTGTTCAGGCACAGGGGGTTATTTAAGATTTAGCACAAAAAAATGCTAAATTTAAGACAATAGATAATAAACGGTCACCGTCATGTGATCAGGGGGCTGGTAGAAGGTTCCTAGATACAAGGTAATCACAGAGGTAAAAAGTATATTAATATAACTGTATTGGTTATGAAAAACTGGGGAACGGGTACTAAAGGGATTATCTATCTTTTAAAACAATAACAATTATATGGTAGACTGTCCCTTTAATACATAGTCCTCTGATAAAAGCTTTACATGAGGCCCATACATATTGAACAAATGTTTGGCCATTATCATTAACAGACAAGAAATAATCAATTTCTTTTCTAAATTGCTCATGTGTTGGAGAGTTTGCTAAGTACCACTCTTCATAACTACATTTTCTATCTATTTTAGTCGGGGGGGGGGGGGTGAATGTCATTAGAACTGGGTCATGATCTGACCATGAGGTAAGGTTTAGCAGCAAGCTTTGAATAGAGTTTAACGTCCATGGGTCTGTGAAAAAATAATCTAGTCTTGAGAAAGTCTTATGTGGGCATGAGTAAAATGTGTAGTCCCTATCCTCAGTATGCATAGTTCTCCAAACATCGTAGAGCCCATGTTGAGCCATCAGGGATCTAAATGCACCGGCTAGAGAACTGGTTGGTCTATCTGATATTTGAGCCCTTTTTTGTCAATTTGGCGATCCGAAACTAAATTAAAATCCCCACCAAAGTGCCCCGTTTTATGCTAGCTACTAATTGAAGCACTTGCTTTAGAAAAGGGATCTGGTGCATGTTAGGTGAATACAAATTACCTAGAGTAAATATACGGTCATTTACTTTACAAACTCCTATGAGATACTGTATCTTGCCTCTAGATCTTTTTCAATGTGCAGTACTTCTACTTTTATCTCGTCTTTGATCAATATAGCAACTCCTCTAGATTTAGTGGTGAAGGAGGCATCATAGGTGTTGGAAAAATGCTTAAGACTGTATTCCAAAGCCAATGGGTCTCCTGCAAGTATACCACATTAGAGTACATTCGCCTGAGATTATTAAGAAGAAGACTCTTCTTAGTAGGGGAGTTCAACCCTTGGACATTATGGGTGAGGAAATGCAAGTTCATGTTGCAGACGGTGCACTGCGAGTAAGAGCGAGAAAAAGAAAAGAATAGGGGCAATCAACACAATTAGGAATCTGCCTTTAATGAAATAGTCAATATATATCTACTCCCCAATGGTTACCTAAGGTCTAAAAGTTTATGTTATTATATAATGAAGGATTCAGCGGGTAAGCACTGCTTCAATATTAAAAGATGTAGGAGGGGAGATTTGGTGTTATATAATGGAGGGTTCTAAAGATAGTAATGTTTGAAGGATAAATCGGATAGCTATTAGAGTTTCCCTTGATTAGCAGACGAGGAATATTGCGGAAATAGTGGGGCAATGATTTTGTAGGTATTAGCAAATGGTAATTATAAGTAAAGGGCTAAAGGTACTTACCCCCCTCTATATATATATATATATATATATATATATATATATATATATATATATATATATATATATATATATATATATATATATATATATATATATATATATATATATATATATATATATATATATATATATATATATATATAATGTCATCTGGAAGTTTGGAGAGCTTCCATTAGGGTAAAAGCCAGAGAGGCAAGATATGTTACCAATGTATAGATCCATCTAGCAAGGAGCAAGAATATCAAGTCTCACTGTGTTTGTGTTTACTATGGTATCATGTAGCCATAGAAATATTATAGTCCGGTCTATTTCCCACATGGTGAACTAATCAAGCTAGCAACTGAATAATAATATAAAATTTAACAGGTATTAAATATAAACATTAACATAATTTTTAAGACAAGGAACTAACATTATATGTCTGTTTTCAGCATAGATAACTTCCCAATTGTTGGGATCAAAGAGCTTTACACCCAAATATACAGAAAAAGGTAAATAGTATTATATAGAGTTATACTCGTAACCTTAGGTATAATTGTAGAAGTCCCTTAGTCCTTATAGAGACATAAAAACCTGAAAACACATGCAAATACATAAAACATAAGAATCTCCCCACACAACAATGTCCTAGCCGATGGTGGGCATCTTCAACTCAGTTTATCTGCCTGTGGGAGGAACAAGAGAAAAATAAACAACAACATTATACTACAAACGGCTCTAGATCTAGTTTGTTTAGTCCAGATTTAGGAACAGCAGCAGTCAGGGTCCCACTTCATGTGGAGCCAATAAAGGATACATCTAAGTCTCTGTTCCTACTGTAAAACTCTTCCTTTTAGCTGCTGGTGGAGATCTCCTTGGGAGTGGTTTCCATTCTGGTGCCACCGCCCTGGAGCTTGGGGTTCCAGTGGTTGTTGCGAATTTAAATGGGCTGTCTGCATTAAGTTCAAGGATTCCAATAGTTCTATTCCCTGCTTAAGCGTGGATATTACATGTGATTGTCCGTCATGTTGGAAGAAGAGCTTGACAGGAAATCCCCATCTATATTTGATTGCATGAGTACGAAGACTCTGTTTTTTTTATTTAAACTTTCTTTTTTATCATTATTTTCCCAGTCATCTCTGCAGTTTTCTTAACATACAATTTCTCATAATACCATTCACAAAGAAAAAAGCAATACAGTTACAAAGACACAAATATCAATCAGTTACATCATATATACTATGTTAAATCCCTTGTACAATCTTTTGTTATATTTGCATCCTGACGATTATTAGTACCTTTAGCTATACAAAATCAACTCTGCTTTGAAATTAACATAATATAATATAGGATTCCTCTTATCCAAAAATACAGAAAGCCTGCGATTACAGGATTGACACAGAATCGCATAATTTATATCACCTTAAATCCTATAACACAAAAAGTGCAGTGAAAGATAACATAAATCACATAACATTTTAAACATGAATTATAAGATTCAACGTCCCACAGAGTATTACTCTGCTGAATATTTTATCCCATTTATAAACTGATCCCCGTAATTGAGCAATCTGGAACCTTGGGATCCTTTGATATTTAGTTGATTCTTTCTGTAATACCCATATCCCTTCTACCCTTTCTGAACTCTCCCCCTCACTTCCTTTATTTGTGTGGGAAACACAAAAAAACAGAAGAAAAAAAAAAAAAAAAAGCAAACAAACAAAACACACCACAAACATATAATCTTCTCTCTCTTCCCCTACCCACCCCTCTCCACTCCCACTCCTAGTCTCAGTCTGATCAAGTACAGGGTAGTCTGCCCGTTAGTAGCGCCATGCTGAAATAATCAGACTTCCTGAATGGAAAAATTATCTGTTTCTGAAGTTAATCGGGGAAGGATGTTATCACGTTCAACCATTTCTGGAAAAACCTGCTAATCTTTTTCTCCTGAGTAAGGTTGACCTCATATTGCTCTATGTGGATCTGTAGGAGTATTTTATTATTGAATTCTTTCATAGTCGGACCATTTTTAGCTTTCCAGGATCTTAGTAGTATATTACGTCCTATTAGAATTGCTGTGTTTATTAAAGCTGTATTGCTCCCCTCTTGACCCATGTCCTGCAAAAAGAAGACATGCCTGGCATCCAACCTGGTTTTTCTCTCAAGAAATCTGTTTATCCAATAATTTACCCTATTACAGAATTTTTTAATTTTCGGGCAGGACCACATACAATGACTAAAATCTGCCTTCTGAAGTCTACATCTAGAGCAGCTATATTCCTCTTGCTTAGACCATCTAGCCATATCTGCTGGGGTGATATAAGCTTTATATAATATTTTCATATGTGATTCTCTCCACCCAATGTTGCCTGAGGCTCTCTGCATTATCCTGAGGCTCTGCTGAAGATCTTCCACAGAGATCTTAGCAAAATCTCTTAACCATTTCAATTTAATTATTTCTAGGTTAGCTTTACCTGACCTGTGCATCGAGAAATTATACCATATTGCAATTGGAGTTATCCCTGCCTGATGCCGTTTAAGACTAGTCTCTATTATCCCCAAAGACCACCTGTTGCCACTTTTTTCTATCAATTGGCCATAATAATTTCTGACTTGTAGATATGCATAAAATTCCTTCGAGGATAAGGAGAATTCCTGCAACAGGGTGGAGAATGTTTTAATTACCTTTAATTTTTTATCCTCTATTTGATGAAGATAGATTCGACCTTTTTTGTGCCCACCTCTTAAATACAATATAGGCTGAGCTTGGGGGAAGTCAGGGTTCCCAACAATAGGGAGAAATTGTGAAATCTGATTATTTATTCCGGCATCTTGTAGGTATTTGATCCATGCCACTATAACGTTAAAAATACTTTTTTGTTCACTGATTTCTTTAGGTATATTTCTAATATTCATATGTAGCAGCCCTTTCAGAGAAAAAGGTGAGCTCAAATGTTGTTCTATTACTGAATAAGATAATAACTCTTTCCCTGTGAGCCAATCCCCTGCAATTTTGACAAGAAACAAGCGATTATACAATTTGATATCTGGGAATCCTAGTCCTCCCCTTTCTCTCTTCTGCTTCAGTTTACTAAGCGCTATTCAGGCTTCACCCCCTTTCCATAAACATTGGACACATTAAGCATACAACTTCTTTATATCCTTCTCTCTTATAAATAGTGGTAGATTTTGACATAGAAACAGAATTTTCGATAAGGTAATCATTTTCACTAAATGTACCTTTGCTGACAAAGTCAGTGGAAGGATCTTCCACTTCTGAAGATCTTTCCTTGCCGATAGCCAAACTTTCTTGTAGTTAAGATCATACCAGTCTGCCGGATTTTTACTTAAAATAATACCCAAATATTTGATCTGATCTTTGACTTCTTTGAAAGGTGTCTCAGTTACACTTCCTGCTGTTTTATGTAGCCACAGAATTTCTGATTTTGATAAATTGATCTTATAGCCTGAAAATGTACTAAAATCTTGTATAATTTCCAAGAGAATAGGGATATTCTTTTTGGAGTCCCCAATAAATACAAGCAGGTCATCTGCATATAATGATAAAACTACCTTTCTACCTCCTAATACTAAGCCTTTCAAGTCTTTCCTCAACAACATCGCTAAAGGCTCTATCACCAGATTGAACAATAGGGGGGAAAGCGGGCATCCCTGTCTCGTACCTTTCATAATCTTGATTGTAGAAGACCTTTGACCATTAATTGAGAGAACCGAGGTTGGGTTACTATAGATTGTTGTAACAAACTCGCGAAAGCATCCTGTGAACCCGAAATTGTCTATAGATGTAAATAGGTGGTCCCAAATAATTGAATCAAAGGCCTTCTCTGAATCGATAGTGATCATGGCCGCCTCTTTCCTTTTCTTAACCTCCCCTTTATGTTTATTGACCCCGTAGTGTTCAATCAGGGAGAGAACTCTTTGCATGTTTATCAAGGAATTTCTTCCTGCCATAAATCCTGATTGATCTGTATGTATTAGGGAGTCCAGTACAATTTTCAGTCTGTTGGCAATTATTGAGGTCATAAGTTTATAATCATTGTTTAACAATGAAATTGGTCTATATGAATCAACTGATTCAGGGGTTTTATCTTTCTTAAGTATCAACGTTATAATTGGTGCAGTAAAATACGGTGATTGCATATTATTTTGCCTATAGTATTGATTTAAAAGAAGTTGAAGTGTTGGTGTGATAGAGTCTTGTAATATCTTATAAAATTCTATGGGGAGTTGGTCTGGTCCTGGGGCTTTATTTAATGCTGCTTTCTGGATTCCTTTAACAATATCTTCCTGCGTTATAGGCACATCTAGATATTTTAGGCCTTCTTGGGATATTTTAGGTAGTCTGATTTTTCCCCAAAATGTCCTCTTATTAATACAATTTATATCACTTTGTGTATATAAACTCTGATAAAATGTATGGAAAACCTGGTTAATCTCTTTGGGTGTCACATATCTTCCCTCATTATTCTTAATAGCCTCTATATAATTTTTCTTTTTACGGGCCTTTGATAGATGCGCAAGCCATTTAATATTTTTCCCAGAAAAACTTGAAAAAGTCGCTTTCTGTTTAAGTTCATTCTGTTGTTCCTTTTGGTGTAAAAAACTATCTCTCGTACTCTTAGCTTCTTGATATTTCAGCCAAGCTCTAGTATCAGGATGATCTATATATTTCCTATAAGTATTTCTGACCTGGTTATTTAACCCATATTCCCTGGTTTTGAATATTTTTTTTCCATTTTGAAAGAAGAGCTTTAATCTCACCCCTAAAGAAGGCTTTTGCTGTTTCCCAAAATATTTCGATTTTATGCATATATGTGTTGTTGTTATCAAAAAACTCTCCCCACCGTCTCCTAAGCTCATACTGGAACTGACTATTATCTATTAGATATCTAGGGAAGAAAAAATTATTATTCCCTTTTCCTATATTATTTTTACTTTTAATTCTCACCGTGATACATGCATGATCTGAGGTAGAAGTCTGTGATACCCGTTTCCAAATCCATGCCAAGCATGTTTTCAGACAACAAAAAGAAATCTATTTGAGAGAGTGTTTAGTGTGTCTTCGATTCACATGTGAATGCTCTGCCATCCGGATTGTGGATACGCCAGATATCTTTTAATTTAAGGTTTCTACAAAATGTATTAAGTAGCGTAGCTTCTTTATTATACCGTCTAGGGTTCGCTGTCTTCAGTCTATCTAATTTGGGATGTATAGTCATGTTAAAGTCCCCCCTAAGATTAAATTTGAATCCGCGTACGGAAGTAATTTAAGATATATTCTATCCCAGAATTCTATCTCCAGCTGGTTGGGGGCATAAACATTACATAACACGTATCTCATCATAGCAATTTCAAAATGTATAATCATAAAACGATCTCCCTCATCTAAGTCTTGCGAAATAATTATGAACATTGAAATCTTTTTTGAAGAGACAGGCAACCCCTCTCTTCCTCCTAACACATGAAGTTGCAATCACTTCTCCAACCCATTTTACTTTACATTTATTCATTTCTTGCAGGCTCAAATGTGTTTCTTGAATGACTGCAATATAAGTATGCAGTTTTTGAAGATGACTAATTACCCTCTTCCTTTTAATCAGGGATGTTATTTCCCCGACGTTCCAGGATACTATTTTTAAATTTTTGGCCATCATTTAATCAGAGAGCCTGATAAACAATAACGACTCCACTCCACTGCCCATAAAAGGCACGAGCGTGGGGGGAGGAGAGGGGGTGGATGACACAAGCACAGGGGGGCGAGAGAGTACAAAAAAAAAAACAACAACAGCAAAAAAAAAAAAAAAAAAAAATTAGTATTCCCCACACAACAATAACATATATAGATATCTAGAGTTTGTCCTTTCAGTTTAGTAAAAATTAGATTATCTCGTAACTCATGTTTCCTTCTCCTAATTCTATTCTCCATATTTGTTCTCTATATGGTTACCCTTTGTTGCTGATCTAGTTCCTTTCCTTGAACTTCTCTACATAGTCCTTTGCTTCCAGATATGTGTTTAATAGCACAGTTTCTGAATTGTACATGACTCAGTTTAGCTGGGTATACGATAATAGCTTGTACACCCATATTAATCAGTTGTGAACATAGTGGGGAGATCTGGCGCCTTTTATTAGAGGTATCCATGGAGTAATCCTGGAATAGTAAAATATTATTGCCCCCTATCTTGAAGGGAATTTTCTTCCTATATTGCCTCAGTAAGTTTGTTTTATCTTGAAAATCTAAATACTTGATTAGCATTGTTCTTTTTTTTCTCTCTATCTCTTCCCTCCTCTCTAAGTGCCCCTAATCTATGCGCTCTTTCTACTTGAATAGAATTATTTTGTTTTTGTATCCCTAACTCTTTTGGTAATGTCACTGATGCAAAAAAAATAAGATCCTGATATTCAGGGGTTTCCGGTAAACCTATTACCCTGAGGTTATTCCTCCTTGACCTATCCTCTAATTCCTCAATTTTATTTTGTAGGGACTGCATTTTGTCTTCCTGCTTCTTAATAATTTGATCATGTGAATTTGTAAGATCTTCTAAATCTGATATTCTGTTTTCTACCTCTTCAAATCTGGTTGAGAAATGTCTAACTTCAGATGTTAACTCCCCTAATACTTTTCTTAAACTCTCAAATTGGGGTGTCATAGTCTCCATAATTTGTTTCACTAGGTCTTGTGGATCAACCATCATTTGTGTGTTACTAGATTCTATTGTGTTGTCTAGCAGAATATGTGTTGTATTTTTAGACTTCTTATCTTTCTGTTTGGGGGCCATCCCTGGTGATTTAGACTTACTATTATGGATATATTTATCCATTTGTGTATAAGTGAAAAAAAATTTGTGACAAAGAAAAGCATGAAAAAATTAAAAAAAACAAAAAAATTAAAGGGGATAACAACTATTAAAGCAACAGTGCTATCCCTCAGTGTAAGTGTGATTTTTTTTTTTCTATTTTTTTTTTTTTTCTTCCTTTACCTTTCCTTTTCCCCCTTTTTATTCAACTGTTCCCCCCTTCCCCCCAGAAAGTTACATGAAATAGACACAAAAACAAATAAACCCTGCATGTGGATACTTTTAGAAAGTGCACAGAAAATACTCTATTTTAGCTTTAAAAAACAAACAAAAAACAGGAACGTGATAGTGTGGTGAAATTTTTGGGACAGATATCCCCCAGCATAAACCACTTGATCCATATTTTAATCCTTGTTACAACAAACCAGACCTATTAACCTTATTCCTTATCCAGAGTAATAAACTGTATAAAGACTACTTTAATAGTATGCTATTTTCACCCCTTAAATTATCTGTAAACAGGAAGCATATTTTGGATAAGAGAGAGGGTTATAGAAACAAAAGGACCCCCACTGCGTATTCAGCTACAGTGGGTCCCCTGTTTAACAGATATATAGTATACCTTCTTATACTTCCAGCGAATAATCCTTATTTAAACCGTCTAGAGGCCACAACCATTTAATTATCTCTTTCCCTGGTTTTCTTACAAGCTATATTTCTTTGATTCATTAATCCTCCCCAGTGGTTTTTTATATGTTGATAGGACACATTTTAAAAATTATGAGTCCCCTCCCAGACCCAAATATATTATCGCTTTTATATAACCGGAGACGCACCCCTTATAGAGCCTCAGCCCTTTAACTATCTCTTTCTGTAGACTCTTGCATGCACAGCTCTATGCTTAGTTGACGTGAAAATTAGAAACAAAAAAAAAGAAAAAAATGCATAACACAAGAAGGTAGCTCCTTTTGTCACATATGAACCTCCCGTAAGGTCTAGCACCTTTTTACAAACAATATTTTAACAGTTGTTAACTTTATCCTAAACCTAAGTTGGGATACTTGATGAGGTTACTTGTGACCTTATGTGTTTCCTAGAAAGTCTTTAAATAGTCCTGTGCATACTAAGTGCACTTTATGTACAGTTACCACCACTCATCTGTGGCTACGGGCACATCATCCTTTGGCTGGAGGCACCCAAATACAAAGTTAAGCAGTGACTCTGCTGTGTCAGCGTGTCCTTTCTGTCCACCACTTAGCTTTGTACCTTTGCCCAACTCACAGTATCCTGTGTTTTACCAAAAGTCGTTATCGTGTCCAGTTACCTGCTTTTATCACCCCTCCAGATTTATATAGGTGTAAACTGCCTGCGTACAAGCTCAGTGATCAAACCCTTGTGGGACTTTAATCATTTACTCTTGCACTTTCCCATCCTTCACTTAATCAGGACCCCTGGATCCTCTCTTTCCCTTTTTTTCTTTTATCTTCCCCTTTAAGTACTTGTATTATCTTCAGCAATATAGATTACCCCCAGTTCTTTGAATCCCTCATAGAAGAGCAGTCATACCATATGTATCTTTGTGTGCTGTCAAAGTATATTTCCCAATAGCAGTGGGGGGAGAAAGACTTAAAATGACACTTATCTTATATGTGCCGTTTTCCCTCTTGCACACTTATTTCACGGCAACGCTTCTACACTGACTGTGATCCTGAAAGCCTGAGCCGAGGTGCCTGGTCTTTTCCTCCTCCAGTCTGCACTGTCTGTGATGATACCCTCTCCAGCTTCTACCCTGGGAGGGGCAGCGAGGCGGACCCTGAGTGTCGAATCCCCCGCACTGCCCGACTTGACCGGGATCTTGGAAGCGAGGTGTCTGCTATGTCTCCTCACACCAACCAGACAGCTGATCGACAAACACGAACAGGAAGCTCCGTAAGAGTGAGAGTGTGGCTTCTGCGACAGGGCCTCTTTGGCGAAAAAGCGAGCTGCGGTTCCACAGAAGGGCTCCGATGCCTACGAGCCAAGATCCGGACGATATCCCCAAATCTACCAAGGATGCCGGTACTGTTTGAGGCGGCCTGAAGGACGCTACTTCCCTAACTTCGCCCTCCAGGCTTAGACATCCTGCATCATGCGTGACTTCGCCTCTGGAACCAGGTCTGATGGCTCTGTGTTATAGGTTGAAAAAATCTCCTCTTAGCCATCATGTGCATAGATAAATCTGGGAAAATTTGGACATTCTGGAAGGGTTCAGGTAGATTTTTGTTTAAAAAGGCAGCTCTCAACACTTTTTCTTTAAGGGTATAATAGTGCATGCGAACTATGATGTCTCTTGGTTGTTCAGTATTCACATTTCTAGGCCTGAGGGCCCTGTGTGCCCTAACTATTATTAAGTCCTGCTCTTGCACTGTGTCAAGTAGGGCTTTAAAGAGATCTAATAAGTATGTAGGGAGATCATTTGCCGAGATACTTTCAGGAATACCTCAGATGCAAAGGTTGTTCCTTCTCGACCTGTCCTCTAGGACCTCCATCTTTGTCTCCAGATCCGATATCATCTCTGCAAGTGTTTGCGTATATGATACTAGGTTTGTGTGATCCATTGTCATATCCTCATGTTTCCTCTCTAAATTGTCTGTCCTCTCGCCTAGAGAGGCTATAACCCTTCTTAATTCAGCAACAGATGTTTGTATTTCCTGCTTGAGAGAAGAGTGATGCAAATCCATTTTGGTGGAAAGGGAGTTGATTAACTCAATGAGAGCTATGTTATCTGTTCTGGTTGGGAATTGGCCCCTTAAGTCCAAGGAGCCGGACCTATCATAAATAATTGGAGAGTCCCTGGAATCATCATTCGACATGTCTCTGTCTACTTGAATCTTATGATGAAAGTGATCAGCAACTGTTCTTTTTGGGCCTTCCTAATGTTTTGACTTCTTCCTTTGAGAATGTGCCATCTTTTGTAGTATTAGTACTGAGTTTGGCTGATTTATCACTTGATAATACTATTCTTTATAGAGAGAGGCCTATTGTCTTCTTTCTTAGTTCAGTAGGTGGAAGCTCTGGGAATTTAGATTGTCTGGGGGGGCTCCTCTATCCCATCAGGGCAAGTTTACTCCATCTTAATCTGGAAGTTATTCAACTAACCTGTGTAGGGGAATATCTGAATACAGGATAACTCAATTAATTATCCGTTCCCCTTCAGATATGTATTTATATGGGTATACACACTAGGTAAAGTGACAGAAGTGAGTAGGCCTGAGTGTTTATGTTAGAGATTACTGACTCTGTATCTTTTTTGCAATTCAGAGTATCTCTCACTTGATTAACTCCAGAATGAGACACCCTATCTGCTAACAAACCCTGTGTGGAATCGCTGGATGTAATGCTTAGGTCCCTCACAGCTCTGCTCTCTGTCTTCCACAATAAATTTGCGCTATTGTGATTAGTTAGCGGTGTTAGGTTTCCTCAGTTTAGCACTATGACAGTTATCTTAGTAGGCAGTTAGTGAAGAATGTGGGTGCTGATAGGTGTACAGTCTGCATATCATTTTCAGTTGCCTGCTTGGTCTCTGGTAATCTATTGTCAGCAATATGGTGCAGAGCCCAACTCTCTAATGGTAGAGATATTTCTGTGGGAAATCGTAATCCCTCTCTTATATATTTTATTATAGTCTCTACTAAACGTGAGGGTTAAAATGTTTTGGAGTTATATACCTCCATATAGTATTGGTGGGGAGAGAGAGAAGGCTTAGAAACAACTTCTTAGCCATTATGGAGAACGGCCTGTGAGAGCCTAATTGCCAGTGGCACCCCTCTAGATATATATTTTCAGATTTACTCTCACCTCAGGGTCCGGAGAAGTATTGCCAGGCACTTGGGTTGTGTGTGTCCTTACCAGAAGATTTCCCAAGATGGCTGTCGTTCACGCCAAATTCTCCAGGCTTTGCTCAGCGTACTGGGCAATCCGCAGCTTGTCTCGGTTCAGTGAGGGCTCAAAACACAGGTCAGTGCCTTTAATGCTATTCACCCCGACACTCTGCCTCCTCACGATCAATGACCTGCTCCATGCACGCAATCTGCAGAAGTACAGTTCTGGTTGTCGTCTAGGTGCGGCTATCCCAGTGTGCTCATTTTCCGAGGACAGTTGTCACTTGAGGTGCAAGGCTTAAGGTATTAGGTGTACACTTTTAGCTAAAAAAAATTGGGTTTTTAGTATGCCCGTATTAAGGTAGTCACAGGCAGGAGCTCTCATTCAGCGTGACTTCACTCATCCCCAGTTGGCTCCGCTATCCATCTATATTATTTTTTATTTTATTTCTGCAATCCATTTTTTATTGCGGATTTGCACTCTGAGAATATTTTTTCTTGTTTGTAATGCTGTGCTATATATAGAATTATATATCGGATACAGTATGCACTTTGAGTCCAGGAAGAAGCTTGCTGCACTTGATTCTTTTAAAACATTTGTTGCTAGAGACTTTAAGATTTTTAGTCTTATTATAGACCATAATTGTTGAAATTCCTTTGTGATTGCAGTTTTGGAAGTTAAAGGTGATGCACAGAAAGTTTCCCTAAACAGAAATCGGCACCTCTTTTTACAGCATTCGCTCTACCTTACTCATCAGAGGAACGTTGTTGAAAAGACCTTAAGTACTTTTTATACTTTTTTCTCTGACGTTGCTCATTGCTTTTTAAACAATTCATACTGTGGGGCCTATCTATCAAGCTCCGTACGGAGCTTGAGGCCCCATGTTTCTGGCGAGCCTGCAGGCTCGACAGAAACAGCAGTTATGTAGCAGCGGTCTAAAGACCGCTGCTGCATAACCCTGTCCGCCTGCTCAGGAATCGCCGCAGTTCAACCTCATCGAGTATGATCGGGTTGATTGACACCTCCCTGCTGGCAGCCCATTGGCCGCGAGTCTGCAGAGGGCGGCCTTGCACCAGCAGCTCTTGTGAATTATTTGGCCTCAACACCAAACGATATATATATCTGGAGGAAATCCAATACAGCTCACCATCCAAATAACACCATACATACAGTACAGCATGGAGCTGGTAATATCCTGTTATGGGGGTGTTTCTCAGCAGCAGGCACTGGAGCACTTGTCAGGATAGAAGTAATAATGGATGGGGCAAAATACAGTCAAATTCTTGAGGAAAATCCGCTGCCCTCTGCCAGGAAGTTTTCAATGGGCAGAAGGTTTACCTTCCAACATGACAATGACCCAAAGCACACAGCAAAAATGACAACACAGTGGTTGAAGGAGAAAAAGGTGAATGTCCCTGCATGACCCAGTCAAAACCTAGACTTAAACCCCATTGAATATGTGTGGCATGACTTAATAACTGCAGTCCACAAACCATTGCCATCAAATGTAACATAACTAGAGCAGTTCTGCAAAGAAGAGTGGGCAAATATTGCACAGTCTAGATGTGCAAATTTAGTAGAGACATATCCCAACAGACTAAATGCTGTATTTAAAGCAAAAGGTGGTTCAACAAAATACTGACACAAGGGGCTGATCCTTTTTGCAACTCAGTACTTCTGTTTTGGAATTGTCTTTATTGTTGTCTGACATGTTGGTGTTATATCTTTCACTTGGATGTTATAAGTTGCACTGAGTAATTACAACTGGATAAACAAAAACTGTGTCTGTCTTTATTTCAGGCTGCAAAGCAAGACCCAATTTAACTCCATAAATTATATCATAAAATTCTACAAGTAGCCTTCGTCCATATAAATTACAGAGAAATTACCTTCAAAAATCAACTGGATAAACAAAAAAATATGTCTGTCTTTATTTCAGGCTGCAAAGAAAAAAAATGTGATTATTTTCAAGGGGGGTGATTATTTTCAATACCCACTGTAGGTAATTGAATGGTAAAGACCCCTGTACATCATTACAAACAAAGAAGCTTATTAACCAAACAATATAACTCCTTTTTTTTTTTTTTGGTGCCAAACGACATTGCACAAATTGATTTTGTCAAGCAATCATTCATTTTTCTGTTTCATCCAGTAATGTATTTGGCTGTTCGTATATGTCAAACAACTTGATGTCAAAGCCTAAATGCACATATCTAATTTTAGTCAAAATTAAACTTTCATGATTTAGATAGGGCATGCAATTTTAAACAACTTTCCAATTTACGTTTATCATCAAATTTGTTTTGTTCTTTTGATATTCTTTGTGGAATGCTTAACCAAGGTAGGCTCATATGCTAATTTCTAAAGCCCTTGAAGTCTGCCTCATATAGCAGCGCATTTTGACAGTTTTTTACAGCTTGACAGCGCTAGTTCATGTGTGCCATATAGATAATATATTCCCGTTGAGTTATTTATGAGTCAGCACTGATTGGCAAAAATGCAAGTCTGTCAAAAGAACTGAAATTAAAAAAAAAAGTGCACACACACTGTAAACAGTAAAAATAAAAATCCAAAATAGGTCTTCCATAAAAATAACCTTCCAGAAATCAGCTTTAAAAATATGCACTCTTTATTTTTTTTTTTAAGTTTTAAACAAGCTTTATTAAGTTTGGCATGAGAAACATTCAACAATAATCAATGTACATTGCATGTTCAATCGCTATGTAGAGGTCCTGTACAAAACACAAAGTAGCGAACATTACTCTAGCAATACTATCAATTCAAGTTTTGTACATTATGTTCAGAGAGAAGATGTTGTGAATATAGTGGTCCAATAGTTCTCTCAGTCTCTTGCTTTCTTCACTTTGGGAACAGTGCAATAGTCTTGAGCTTGTTTCCACGAGCTAACAGCTCATGGTGCTAAATAAATAATGTGATCAACTAAAACATAAACTTAGAAATTTGTCATCAGATATTTAGGCAGGTTTAGACAGATTTATTTTCAGCACGCTTGTTTCATGCTGCTGAAAGTATCCTAAGGTCTGACATCCCCGCTCATGCGGAGTAGCGTGAGCAGAACTAGGAGCAGGATTAGGAAAAGTCAGAGAAGAGAAAGGAAAGTGAGGAGGGGAGAGAAGAGAAAAAAGAAAAGAAAAAAAAGGGGGGGGGGCAAAGGGGAAGGAGGGGGAATTGTATAGAAAATTTCTTTGGTTATTATGTCAGAGCTGTATGAGTGGCGGTCATAGCTTTTTGCCCTCCCAAGTTAATGTCATCATCTCATGGGTGACAAGCCTCCCAGTTTTAAGAAAATGGTATCGCTCCAACTTGAGCAGGTCTCCCACTTTGTGTCTCCATTCCTGTATGGTCAGAATCTGAGGACTCTTCCAGTGTGCCGGAATGAGCCCCTTCGTGCCGCCCAGCATTATGAGGAAGAGTATGTGCCTATCCACTCCCACCACCTTAGGCAGTCCATGATAAATCAAGTCAGTTGGTTTGGGGGTATGATGATTCCGAGAATTTTGCTCATTTCTCCCAGCACCTCCTCCCAAAATGGCCTTGATCGTGGACAGTTCCACCAGATGTGCAGGAGGGATCCCTCCTCTCCACAGCCCCTCCAGCACCCCCCGTCAGTGTAAGGGTACATTTTCTGCAATCTCTGAGGCGTTAAGTACCACCTACTGAGTAGTGATGTCGCGAACTTAAAAATTTCGCCATTGACTTCAATAGGCAGGCGAACTTTAAAACCTACAAGGACTCTTTCTGGCCACAATAGTGATGGAAAAGTTGTTTCAAGGGGACTAACACTGGGACTGTGGCATGCTGGAGGGGGATCCCTGGCAAAACTCCCATGGAAAATTACATAGTTGATGCAGAGTCTGCTTTTAACCCATAAAGGGCCTAAATCACCTAACATTCCCAAATTGTTTGCAATAACGTGCTTTAAAACATCAGTTATTATTTAAATTATAAAATTATTTAAAGTTTTTTTTTGGGAATTTAAAAAAAGGTTAAACACATATGAGTCGTGGCTGATAGACTAGGGAGGGCAGCAATTAAACACAGTATGCTCTGTAAGTCAGCAAAACACACAGGCCTGATAGAAAATGAAATTAGATTACACAAGCAAAATGATTTAAAAGTTATTTTTTTAAATTTAAAATAAGGTTAAGCAGATATGAGTGGTGGCTGTTGGCTGGAACAGAGCAATTAACCAAAAGATTGAAAAAAAACTGAAGTATATGCTGTGTGAGCCTGACAGACACAGGCCTGATAGAAAATGAAATTAGATTACACTAGCAAAATGATTTAAAAGTTTTTTTTTTAAATTTAAAATAATGTTATAAGCGGATATGAGTGGTGGCTGGCACAGAGCAATGAACCAGAGTATATGCTGTGTGACACAGGCCTGATAGATAATGAAAATAAATTACACTAGCAAAATAATTAAAACATTTTGTTGGTTAAATTTAAACTAATGTTAGGCAGATATCAGTGGTGGTACGAATCACAGCATATGCTGTGTGCCTCACATACAGGCTGAAAGCCAGGCAAATGCAAATAAAAATACAAAGAAAAAAAAAAAAACGACTGAAGTTATAGCCCTAAAAAGGGCTTTTTGGGGTGCTGTCCTTGCAGCAGAGATGAGAAGAGTCCTTCAGGACTGTAGTGGACACTAAATACACTAGCCTAGCTATCTATTTTCCTATAATATCAGCAGAATCAACACAAAAGGTCCTCTCACTAAGAAAGCAACATCGTAATGAGTCTAAAATGGCTGCTGCCAAGAAGCTGGGAGGGTCTGTAAGGGAGTGTCTGATGCTGATTGGCTCTAATGTGTCAGAAGGCTGTGACATACAGGGTCAAAGTTTCCTCAATGAAAACACATAGGGGGCGGATCGAACATCGCATGTGTTCGCCCGCAGCGGCGAATGCGAACAAGCTAAGTTTGCCGTGAACTTTTCGCGGGCGAACAGTTCGGGACATCACTACTACTGAGTAGTTTGTAGTGCATCTCCAATATTCTCGCGGAAACAGAGGCCTTCTTGATCTTTTTAAAGATCTTCAGCCACTCTCCAGTAGGAATGTCCACTCCTCCACTTGCCATAGGGAAGTGTACGTCGGAAGGGCGACACCGCCCCTGCTCAGCAAGAGCTGATATAAATGAGAGATTAAGTGAGTCGGCGTTTGTTGCATAGTACACAGAGCTTCAAAGGGTGTTCTGTTTCTGGCCAGTGCCTCTCGATCCCTACAAGTATTATAAAAATGTGTGACTTGTGCCATCCTGTACCAGGATGCGAATATCGCCTGGTCCCACTCAACTAGTTCCGTATGTGTTTTGAGTTTATTTTTCTGCAGAACATTAGAAAAAACTGTTTCAGCTAAGGTGTGAGCTGTCCCCAGAGCGCGTCTTGGGAGCTCCATTCCCAAGTCAGGGTTTTCCCACACAGGGATATTTGGTGAGATGCGAGTGGACACGTAAGTGCCTTCATCCAGTACCCTATCCCACACTTTCAGAGTGTCATTAATCATTGGATACAAAGCGAGAGATATTGGGCAGTTCTGAGCAGAGATCCAGGCCAGGGCCCCAGTGTTACCACGCTGTGAGATTTCTTTATCAATTTGTATCCATAATTTATCATGGGAGTTTCGGCACCACTCCACTATCCTCTGAAGGAATATCGCTCTTTGATATTCTCTTAAGAGCGGGACCCCCAGTCCGCCTCTCTCTCTGGGCATATATATTGTGGACTTCTGACTCTAGGCCTGATTCCATTCCAAATATAAGTTTCAATGCCCACTTGCATGCGTTGAAGATAGGGAGAAGCCGAAACCGCTGGAATGGTCTGCATAATGTAAAGAATTATTGGTAGTACATTCATCTTGACGATTCCTATTCTTCCCAACCATGATATCGATTTCTTTTTCCAGTTGGATAAGTCCCTAAGAACTTCATCGCTGATTTTTTTATAATTAAGGTTGAGGATTTCAGAGGCACTGGGCATGATAATAACACCTATGTTATGATACTATGTGTTGCAACTCATATCGGGCAGTTTGCAGATGATATAGCAAACTTGTCCGGGGGCTCAGTGATATTTATAATTTCAGACTTCAGGGGGTTAAGAAGAAAGTTAGACATGACTACATATTCCCTGAATGTACCGTTAATGTATATTCAAAAAAATATTTTTATTAAAATACTTTAGCTAATACAATAATAAACTAATGTTTAATCCAATAATAATCAGAAAGAAAAATAATAATAATAATCAATCGCTCCCAACTATAGTTGTTCATACAGCCATTCACACACTTTCCTAAAACAATATAATACTCCTAATTAATATGAATGAAAAAAGTGGATGCAAATAAAAAATATATATATCGCAATGCTGGAAAATAACACTTCACACAAATTACATGAAGTGTTAACACACTTCTAATTGCCAAATACACAACAATAACTTATATTAAAATATCCCTTTTCCCGAAGTTAGAAACTTCAAATTTGAATGTCTATTTCTTTAAAAGTCTAAAGTTAGGGTAAATAACTGGCCCACTACAGCAGGGTTAAATGCAGAGTGAATAGTCTCTTCCAAAGGAATGATCCCAGATGCAAACCGCTAACAGCTGTCGGTATTTATCACCGGTGCTGTGTGAGATTCACCGTGAGTGTTTATACACAAAGCGGTGTTGACTTGCCTCTCTGAGTAGTTCTGTTATTTATCTATGACACTAGGGCTATTTCGCCTTCTTACCGTGTCTCTGTTCTGTATTTCAGCCGCTCTGCTCGAACAAACAGCTGACCGCGGCTAACGGTCTCCAAGATTTCTGTGTCACCTGGTTTCCGGAACCTCCAGGTTATTCTGACTTGCGCAAGCCTATTGACAGGTTTAGAAAGCCTCCGAATCCTTCACCGCTCTTAAGTACTTACACAGTACGCGGTATGGAGTTCTCCTTTGGTCCCAATCCGTAGAGGGACTTAGTAGCAAGAAAACAGTTTGTTTGTATATTCCAGTAGCAGGGTGAATCCTCTACGCGTTTTCAACCCGTATGGGTCTCTTCCGAGATCACTGGGAGCTCAGTGGCCTGAAGGTAGTCACTGATGTCATCATCTTCTCGCTGATGCGCGGAGAGGGCCTCTCCATCCCCTGTGGGGTTTTTCAGGTTAAATAGGGATTCATAATATCTCCTGAAGTCTGCAGTGATAGAGTCTGCATCAACCCGGGTTCCTCCGTCCGCGTCTACTATGTGATGAACATAGGCCTTTACTTTTTTCCTAGCTATCGCCCTAGCAAGCAGCTTCCCAGGCTTATCACCCTGTTCGTAGTATAGCTGCCTCAACTGAAGAGCTTGCTTTTGATAATCCTCCTGCAGGAACTGCAAGAGATCCTTCCTGGCCACATTTAGACGTGCCAGCCCCAATTAGTCACGAGGGGATTGTTTGTGATATCGTTCCAATTTTTCTACCTGTTTCAGGAGACTATTATATCGCTCTCTCCGAATTTTTTAAGTCTCGCTTTGCGCTCTATCAGGAGGCTTCTTATGGTGCATTTTTGCGCTTCCCATATAATGGGACCTCCTATCTCCTCACTCGCATTTAAGCGGAAGAATTCGGACAAGGACTTCCTGATGTCTGTGTTAAACACCAGATCATCTAGAAGCGTGTCGTCGAGTCTCCATACAAAGGGAGTGATTGGCGTGTTGAGCCATTGAATGGTGCAACCCACTGGGGCATGATCAGACCATGTGATCGTATAGATTTTGCTAGTTTTACTGATAGTTAAACCTATGGAGTCTGTGAATAAATAATCTATCCTGGAGTATTTACGGTGTGGGTGTGAAAAAAAGTTTTTGTCCGTTGGATGGTGTGTGCACCAGATGTCATGAGTCCCTAGATCAGCCAATGAGATGGACATTCGCTTAAGTGTTTTGTGCGGGGCACTGGAGAGACCACTGGAGGTATCAAGGGTGGGATTAAGAGGTGCATTGAAATCCCCTCCAAGGTACAAGATTCCTATTTGCATTTCAAGAATTTTTCGGGAGACCCTCTGAAGAAAGAGGTGCTGGGAGGTGTTCGGGCAATATATGTTGGCTAGTGTGATGGGCCTGCTAAATATGGTGCCTGTAAGCACCAAAAATCTACCCTCAGGGTCCTTGTAACTGTTTGAGAGCTGAAAGGGTACCCCTGCACTAAAGATGACCCCAACTCCAATCCTTTTTTTTGTAGCTGATGTGAAATGAGCTAGAGGATATTGTCGACTGTACCATTTTGATTCATGTGGTGTCACAAAATGCGTTTCCTGTATGAAAACTATGTCCCCACCCATTCTATGTAGATCTCTCAGCACTATAGCGCATTTGGAGGGGCTATTGAGTCCTTTTGCATTAATTGTTATAAGTTCAATCGGATGTGGCTTAGGTCTAGCACTCTGACTCGCCATGGTCTCCTAGAGGTCCTGTTAGTGGTCGTGTGGGGGAAGAGCAGAGGGGCAATCCCAAGGGGGGGCAAGAGGTGAAGGGGGAGAGGGAGATGGAGAGGGAAGAGAGGAGAGAAAAAAAAAAAGAAGGGGGAGGGAAGAGAGATAGGAAAAAAGAGAGGCAAGGGATAGGTCAGAAAAGGCAGGAAGAGAGAGAAGTCTTGTCTAGCAAGACTAGAACAACAATAAGTAAATATCGCTTATTATGAGCTGTACAACGTGTTTAAGAGCAACAATAACAGTCAATAACAGCTCTATCGTGAATAAATACTATAACAACTACTTCAGTAGCTCAGGGGTAGTTGTCCCTGTTTGTATCGCATGGTAACATAAACATTTAACATAATTTGTAGAAACCTAACTGACCCTTCGTTTCTACTTAAATTTATTTAAGCACTCTCCCCGTGCTATAAACAATGAGGTTGTCAGTATGAAAACGCTGCTTAACTATACCACCATCCTATCATGCGTCTAGTAAGTCTTTGAATTGTCCCTTACAGTTAGTCTGTTAGAGTGCGGGTTAGGTCCAGGTTGAAAATACCCTGAAGCTATCCTGTGCAATCTATGCGGTATAGCATATTTACTAATATGTGCTTTGGGTATTTAAGAAGAGGCAGCTCTAGCTGATTATTGCTGTTCCCTACGATGGGGGTTCAGGGAGTTATTAGCTTAATCTTCTTCAATCTATCTGCTAAGTTTTTACAATTCTATTGATCTAGGGCTACCCCCTTGTGTGTTATCAAGTCCCCTACCCCCTTATATGTGAAAACTTATACATGAACCTTACAGCAGTGAGAGTAGAGACATTGACAAATGGCTTGAGTATGCATGTGGAACCAGGCTAACAGAAAGCGTATAGGAACGCTATAACAATATGGTAGTTACACGTATCAAGGTAAGGCGGCACATTCTGTAAACATATTAAAAGCATAACATACAAGTAAGCCAAACAGTAATAAAACTATATGATATATACGACCTGAGAGTTCCTCAAAAGTGCGTAAAGTTTTGTCACTAGGCAAAAGTCCATTAAGTGCCAAAGTGCTTACAGGTCCAACCTGAACAACCTATAAAAGGGAGAAAGTAAAATAGCAAACAAGCTCCAAACTCTTTGCTTCACCCACGGTGCTGCTGGGCCTCTCCGTGATCCATGTCGATAGGAGCTCTGCAAGCAGAGTCCTCATGGCGTGGGGGTTCAATTTCTAGGCCCAAGGCCTGGCTGAAGCCAGGAAGGTCTTCCGGACATCTGAGGGTGTGTGAGACATTATTGTTTGTGGCGATCAAGCAGGTGGGGAATTCCCATCTGTGTGGGATCTTTTTCTCCTTCAACACTGAGGTGATATATCTCATGTCTCTCCGCTTTTGCAGTGTTGTGGGACACAAGTCTGAGTACACTTGAACTTCTGTACCTCTGCAGGTAATTGGGTGTTTTGCCCTTGCCAGTTTGAGCACCTCTTCTTTGTCACGGAATTATAAAAATTTGATTATTATGTCCCTGGGAGGGGCCCTGTTTGGTGGCTTAGGGCGCAAGGCCCTGTGTGCTCGCTCTATTTTTATATCCTGTGCTGCAGCATTATTTTTCAAATATCTGATGAACTCTTGAATATAAGGCTGTAGTGCCAGGGGATCAACCGTCTCCGGTATGCCACGAAGACGCAGATTACTCCTCCTGCTCTGGTTTTCTAAATCTTCTATACGGTCCATAACGGATTGAACCATTCCTTCTTGCGCTTGTAAGAGGCTAGCTTGATGCTGCACATCCGAATTAAGTGACTTCTGGTTTTCTTCCACCTGTATGACATGATGATTTAAGGCCCCCATGTCCCTTTTGAGCTCCCCAAACATGCTTTTGAAGTCTTGAAAAACAATTTTAATATCCTCCTTGGAGGATAAGTGAGTGATGTCATCCTTCGTGAGATAACTGTGAGAGGTCACATTGGGCCTGTGCTTGTGAACCTGGGCAGCTAGCAATGGGTCCTGTGGGTCCTGGGCTGGTTTATTAGATGACAGAGCAGGGTCAGCAGGTATCAGGTAATTCTCCATTATTGAAGGCTGTGAGCTTTTGGAAGGTTTAGGGTTTCTTTTGCTAGTCATTGCAAGTGTGAAGCCTCAATTTTTATAAGCAGAATCCCCTATGACCATATAATATAAGCTTTATCGTAAATTTTATGTAAATGAAGTTGCAGGAGCTTGTTTGTAATTATCTTCTATGTGCAGGGTGTCTGCGTGTCTACCCGGCTAAATAAACTGGTGCTTAGGGTTCAGTTAGGGCCTGCCCTCCTCCTCTTCACTGTGTTCTCTTATGAACCGCCCTGCGTGTATGTATGTTTCCAGAGTTATTATGTCCCACTGTGAGCGTTCACCCACGTCTAGATCTCAACCTTCTAAGGCAGGGCAGACGTGCAATTATGGCCCACTTCAAACTAGCAACACACAGGCCAACGGCTGAACTCACCCCCACTCCGTGACTGATCGCCGCTCAATACCGCAGGGCTCACCCACCAGCAGGAAGCCAACTCTCCATGACGTGCAGTCCGGTTAGTGATCCCGGTAAGTAGAGGGCCCTGTGTGCCAGTGGTATCCAGATTGTGCACACTGCTCTTCTCGTGAGGCCACATGGTCGCGGCTCTATCACCGCTGATGACAGGAAAATGGCGCGGCTCAGCCGCCAAGGCCCCGAGACCACTCCAGAGATCCAGGACAGGTATGTCCCATGCGGCAGAGCCCGCAGTGCTCCCCTGATGTATGCGCACTTGGGGTCTGTATGACTGGGTGCTCCGCGGTCAGATCCGGCGCTCGTTTAGCACAATGCTCTGCTTCTGAAAAAGTACAAGAAGGCAGAGGGGTGCCTCATGTGTGGTATAATCAGATGGTATGATACAGAACAAACAGAATGGAGCCAAATGAGTACTCACATATTATTGAAGCACACCTATGTGCTGGTAGAGACAAGCTGCAATTTCAGATAGGTGTGACAGTTCACCCTCCAGGCAAAACTGTGGAACTGGTGAGAGATTAAAAAACAAAGAAAGCACTACATGTGCAGACCATTAAAGGTATAACCGGCAATATCTCTTAGATGATACAGATGGGTACTCACATACTCCTGTAGCACACTTATGTGCTGGTAGAGGCAGGCTGTAACTTTATGACAGGTGTAGCAGCTCACCCTAGATGTAGATTCTTGGTTGTGCAGGGGTGTAGGTCCCAGTGAGCAATCAGCAAAGGCAGAAGGTAGGAAAAGAACTTCACTCAGAGTACATTTAAAATAAAATGTAGCTATTTATTAAAAACAAAGATAAAAAAACAACACAGCAGTTGTTTATGATGAGTGGATAAAAGGGTATACAGTGGCACCCCTCAAATGCAACGCGTTTCTCGGTTAGAACCGTTTCATCAGGCATATATTCATTCAACATCCTACCTCTGCCTTAAATAACAAACTAACAGTTATCCACCTCCTTACAAAGGGGTGTGTTTCCTAATTGATATCTAACACCTGTCTGATGACATCAGATCTTCTAATTGCAACAGTTTTTCACAAAGAGTAAAAACCACATTATACACATGTAAAGTATTTTAGCAATAGTATCCTATACTAAACCATAATTAGACAATCCAATAGAACACTGCATGTTTGCATTTAAAGATAAAAATCGGTATTGACCCACAGTTATCAAAGGGTTATTTGATCTATTTTCCTATTCACACAATGTTTATAATTCAAAATATACATTGGGAATGTTAACTTCTATCCATAGTCAAAAACTGGGCTAGATTTAAACATATTGTTAGTATGAGGAACAACCTACTGTGCGTTAGACCCGTATTAAAAAAATATATATAAAAAAAAAAATTAAAAATTAAAAAAAAATATATATATATAAATAGTAAGAAGTTGGGCGTGTATATTTATTTATATATATATATATATATATATATAGGCTGACGTGGGTGTATCTATCGGGGGGGGGGGGTGTGTGAAGGCAGCCGATGAGCTGACATTAGTAAATAAAGTATATAGTAAAATGTGGGTGTGTATGTTTACAAGTGCTGTGTGGAAACAGTCAATAGGCTGACGTGAGTGTATCTACAAGGGGGTGTGTTAAGGCAGCCAATAAGCTAACATTAGTGAGCGTGTGAACCCTAGATACTGTGTGAAATACACCTCTTTATAGCGGACCTAGTTACATGTATCTGGCAAAAAAGGCTACATAAATATAATGTCCGTGGTGAAGTGCATGCACATTAAGCATTTAGTGTCAAACCCAAAAGTATATTTCAATGACACACAAATCAGTAAGAGAACGAGAATATCAATATTCTATGCTATATAAAGGATAGGATGCACTAACTCGTATAATAATGCAGAAAAAAAATTACCAAATAATTGCGTCTAGGGAGAGCCCTATAATCTCTCTAAACTTAGCGTGATGTATTTGTGAAAAGACACGCTCTTCGAAGAGATGCTATTTATCTAAAATAGAATAAATAAAAAGTGATAACTATGTGTTTGATGGTATATAATCTAATGATAAAAAGACTGGCCTCTTAGAAAGCCCAGAGTAAGACACCAAAGACACCCTATTTGGAGGCGTGCAACTCCAAAGTGAAAAAATCAAAAATAGAGTCAAATAATCCATAAGGGACCACGAATGGTCAAATATGTAAAAGCAAATGATAATACTATATCTAACAGTGGATTGACCAAGAGATCATAATATATCCAATATATATCATAATAAACCCTAAGGCATCCTACCATAACAAGACATAAAGTAAACAACTAAACTAAAATAACAAATATTACAAGTATCCAAAATTTCCAACCCTAACAAAGCAAGCGGTTAACTACCACCTAGACTAAATAATTATTTAAGTCAAATGACTATAGATAATCTGAAAGTATAGTACTATATAGATTGATTTTAAAAAGCTGCCAGATCGAGAACCTTGTTTAAGCCAGAGGGAAACAGAGATTGGAACTTATAAATCCAATATGTTTCCCTCTGGCGTAGACGAGTATATCTGTTACAGCCAACCTCATATGGTATGTGTTCAAGGGGAGTAATGGAAAAGGTATGGTGATGTCCTTGATGCTGTATCGTACTATGTCGAGAGATACTATGTTTTAGTGACCGTTTTTTAATATTTCTTAAGTGCTCACTCCATCTCGTACGTATCTTCCTGCAGGTGCGCCCTAAATACTGCAGACCACACCTGCATGTCAGAACGTAGATGACAAATTCCATACTACAATCTATTCTGTTTCTAATAGGAAACACTTCCACTGTGGTATGACACTTGACAGAGGAATGTCCATGTGTGATGTAGCTACACATAAGGCATCTTGTTTTATTACATCTATAGACTCCTAATCTTCTTTTCCCATTGACTGAAGTTTTTTGAATTTGTGTACCTTTCCTCCTTGATACTACTATCTTACTAGGAGCCAATTTCTGTTTTAGAGTGGGTGCCCTACGGAATACTATCCGTGGATTGTTACCAATGCTATTCTTAAGGATAGGATCCTTACGTATTATAGGCCAATGTCTTTTTAAGGTTTTTCTGATAAAAGTGTGTTCAGAATTGAACTGGGTTATAAAAAGAGGATCTTTGGCAAAATTATTCTCTGATCTTTTTTGACCATTTGGGCGAGGAGCTAGAATGGTACTCCTATTTTCTTCTCTCGCTTTCATATAGCTATCCTTAATTAATTCAGAGGGATAACCTTTTTCCCTAAATCTGGTGATTAAGACCTCCGATTGTATATCATATGATGATAATGTACTGCAGTTTCTTCTAATCCGCCTAAATTGACTGTAGGGGATGTTGGTCTTCCAGCTATTAAAATGGTTGCTGGAAAAGTGGAGGAAATTGTTTCTGTCCACCTCTTTGAAATAGGTGGAAGACACAACATCCCCCACGTCCCCCCAACCCAGACAGACATCCAAAAACTCAATCTGTTCAACTTGTAGGTTGTATGTGAAGGAGATACCCATATTATTAGAGTTTAAATGACCAATGAATGTTAAAGCCTCGTCTTGTGTCCCTTCCCAGATAAAAATAAGATCATCAATATAGCGGCCATAGAATACCAGGTTTGCCACCCAGTTGGTGTTATAAATATACTTATTTTCGAAAGTTCCCATGAATAGATTAGCAATCCTGGTACCCATGGCCGTTCCCTTTATTTGCAGGTAATAGTCATCCAGAAATTGGAAATAGTTATGTGACAGTATATATGTTATACAAGAAATGATGAAGTCCTGTTGCAATGATGGAAGATAAATATCGTCATCTAAATAGCTCATTATTGCATCAATCCCCAGTGTATGATCTATATTAGAGTAAAGAGCCCCCACGTCACAACTTAGCCATAGGGAATGCTTTCCTCTTTTAACATTCTGGAGTTTATTTAGTAGGTCTGTGGTGTCTCTAATGTAGGAAGGTAATTTGGTGACATATTTTTGTAATAAAAGATCAATATATTCCGACAGTCTGTCAGTGAGGCTGTTAATCCCGGAAATAATGGGTCTGCCTGGAGGTGTGGTTCGATTTTTATGAATTTTAGGTAAGTGGTAATAAAACGGAATGTTTGGATGATCGGGTAAAAGATACTGTTTTTCCTTCTTATTTAGGACTCCTTTGTTAAACCCATCTAATACTAAATTCTTCAAAATTTTCCCATATGATACTGTGGGGTTACAATCCAATTTTTTATAGTACGAAATATCATGTACTATACGCTTGGCTTCCAAAATGTAGTCGGGATAGTCCCTCACCCTTGTCCGCCTGACGTATAATCAGATTTTTATTCGCCATTAGTGTGTTAAGTGCCCTTTGTTCATTTGGCCAAATTCTCTTATATTGTGTATTCTTTATATTCTTTTTATTGTTTTGTTTGCAAATTAGTTTATTCAGGTCATCCAGTACTAACTGTTGGAAGAGGTCAATGTATGACCCTTCTTCTCTAGGTGGATTAAATGTGGAGGGTAATGCTAGATTTGTATGTGTAATCTGCTCAAATAGATCATTTGTGAGATTGGAAGGTTCTGTGTAGACAATTTGTGTCAGGTTCCTAGGGTCCATCCCATCTATTAATATAGGTGTACCCTCCAATCTGTGTTTCATTAGCTGTTTTGCTGCAAAGTATCTCTGCAAAGAGAGTTTTCGAGTAAAATTGTTAATGTCTACAAACAGATTGAATATGTTAGGCTGGTTGGGGGGGGGGCAAAAAGAAAGGCCTCTGCCTAGGATCCTGATCTCATCATCTGATAATATGTGAGATGAAAGATTAAAAATACCTTCCTTTAGTCTCTGTAGCTTTGTTTTTTTGATGGTGTGCTCTCTCCCTCTCCTCCCTCGTTTGGGAATGATCTTTTTTTGTGGTTCACTGTTGTTTTCATCTTGTCCCACAGTGGGGCCAGGGGTCTTTCCTCTAAAAAATGATTCCCAACAGAGGTGGAAGGTTTTTCTTGTCGTATGTCCTGTTGTTCTAATGGTCTGTTGGGAGAATCATCATTAGTATTTGATAGCACAAGGAATCTATTATGTATAGGTGTCTCATAGTAGTTTGGAGGAGTACTCACGTATTCATTACCATATTCCCCATGGTTTCTATCATTGTGTATGTAGTTCCTTTCATTATGTTCGTGACTAGACCTCTCATTTTGTCTATTAGATTGATAGTACCCATATTGTCTGGATTGTGAAACATGGTTAGCCCCATTGTTATGATTCCAATTTTGTGGCATTCTATTACCCCCATGTTGGTTAGTTCTCGGTCTCCAGGCCTGTTGTGATTGTTGTCTAGTGTTATTTGTATTCATGAATGTATGTTCTCGTGTCCTCCAACTATTATTACCTTGGTCAGTGCCACCATTATACCCATTCTTATTATGTATCCTCACTGAATTGGGGTTTTGTCTACTATAAAAGTGACTGTTGGAATGATACGTCCCTTCAGTATTGGGGGACCAAATTTCACTGCTGTTCAGATTATTTTTATTTATTTTTTTTCTATTCTGTACTAGCTTCCAATTGGATTCTTTAGTATCAGCTGGGTTTGTGTCACTTTTTTTATTGAATGTATATACAATCCCCTTGTTATAATCGTCCTCATCCCTAGCTAGTTTTGAATTTTTCCTTTCAATTAATTCCTTCTGATAGTCATCTGATGATTTAATTGTAAGACTATTAAGTCTAGGGTATTCAGAGTGACCCTTTAATTTATCAAGCTCCGATTGTATTTTTTCAATTTCTTTGGCAGTTTCATCTACCAATTGCTGTCTATGACTAATCAGTAGGTCAATAAGTTGGAAGGAACAATTATCCAGAATAGAGAACCATTTTTCTAGAAGGGTACTATCATTTTTAAAGGGTGGGTACCAGGTTTGCCCCCAGTTTTGCTAATCTATTCATGGGAACTTTCGAAAATAAGTATATTTATAACACCAACTGGGTGGCAAACCTGGTATTCTATGGCCGCTATATTGATGATCTTATTTTTATCTGGGAAGGGACACAAGACGAGGCTTTAACATTCATTGGTCATTTAAACTCTAATAATATGGGTATCTCCTTCACATACAACCTACAAGTTGAACAGATTGAGTTTTTGGATGTCTGTCTGGGTTGGGGGGACGTGGGGGATGTTGTGTCTTCCACCTATTTCAAAGAGGTGGACAGCAACAATTTCCTCCACTTTTCCAGCAACCATTTGAATAGCTGGAAGACCAACATCCCCTACAGTCAATTTAGGCGGATTAGAAGAAACTGCAGTACATTATCATCATATGATATACAATCGGAGGTCTTAATCACCAGATTTAGGGAAAAAGGTTATCCCTCTGAATTAATTAAGGATAGCTATATGAAAGCGAGAGAAGAAAATAGGAGTACCATTCTAGCTCCTCGCCCAAATGGTCAAAAAAGATCAGAGAATAATTTTGCCAAAGATCCTCTTTTTATAACCCAGTTCAATTCTGAACACACTTTTATCAGAAAAACCTTAAAAAGACATTGGCCTATAATACGTAAGGATCCTATCCTTAAGAATAGCATTGGTAACAATCCACGGATAGTATTCCGTAGGGCACCCACTCTAAAACAGAAATTGGCTCCTAGTAAGATAGTAGTATCAAGGAGGAAAGGTACACAAATTCAAAAAACTTCAGTCAATGGGAAAAGAAGATTAGGAGTCTATAGATGTAATAAAACAAGATGCCTTATGTGTAGCTACATCACACATGGACATTCCTCTGTCAAGTGTCATACCACAGGGGAAGTGTTTCCTATTAGAAACAGAATAGATTGTAGTATGGAATTTGTCATCTACGTTCTGACATGCAGGTGTGGTCTGCAGTATTTAGGGCGCACCTGCAGGAAGATACGTACGAGATGGAGTGAGCACTTAAGAAATATTAAAAAACGGTCACTAAAACATAGTATCTCTCGACATAGTACGATACAGCATCAAGGACATCACCATACCTTTTCCATTACTCCCCTTGAACACATACCATATGAGGTTGGCTGTAACAGATATACTCGTCTACGCCAGAGGGAAACATATTGGATTTATAAGTTCCAATCTCTGTTTCCCTCTGGCTTAAACAAGGTTCTCGATCTGGCAGCTTTTTAAAATCAATCTATATAGTACTATACTTTCAGATTATCTATAGTCATTTGACTTAAATAATTATTTAGTCTAGGTGGTAGTTAACCGCTTGCTTTGTTAGGGTTGGAAATTTTGGATACTTGTAATATTTGTTATTTTAGTTTAGTTGCTTACTTTATGTCTTGTTATGGTAGGATGCCTTAGGGTTTATTATGATATATATTGGATATATTATGATCTCTTGGTCAATCCACTGTTAGATATAGTATTATCATTTGCTTTTACATATTTGACCATTCGTGGTCCCTTATGGATTATTTGACTCTATTTTTGATTTTTTTCACTTTGGAGTTGCACGCCTCCAAATAGGGTGTCTTTGGTGTCTTACTCTGGGCTTTCTAAGAGGCCAGTCTTTTTATCATTAGATTATATACCATCAAACACATAGTTATCACTTTTTATTTATTCTATTTTAGATAAATAGCATCTCTTCGAAGAGCGTGTCTTTTCACAAATACATCACGCTAAGTTTAGAGAGATTATAGGGCTCTCCCTAGAAGCAATTATTTGGTAAATTTTTTTCTGCATTATTATACGAGTTAGTGCATCCTATCCTTTATATAGCATAGAATATTGATATTCTCGTTCTCTTACTGATTTGCGTGTCATTGAAATATACTTTTGGGTTTGACACTGGGGGCGCGATCCGATATAGATCGCATTTTGCGGCGCAAGCGAGGGAACTCACGTCGCCCGCAGTTTCAGATCGCAACTCGAGCCATCCAATATGCGGCGCCGTCACTTGCTAAAGTGGCGCAAGTCTCACAAACCAGCGATGTCCAGAAATCTGCGTAAGTACAGATTTTTGGAGTCGCCAGTGACTTGCGCCACGTTAGAAACTGCCGGCGCCTATAAAACCTGACTAAAGTCTAAATCACCCGCACTGTCTAACACGCCTCCTAAACATAGCCCGACACGTCTAACACGCCTCCCTAACATAGCCCGACACGTCTAACCCTCTATCCGCTATCCCCCATCACTATCCTAACAATAAAAAAGCTATTAACCCCTAAACCGCCGCTCCCGTACCCCGCCGCAACCTAATAAAGTTATTAACCCCTAAACCGTCGCTCCCGTACCCCGCCGCCAGCTATATTATATCTATAACCCCCTAAAGTGAGCCCCTAACACCGCCGCCATCTATATTAAAATTATTAACCCCTAATGTAAGCCCCTTACACCGCCGCCATCTCTATTAAAATGATTAACCCCTAATTTAATCTACCTACCCCGCCGCCAGCTATATTATCTATATTAACCCTAAGTATATTATAGTTAATATAGGTATTACATTATATATATTAACTATATTAACCCTAATTATATTAGGGTTAATATAGTTAATATAGTTACTATAGTATTTATATTAACTATATTAACTCTATCTAACCCTAACACCCCTAACTAAATTTATATTAAATTAATCTAATTCATTTATAAACTAAAATATTCCTATTTAAATCTAAATACTTACCTATAAAACAAACCCTAAGATAGCTACAATATAATTAATAATAACATTGTAGCTATGTTAGGGTTAATATTTATTTTACAGGTAAATTGTTAATTATTTTAACTAGGTATAATAGCTATTAAATAGTTATTAACTATTTAATATCTACCTAGTTAAAATAATTACCCAATTACCTGTAAAATAAATCCTAACCTAAGTTACAAATACACCTACACTATCAATAAATTAAATAAACTACAAACATCTATCTAAAAATACAATTAAATTAACTAAACTAAATTACAAAAAAAAACAAACACTAAATTACAAAAAATAAAAAAAAGATTACAAGATTTTTAAGCTAATTACACCTATTCTAAGCCCCCTAATAAAATAATAAACCCCCAAAATAAAAAAAATTCCCTGCCCTATTCTAAATTAAAAGAATTTCAAAGCTCTTTACCTTACCAGCCCTTAAAAGGGCCTTTTGTGGGGCATGCCCCAAAGAATTCAGCTCTTTTGCATACAAATACAATACCCCCCCCCCCCATTACAACCCACCACCCACATACCCCTATTCTAAAACCACCCAAACCCCCCTTAAAAAAGCCTAACACTAACCCCCTGAAGATCTCCCTACCTTGTCTTCACCACACCGGGCCGAACTCCTGATCCGATCCGGGCGATGTCTTCCTCCAAGCGGCAAATAAGAATTCTTCCTCCGGCGATGTCTTCCTCCAAGCGGCAAAGAAGAATTATTCCTCCGGCGACGTCTTCCTCCAAGCGGCAGCAAAGTCTTCATTCTTCCGGCGGCATCTTCAATCTTCTTTCTTCGCTCCGCCGCCGCGGAGCATCCATCCCGGACGACTACTGAACGACGAATGAGGTACCTTTAAATGACGTCATCCAAGATGGCGTCCGCCGAATTCCGATTGGCTGATAGGATTCTATCAGCCAATCGGAATTAAGGTAGAAAAATCTGATTGGCTGATTGAATCAGCCAATCAGATTCAAGTTCAATCCGATTGGCTGATCCAATCAGCCAATCAGATTGAGCTCGCATTCTATTGGCTGTTCCAATCAGCCAATAGAATGCGAACTCAATCTGATTGGCTGATTGGATCAGCCAATCGGATTGAACTTGAATCTGATTGGCTGATTCAATCAGCCAATCAGATTTTTCTAACTTAATTCCGATTGGCTGATAGAATCCTATCAGCCAATCGGAATTCGGCGGACGCCATCTTGGATGACGTCATTTAAAGGTACCTCATTCGTCGTTCAGTAGTCGTCCGGGATGGATGCTCCGCGGCGGCGGAGCAAAGAAAGAAGATTGAAGATGCCGCCGGAAGAATGAAGACTTTGCTGCCGCTTGGAGGAAGACATCGCCCGGATCGGATCAGGAGTTCGGCCCGGTGTGGTGAAGACAAGGTAGGGAGATCTTCAGGGGGGTAGTGTTAGGCTTTTTTAAGGGGGGGTTGGGTGGTTTTAGAATAGGGGTATGTGGGTGGTGGGTTGTAATGGGGGGGGGGGTATTGTATTTGTATGCAAAAGAGCTGAATTCTTTGGGGCATGCCCCACAAAAGGCCCTTTTAAGGGCTGGTAAGGTAAAGAGCTTTGAAATTCTTTTAATTTAGAATAGGGCAGGGAATTTTTTTTATTTTGGGGGTTTATTATTTTATTAGGGGGCTTAGAATAGGTGTAATTAGCTTAAAAATCTTGTAATCTTTTTTTTATTTTTTGTAATTTAGTGTTTGTTTGTTTTTGTAATTTATGTAGATGTTTGTAGTTTATTTAATTTATTGATAGTGTAGGTGTATTTGTAACTTAGGTTAGGATTTATTTTACAGGTAATTGGGTAATTATTTTAACTAGGTAGATATTAAATAGTTAATAACTATTTAATAGCTATTATACCTAGTTAAAATATTTAACAATTTACCTGTAAAATAAATATTAACCCTAACATAGCTACAATGTAATTATTAATTATATTGTAGCTATCTTAGGCCTAGATTTGGAGTTCGGTGGTAGCCGTCAAAACCAGCGTTAGAGGCTCCTAACGCTGGTTTTGGGCGCCCGCTGGTATTTGGAGTCAGTGATTAAAGGGTCTAACGCTCACTTTTCAGCCGGGACTTTTCCATACCGCAGATCCCCCTACGCCATTTGCGTATCCTATCTTTTCAATGGGATCTTTCTAACGCTGGTATTTAGAGTCGTTTCTGAAGTGAGCGTTAGAGCTCTAACGACAAGATTCCAGCCGCCTGAAAATAGCAGGAGTTAAGAGCTTTCTGGCTAACGCCGGTTTATAAAGCTCTTAACTACTGTACCCTAAAGTACACTAACACCCATAAACTACCTATGTACCCCTAAACCGAGCTCCCCCCACATCGCCGCCACTCGATTAAAATTTTTAACCCCTAATCTGCCGACCGCCACCTACGTTATACTTATGTACCCCTAATCTGCTACCCCTAACACCGCCGACCCCTATATTATATTTATTAACCCCTAACCTGCCCCCCACAACATCGCCGCCAGCTACTTAAAATAATTAACCCCTAATCTTCCGACCGCAAAGCGCCGCCACCTACGTTATCCCTATGTACCCCTAATCTGCTACCCCTAACACCGCCAACCCCTATATTATATTTATTAACCCCTAATCTGCCCCCCACAACGTCGCCGACACCTGCCTACACTTATTAACTCCTAATCTGCCGAGCGGACCTGAGCGCTACTATAATAAAGTTATTAACCCCTAATCCGCCTCACTAACCCTATCATAAATAGTATTAACCCCTAATCTGCCCTCCCTAACATCGCCGACACCTACCTTCAATTATTAACCCCTAATCTTCCGATCGGAGCTCACCGCTATTCTAATAAATGTATTAACCCCTAAAGCTAAGTCTAACCCTAACACTAACACCCCCCTAAGTTAAATATAATTTTTATCTAACGAAATAAATTAACTCTTATTAAATAAATTATTCCTATTTAAAGCTAAATACTTACCTGTAAAATAAACCCTAATATAGCTACAATATAAATTATAATTATATTATAGCTATTTTAGGATTAATATTTATTTTACAGGCAACTTTGTAATTATTTTAACCAGGTACAATAGCTATTAAATAGTTAAGAACTATTTAATAGTTACCTAGTTAAAATAATAACAAATTTACCTGTAAAATAAATCCTAACCTAAGATATAATTAAACCTAACACTACCCTATCAATAAAATAATTAAATAAACTACCTACAATTACCTACAATTAACCTAACACTACACTATCAATAAATTAATTAAACACAATTCCTACAAATAAATACAATTAAATAAACTAGCTAAAGTACAAAAAATAAAAAAGAACTAAGTTACAGAAAATAAAAAAATATTTACAAACATAAGAAAAATATTACAACAATTTTAAACTAATTACACCTACTCTAAGCCCCCTAATAAAATAACAAAGCCCCCCAAAATAAAAAATTCCCTACCCTATTCTAAATTAAAAAAGTTACAAGCTCTTTTACCTTACCAGCCCTGAACAGGGCCCTTTGCGGGGCATGCCCCAAGAATTTCAGCTCTTTTGCCTGTAAAAAAAAACATACAATACCCCCCCCCCAACATTACAACCCACCACCCACATACCCCTAATCTAACCCAAACCCCCCTTAAATAAACCTAACACTAATCCCCTGAAGATCTTCCTACCTTGTCTCCACCATCCAGGTATCACCGATCCGTCCTGGCTCCAAGATCTTCATCCAACCCAAGCGGGGGTTGGCGATCCATAATCCGGTGCTGAAGAGGTCCAGAAGAGGCTCCAAAGTCTTCCTCCTATCCGGCAAGAAGAGGACATCCGGACCGGCAAACATCTTCTCCAAGCGGCATCTTCGATCTTCTTCCATCCGGAGCGAAGTGGCAGGATCCTGAAGACCTCCAGCGCGGAACATCCATCCGGACCGACGACTGAACGACGAATGACTGTTCCTTTAAGGGATCTCATCCAAGATGGCGTCCCTCGAATTCCGATTGGCTGATAGGATTCTATCAGCCAATCGGAATTAAGGTAGGAATTTTCTGATTGGCTGATGGAATCAGCCAATCAGAATCTAGTTCAATCCGATTGGCCGATCCAATCAGCCAATCAGATTGAGCTCGCATTCTATTGGCTGATCGGAACAGCCAATAGAATGCGAGCTCAATCTGATTGGCTGATTGGATCAGCCAATCGGATTGAACTTGATTCTGATTGGCTGATTCCATCAGCCAATCAGAAAATTCCTACCTTAATTCCGATTGGCTGATAGAATCCTATCAGCCAATCGGAATTCGAGGGACGCCATCTTGGATGACGTCCCTTAAAGGAACAGTCATTCGTCGTTCAGTCGTCGGTCCGGATGGATGTTCCGCGCTGGAGGTCTTCAGGATCCTGCCACTTCGCTCCGGATGGAAGAAGATCGAAGATGCCGCTTGGAGAAGATGTTTGCCGGTCCGGATGTCCTCTTCTTGCCGGATAGGAGGAAGACTTTGGAGCCTCTTCTGGACCTCTTCAGCACCGGATTATGGATCGCCAACCCCCGCTTGGGTTGGATGAAGATCTTGGAGCCAGGACGGATCGGTGATACCTGGATGGTGAAGACAAGGTAGGAAGATCTTCAGGGGATTAGTGTTAGGTTTATTTAAGGGGGGTTTGGGTTAGATTAGGGGTATGTGGGTGGTGGGTTGTAATGTTGGGGGGGGGGTATTGTATGTTTTTTTTACAGGCAAAAGAGCTGAAATTCTTGGGGCATGCCCCGCAAAGGGCCCTGTTCAGGGCTGGTAAGGTAAAAGAGCTTGTAACTTTTTTAATTTAGAATAGGGTAGGGAATTTTTTATTTTGGGGGGCTTTGTTATTTTATTAGGGGGCTTAGAGTAGGTGTAATTAGTTTAAAATTGTTGTAATATTTTTCTTATGTTTGTAAATATTTTTTTATTTTCTGTAACTTAGTTCTTTTTTATTTTTTGTACTTTAGCTAGTTTATTTAATTGTATTTATTTGTAGGAATTGTGTTTAATTAATTTATTGATAGTGTAGTGTTAGGTTAATTGTAGGTAATTGTAGGTAGTTTATTTAATTATTTTATTGATAGGGTAGTGTTAGGTTTAATTATATCTTAGGTTAGGATTTATTTTACAGGTAAATTTGTTATTATTTTAACTAGGTAACTATTAAATAGTTCTTAACTATTTAATAGCTATTGTACCTGGTTAAAATAATTACAAAGTTGCCTGTAAAATAAATATTAATCCTAAAATAGCTATAATATAATTATAATTTATATTGTAGCTATATTAGGATTTATTTTACAGGTAAGTATTTAGCTTTAAATAGGAATCATTTATTTAATAAGAGTTAATTTATTTCGTTAGATAAAAATTATATTTAACTTAGGGGGGTGTTAGTGTTAGGGTTAGACTTAGCTTTAGGGGTTAATCCATTTATTAGAATAGCGGTGAGCTCCGATCGGAAGATTAGGGGTTAATAATTGAAGGTAGGTGTCGGCGATGTTAGGGAGGGCAGATTAGGGGTTAATACTATTTATGATAGGGTTAGTGAGGCGGATTAGGGGTTAATAACTTTATTATAGTAGCGCTCAGGTCCGCTCGGCAGATTAGGGGTTAATAAGTGTAGGCAGGTGTCGGCGACGTTGAGGGGGGCAGATTAGGGGTTAATAAATATAATATAGGGGTCGGCGATGTTAGGGCAGCAGATTAGGGGTACATAGGGATAACGTAGGTTGCGGCGGTTTACGGAGCGGCAGATTAGGGGCTTAAAAAAATATGCAGGGGTCAGCGATAGCGGGGGCGGCAGATTAGGGGTTAATAAGTGTAAGGTTAGGGGTGTTTAGACTCGGGTACATGTTAGAGTGTTAGGTGCAGACGTAGGAAGTGTTTCCCCATAGGAAACAATGGGGCTGCGTTAGGAGCTGAACGCTGCTTTTTTGCAGGTGTTAGGTTTTTTTTCAGCTCAAACAGCCCCATTGTTTCCTATGGGGGAATCGTGCACGAGCACGTTTTTGAGGCCGGCTGCGTCCGTAAGCAACTCTGGTATCGAGAGTTGCATTTGCGGTAAAAATGCTCTACGCTCCTTTTTTGGAGCCTAACGCAGCATTTGTTTGAACTCTCGATACCAGAGTTAAATTTATGGTGCGGCCAGAAAAAAGCCTGCGGAGCGTTAACAGCCCTTTTACCGCCGAACTCCAAATCTAGGCCTTAGGGTTTATTTTATAGGTAAGTATTTAGATTTAAATAGGAATATTTTAGTTTATAAATGAATTAGATTAATTTAATATAAATTTAGTTAGGGGTGTTAGGGTTAGATAGAGTTAATATAGTTAATATAAATACTATAGTAACTATATTAACTATATTAACCCTAATATAATTAGGGTTAATATAATTAATATATATAATGTAATACCTATATTAACTATAATATACTTAGGGTTAATATAGATAATATAGCTGGCGGCGGGGTAGGTAGATTAAATTAGGGGTTAATCATTTTAATAGAGATGGCGGCGGTGTAAGGGGCTTACATTAGGGGTTAATAATATTAATATAGCTGGCGGCGGTATAGGGGGATTAGATTAGGGGTTAATAATTTTTATATAGGTGGCGGCGGTGTAAGGGGTCAGATTAGGGGATAGATAAGGTAGATGGCGGCGGTTTTAGGGGCTCACAGTAGGGGGTTAGTTTATGTAGATGGCGGCGGGGTCCGGGAGCGGCGGTTTAGGGGTTAATAACTTTATTAGGGCTTTCGGGGGGGGGGATCGCGGTTGACAGGTAGATAGACATTGCGCATGCGTTAGGTGTTAGGTTTATTTTAGAAGATCGCGGTTGACAGGGAGATAGACATTGCGCATGCGTTAGGTGTTAGGTTTATTTTCTAGTTAGTTTAGGGAGTTACGGGGCTCCAATAGTCAGCATAAGGCTTCTTACGGCTGCTTTTTGTGGCGAGGTGAAAATGGAGTAAGTTTTCTCCATTTTCGCCACGTAAGTCCTTACGCTGCATATTGGATACCAAACTGCGCTGGTTTGGTATACTTGCCTATGGCCCAAAAAACTACGGGCGACGGCAGAAATATACGCGCGTAACTTCTAGGTTACGCCGTATATGTGATACCAAATCAGCGTAAATATTGGCGTCGCCGGCTTTTGCGGGCGACGATTTTTATCGGATGGACCCCTGGATGCTTAATGTGCATGCACTTCACCACGGACATTATATTTATGTAGCCTTTTTTGCCAGATACATGTAACTAGGTCCGCTATAAAGAGGTGTATTTCACACAGTATCTAGGGTTCACACGCTCACTAATGTTAGCTTATTGGCTGCCTTAACACACCCCCTTGTAGATACACTCACGTCAGCCTATTGACTGTTTCCACACAGCACTTGTAAACATACACACCCACATTTTACTATATACTTTATTTACTAATGTCAGCTCATCGGCTGCCTTCACACACACCCCCCCCCCGATAGATACACCCACGTCAGCTTATATATATATATATATATATAAATATACACGCCCAACTTCTTACTATTTATATATATTTTATTTTTTTAATTTTTAAAAAAATTTTTTTTTATATATATATTTTATTTTTTAATACGGGTCTAACGCACAGTAGGTTGTTCCTCATACTAACAATATGTTTAAATCTAGCCCAGTTTTTGACTATGGATAGAAGTTAACATTCCCAATGTATATTTTGAATTATAAACATTGTGTGAATAGGAAAATAGATCAAATAACCCTTTGATAACTGTGGGTCAATACCGATTTTTTTATCTTTAAATGCAAACATGCAGTGTTCTATTGGATTGTCTAATTATGGTTTAGTATAGGATACTATTGCTAAAATACTTTACATGTGTATAATGTGGTTTTTACTCTATGTGAAAAACTGTTGCAATTAGAAGATCTGATGTCATCAGACAGGTATTAGATATCAATTAGGAAACACACCCCTTTGTAAGGAGGTGGATAACTGTTAGTTTGTTATTTAAGGCAGAGGTAGGATGTTGAATGAATATATGCCTGATGAAACGGTTCTAACCGAGAAACGCGTTGCATTTGAGGGGTGCCACTGTATACCCTTTTATCCACTCATCATAAACAACTGCTGTGTTGTTTTTTTATCTTTGTTTTTTAATAAATAGCTACATTTTATTTTAAATGTACTCTGAGTGAAGTTCTTTTCCTACCTTCTGCCTTTGCTGATTGCTCACTGGGACCTACACCCCTGCACAACCAAGAATCTACATCTAGGGTGAGCTGCTACACCTGTCATAAAGTTACAGCCTGCCTCTACCAGCACATAAGTGTGCTACAGGAGTATGTGAGTACCCATCTGTATCATCTAAGAGATATTGCCGGTTATACCTTTAATGGTCTGCACATGTAGTGCTTTCTTTTTTTGTTTTTTAATCTCTCACCAGCTACACAGTTTTGCCTGGAGGGTGAGCTGTCACACCTATCTGAAATTGCAGCTTGTCTCTACCAGCACATAGGTGTGCTTCAATAATATGTGAGTACTCATTTGGCTCCATTCTGTTTGTTCTGTATCATACCATCTGATTATACCACACATGAGGCGCCCCTCTGCCTTCTTGTACTTTTTCAGCTATACCCGGACCAGTCGGTGAGGAGGAGGCAGCCCACATATGAACATTCTATATCCCATTTTCTCCGGTCATCCGGTCATACATTTCAAAGACAGACTTTGATCTCTGCATTATCCTTTATTCAAGGATTCAAAGGTTTTTTATTTCATATATATATATTTTTCATTTTTATTTTTATTTTGTTTGGTCCTTGTGATATTTGAATTGTTCTGTATTATCTACGCATAGTGATTCATTTTTTTGCACTGAGTTACCCCTGCACCTTTAGCGCCCCCTCTATTTTGTTGTTATAATATTGCTCTGCTTCTGAGCAAGCCAGTGGCAAAACTCACCCCTTCTTCTTAAAAGTGGAAGCCTGTGACTCCCAAGGGTTAGGATATTAATATTGGAGCTTGTGATAGCTTGAGATAGTGATGGGTCAGTTCGTTTTTAAGCGATATCACACAAGGGACTACAGAGCTCTGTTAATTAGCAGCCATCTCGAATCGTGGCTAGACTTCGCCCCTGCACTCTTTATTTTTTATAAATTATTTTGTGTCCTTATATTATTAAAGTACACAGCAGTAAAGAAGAAAAAAGGAAGCAATTAAAAATGACCCATGGCTCCTGAGTAAACAGATACCAAACATATATGCTTTCTTAATCCCATAGCTAGCATGGCTCATATATAAATAACGTGTCACAGGCTTGCAAAAGTGCCATTTGCATGGCTGAACCATAAATTCTATCTTTGAGTTATGTCTTAAAGGGACACTGAGCCCAAATTTTTTCTTTCGTGATTTAGATAGAGCATGCAATTTTAAGCAACTTTCTAATTTACTACTGTTATCAAATGTTCTTCATTCTCTTGGTATATTTATTTGAAAAGCAAGAATGTAAGTTTAGATGCCGTCCCATTTTTGGTGAACAACCTGGGTTGTCCTTGCTGATTGGACAGCACCATTAAACAAGTGCTGTCCAGAGTCTGAACCAAAAATTGTCTGGCTCCTTAGCTTAGATGCCTTTTTTTCAAATAAATATAGCAAGAGAACAAAGAAGAATTGATAATAGGAGTAAATTAGAAAGTTGCTTAAAATTGCATGCTCTGTCTGAATCACAAAGACAAAAAATTTGGGTTCAGTGTCCCTTTAAGAGCCCCCAGATCCAATTTAACTCCATAAACTATATCATTTAATTCTACTATTAGCCTTCGTCCATAGAAATTACACAGAAATTACCTTCAAAGATCAGTGGTCTATATTTAAAAAAAACATTTCCTCTGTTTACAAAATCTTTTACCAGGGAGTGGTAGCTTAAAGAACAAGGTTAAACAAGAATATCCTAGAGCTCATAAGCATCTAGATACCAAAGTTAGCATCTATCACACAGATCCTGTTTAACCCATTAACTATACAAATGTGATTGGAGATGTGTGCCTGCTGTTTGGAGCCAATGTACTTAGTTTTCAGTCTGTCTCTTATAAACAGATGATAATGTATTGTGAGAAATCCAGCATTCCTCTCCTACCTTCCTACGTATTGAAGTGTAAGTCTAATGGTGTTCCTATACAACCAAGGATCCAATTTAATTTCACTTATTTGTGTTTACAACTATTACTCAGGCCGTGAGATAAGCTGAAGAGCTAGTCCCATTTATCTTATACTTTGCAAAAGCTTCTTAACATATTTTTCTTTTTTTCTTTTTTTACATAATTCAACAACATTTAAAGGGACACTAAACACTAGATACATTTCATGCACCTCCTTCTAATCATGGCCACTGCCATTATGGAATCTAGGTCACGCTGCACATGTACAAACACTTTAGCACTAGAATGTAGTGAAAGACACATTTGACGCCATCCATGACTAGAGGGAGGCGGGAATATCCTCTGTACAATGCTTATAACATTTATTAAGTGTTTAATGTCCCTTTAAGTCTGGAGGAATTTTGTGCCTAAATATATAAATGAATACTTGTTCTTAACTAAACTAAAATGTTTATTTAATGATTCAAAGCATGCAAATTTAAACAACTTTCCAATTTACTTTTTATTATCAAACTTACTTTGTTTTCTTGGTATCCTTTGTTTAAAAACATACATAAGTAGGTTTAGGAGCAGCAATGCACTACTGTGAGTAAGCTGGTGATTGGTGGCTGCTCTTAAAGCCCTCTTGTCATTACACCAAGAGAACAAAGCAAATTTGCCCGTTTACGGATAATTACACAGATACCAAACCTATATGCTTTCTTAATCCCATAGCTAGCATGTCTCATATATAAATACGTGTCACAGGCCTAAATGTGCCATTAGCATGGCTGAACCAAAAATTCTATCTGAGTTATCATGCCTTAAGAGCCCCCAGACCCAATTTAACTCCATGGCCCCAATTTATAAAAGGTCTTGCGGACCTGATCTGACACTGCGGATCAGGTCCGCAAGACCTCGCTAAATGCGGAGAGCAATACGCTCGCCGTATTCAGCATTGCACCAGCAGCTCACAAGAGCTGCTGGTGCAATGCCGCCCCCTGCTGACTCGAGGCCAATCGGCCGCCAGCAGGGGGGTGTTAATCAACCCAATCTTACTCGATCGGGTTGATTTCCGGTGATGTCTGTCCGCCTGCTCAGAGCAGGCGGACAGGTTATGGAGCAGCGGTCTTTAGACCGCTGCTTCATAACTTGTGTTTCTGGCGAGTTTGAAGACTCACCAGAAACACGGCCCTCCAAGCTCCATACGGAGCTTGATAAATATGGGCCCATAAATTGTATAATAAAAGTCTACTAGTATCCTTGGTCCATATAAACACAGAAATTACCTTCAAAGATCAGTGGTCTATATTTATTTAAAAAAAAAAAAAACATTTCCTCTGTGTTCAAAATCTTCTACCAGAGAATTAATGGTAGGTTAAATAAAAAGGTTAAATAAGAATTTCCTAGAGCTCATAATGAGCATCTAGATACCAAAGTCAACATCTATTATACAGATCCTGTTTAACCCCATAACCGTACAAGCGTGACTGGAGATTTGTGCCTGCTGTTTGGAGCCTATATACTTGAAGAGACACCCTTAGCATTTTCGGGAGCCCACATTCCAGTTTTTTTTATTCACCTTCCCCTGTATGCCATACCACCTGTATGGCCCACCCCTGTCTCATCATTCACTGTTACCTATATAAAGAATAACCGTATTATATTACACCTCCTGATATCATAAATACTTCTTCAAGATATATATTGCACCTTTTCATACCCTCAACCCTGAAAGTGCGGGGCCCCCCAAAGAGCAGGGCCCTGGGCGGGTGCCCCTCTCACCCTACCCAAAGAGCAGGCCTGTCTTCATTTCCATTCAGTCTCTTATATACAGACAGTCTGATGATAATGTATTACCTGTGAAAAATCCAGCATTTCTCTCATACCTTCCAATATATCGATTGGTAAGTCTAATGGTGTTCATTTGACTTATTTGTGGTTACAACTTTTACTCATATATATATTTATATTTGTTACCCATCGCTGAGTGACTTACTCCCTTCGCTGTGCTAGGTTCTGATACAGTGTCTCCGCAGAAGAATGAGGCTTCCAATGGAGTCTATGAAAGCTCTCTATCATGAGTGCAATGCAGCCTCGCTTTCGCATTGCACCTAACTTGTAATACCAGCACACATTTGCGTACGCTGGTATTACAAAGTGAAGCGCAAATATCACCCGCACAAAAGCAATATTTTGCACTCCTCTTGTAATCTGGCCCACAATGTATTCAGCTAGCTCCCCAGCTAGCTGCTCCTCCTTCAACAAAGGATACCAAAAGAATGAAGCACATTTGAGAAGTAAATTTGCTTGATATTGCACGTTCTATCTGAATCATAAAATAATAATTTGGAGTATATTTTTCCTTTAAAAGACAACAGTATAACCAACGAGTTGGTATTAGGGATGGGTGAATGCTTCGCAACATTCGAAAAATGAAACAAATTTTAACACATTCGTTCGAATTGAATTTCAAATGTTTACATAACATTCTAACATTCGATTTTCGAATGTTCGGTTTCAAATTTTACGATTACATTCGAAAATATTCACTTCGAAAAATTCAAATTTATATTTGTAACAGTATTTCTAATGCTTTCTTTAAATGTAGTATTCGAATTATGCAATATAAGAATTCGAAAAATTCGAAGTTATATGTTTGTAATAGTATTTCTAATGCTTTCTTTAAATGTAATATTCAAATTATGCAATATTCTATATAGAAACATTCAAAATGATATATTTGTATCTATTATGTATCAATTTACTAGATTCCCTCCCTACCACATGAACTATTGAACTTCTGAATAGTATTTGTTAAACAGAATGTTAAATTCGAAATTTTGAATGTGGACATTCGATATAATTATAAACATTCGAATTCGAAAGTGACATTCGAAAACTGTAAATAGCATTCGATTATAGAATTTTTAAGAATATTCGTTCTTATCAACATTCGGATTTATAATTCGAATTTCCATAATAACATTCATTTTCTGAAATTTACACATTTGCCCATCCCTAGTTGGTATACATCTGCATCTAAACAGGGGACAGGGGCTTAAATGTCCTATTTCTGGTTTGAAAGAAGTGTTTCATGATGAACAGCAGAAAGATGAAAAATATTTTGTGGTCTGTTTGTTTTCACAAGGAATCTTAAAATGCTATCCTGTAGTTCTCAGAGCTAAACTATCCCCACAGACATAGTTTAACCCAGTAAAATATTTATATTTATTCAGGAATTTGCTTCAAAGATCAGTGATCTTTATTAAAAAAAAATACTCTGTGTTCTAGATTCTCTGCAGATTTTTTAACACAGTTGCTTCTGAGCACCTAGATAAAGTCAGTAAAGGGTCAATAATTTTCTTTTTCTATTTGTTATTTCTTTTATTACAGTTCTGTGCTTTTAAAACAAAATGCTTGAATTGAATTTGTCACTAGGTACAATAAAAGCGAATGCTGAAATTGCAAATGGAAAATGTCCTATACTTTTCATTATTGCTCTGTCTGTTCTCAACTCCTCATTACCAGAAGGCTCCTTGTTTGTCCGTCCACCAGAAGTCCTCAAAGCACAATTTTTTTTTTACTGTTAAAGGGACAGCGTACTGTAAAATTGGTTTCCCCTTAATGTATTTCCAATTATTTTTATACCAGCTGTAAAGTATTAAATGTTTGGGAAATTGCTCCTTTGAGTTTAATTTTGTATATGAATTAGCGTTATTGCTTTTCCCAACTCATCCCATTTAAATGGGTTGTTTTCAATACAGAGCATACATCCTTATTGCTCTCTACAAACAAATGCCTCCTTATCTTATCTCATTGTTTATACACGAAGAACAATAGTTAGAGCAATTGAAAATGAACATTGTAATACACATTTCTCCCACCCCACTGGGTCTATTGTTTTCCTTAAGATAATACATCAGTATTCATATTTTCAGTACAGTTGGTGGTTTCAACAAGGTAAAAGCAGCTATTTCAAGTGACAAAATAAGGATAAATGAGCTATTTGTAAACAATTCAATATAATCCAGTTGATAACATTTATAATTGGTAACACATTAAAGGGACAGTCTACACCTTTGTCATCTTAAAGTCATACCTTAGATTAAGTTTCTGCCCAGCTCTGCCCACTGATGACATAACCATCTAGGCTGCATTAATGGCTCACTAGTTACAAAAGACTCACTAGTTGGATTCAACAGACTGCCAATGCTACTCAGCAGAGTGCATAGATGCAGCCCAGATGGTGATGTCATCAGTGGGTGGGCTTGGCAGATATTTCAAAGTAGCCAGAAACAATATTCATTTTAAAATAACTTTTTTACTATTCCTGCTGTATGATATAGAAATGGTGCAGAAGGCTATTTTCAGCTTAATCTAAGGTAAGACTTTAAGATGACTAAGGTGTAGACTGTTCCTTTAAAGGTGAAAAAAATTGACAGCCAAAGGAGACAGAACCCACAAATTGGTAACTTCAGGAGTTATAGTTCTAACTCTCATTCAACCACATAAAACCATGTTCACTAAAAGTAAAACTTCTAAGCAATATAAAATACAGTTTTCTTCTTTGATAATACCCATACAGGAATTGGTTTCAAATATGAACATTTCTCCAAGTAATAAAAACTGGTTAATGAAAATGGTTAGTGGTAAAATTGGTATCTAGGCCATGTGTGAAGGACATTCTCAATATGATCCAATGTGAGCAGCCCAGATGCATATACAGTTATCCTAAAAATAGGATAATACTGTAAATGATTAAAGGAGTAGAATTGTACATGAAGCAGAGGACATTTGACAACATGGGTAAGGGTGGAAACGTTCCTAAGTGGGGGAGAGTATATGGAAGTTGGTGAATAAGGGTGGGAAGGTGCCTAAGTGAGGAAGAGTTTATGGAAGTTGGTGAATAATGGTAGGAAGATGCGTTAGGGAGTTTGTAAAAATGGGAATGCGCTTAGGATTAATTAGTAAGGTTGAGAGAGTGATAGGTATTTTTAAGGATGAGTTTAGCATAAGAGGGGGGTGTAAAGATGTGTGGGGATGCCACTGCCTGCATGTCTAAAGGTACATTCTAAGGCAGTAAAATGTCCTGATCTAATTCATGTAATTTTTACATTAAATGGACTTAAACCCCCAAAAATGCTTTCATGATTCAGATAGAGAATACAATTTTTAAAAAGTTACCAATTTACTTCTATTATCAAATTTGCTTTGTACCCTTGCTATTCTTTGTTCAAGCGATATCTAGATAGGTAGCATGTGCACATGTCTGGCGGATTACATGACAGGAAATAGTGTTGCCACCTAGAGGTCTTGCTAATGTAGGACGCTTATCTAATGATTTTCTAGAGGAAGTCATCATTAAAGTCTATGGGATTTTTTTGCAGATAAATCATTACATACATTTTTCTAAAGGATTGTGACCGACTCCATAGTTATCAAAAATTACCAACGCAAAAAAAGAACAAAAAATAAAAAGGCCTAACAAATAGCAACGTGTCATTGTTTTATATAGAATGTCCCTTTAAACTGGTCATCTGTCTCTACAACTTGAGAAAGGGTAATCTGGTTCATTGGTGGGGATGTAGTGGGGAGACCAAGCCATCTACCACTAACAAAGGGACAGATGAAGATGCTATCTGCTTACACTTTTAATCGCAAATACATCAAACAGACGCCAACTCATTACCAGTACTAACCACTTGGGGGCCCTATATGTATGGAGTTATTACCTGGAAGCAATTCTTTGGATCACATATCAGGAGGTATCAACATCACATTTAACAAAAATTAACTTTTAAACATTAAGGTAAAGTTTTTTGTGTTTTTTTTTTATCATTAAGCGTATAGGATTACCCCTGTACTACCCTTTTACTAATTGAGTCATATTTTTAAATTGTTGCGTCTTACATGCCATTACATGTCATTTTAAACAACTTTCTAACTTACTTCTATTATCTAATTTGCTTCATTCTCTTGATATCACTTGCTGAAAAGCATATCTAGATATGCTCAGTAGCTGCTGATTGGTTGCTGCACATAAAGGCCTTGTGTGATTGGCTCACACATGTGCATTGCTATTTCTTCAACAAAGGATATCTAAATATTTGAGCAAATAAGATAATAGAAGTAAATTGGAAAGTTGTTTAAAATTGCATGCCCTATCTGAATCATGAATGTTTAATTTTGACTAGACTGTCCCTTTAAGTATGCATTTTACAATGGATAAATATGGTAACAATATTAGTAATTTCTGAACCAATGTAAGCAAAAACAAAAATTCGCTCACATGTCATTGTCTCAAATTCTAGTTACATCACGTAGTGTTTAAGCGAAGGTGGAATGAAAGTACAAACAATATAGTTTACTTCATTGCAGTAGTAGTAAAAGTGTATATGAAATAAGATAGTCAGTAGAACACTGCTCTTCGATATTATCAGCTTATGCAGGTATATTTTTTTATTTTTGAAGTTGAAAATCCCCAGTCCCCCTAACAAAAAACCCCCCCAAAAAAACATATATCCCAGATCTCCCAATAAAATCCATCTTATTGTGCTTTTTATAAACAAATCTTTCCATGGTGGCAAGATAGTCTATCAGGGCAAGAACTTTGGAGAAATGTAAGGGATTCTGCCTTTTCCAACTTCAGGCTGGCAAGATAAAGATCAGAAGTCTTTTGGAATTGTTAAGCATTCTATCTTCTATTATATGTAAAAGGCCAGTAGCAACTGAATTATCAGGAGACATACCTAAGGAGGCCATAAGACATCTTGCCACAGGGACGAAAGTTTTGGGCAAGACCACCAAATATGAAGGTCAGATCCCAGTCTCCCACAGAGCTCCTAACATTGGGGAGAGCATGAAGAGTACATTTTTGCCAACTTGACTGGCGTTCTATGCCATTTTAACAGAATTCTGAGGTAAACTTCTAGAATTGTTACACAATGCAAAGTCTTTTTTGCACAGGTTACGGCTTTATGCAGGTCATGATCAGATAAATTTCTATTGAGTTCCCTCCCCAAGCACTAATTTGCCAAGGGATACCACAAGAATAGTCAGAAAGTAGGGAAGTAATAATCTATAGTTAATGTTTGCATAATTTACTTTCATTATTCCATCTAGTTTCCTAACTATTGGGTTCCCTAGGAAAATGTTTCAGTTAGCCTTAAGCTCACAAAAAGCTGAGCACTCTAAAACTTTCAAACTGCAGCCAGCTAGGGGCACAGTTCACTTTTGCTAATATAAAGGCAATAGAGAGCATATAATTACTTTCATATAAAACTATCACTCTTATAAATTCCATATTTATCCATGAATCAGTGTGAATATTGGAAACATTGTAGAAGAGGCCCCTAAGCTGGTGTGCAGGGGAAGGGTGCGGGGCTATTTCAGAATGATTGTGGAGTTATGTTATTTGTTCAAGGAGCGATATTCTGGGACCCAAATAGCATCATTGAGATGAACTTCTGAAGGCAGAGATAGCTCTTAAAGCTTGTACCAACCTGGTATTTCTTCCTTTAAACTCCACTAAGCAATATGAGTTAATCTGGCAGCATCTATAAGAATATATTAGGGAAAGCAACCACTCCTCTCGAATATTCCATTTGAAGTTTTTTATTAGCAATTCTCAGGTTACTTCTCCACCAGACATATTTTATAAACAGATGATGTAGCTGTTTAACTATCCCATGGGGGACCTTGAAAGGAAGGCAGCAAAATAAGTGCAGTGCCTTTGGCAATATGGACATTTTAATACTTGCTATCGGGCTAAGCCAAGAGGTCTCTCTGAAGTCTCAATTCTCAAGAAAGCTCCTAATATCAGTGATTAAAGGAGGTTAATTCAATTGTAGCATATGGTCTGGAGTATCAGAGAGTAGGACACCTAAATGTTTAATATCAAGAAAATGGATAATTATGCTGTAAATGGGCCAGTTGGTCTTGGGGTATATTAACCCCTTCACCCAATAAGACGTATATATACGTCTTGCGGTACTTCCCCTATCGTACCGCAAGACGTATATATATACGTCTTAGCTTCCGGAAGCTCTAGCAGTCTCGGCTGTTAAGTTACAGCCGAGAGCTGGAGTTCCTGAAGCTCCAGGCATCTGCTGCATATGGAACTGGAGCGCTATTGGCCTACGCTAAGAAAAACAAAATGGGACAGGGAGGGATGGGGCAACTACACTACAGAAAAGGGTGTTTGGTGTTTGGGGTGCCCTAATTAATGATCGCGGGAGGTGGGGAGGTGGGGGGGAAACTTTGCTACAGAAAATAATAAAATAAATAAGAAAAAATAAAAAAAATATATCTAAATAAACAAAACATGTTTATAGGTGCTGGCATACAGCTGCTAGTACCTAGGATGGTGGCTAATAGAGGGGGAGGTTTAGAGAGCTGTTTGGGGGGATCAGGGAGGTTGAGTGGTAAGGGGGGATACCCTTTGAGAAAGTGGTGTTAGACGGCGAAACATGTTAGGGACACGTTTTTAAACTTGCTACCTTAACCGAGTGTTGTACTCTAACAAACATTGGTGCTATCTTTACAATGGTGCTCAGTTAGTAATGCCACTCTAACCGTATCAAACATAGTTACTTAATTCACTCCTATTACCTTAGCCTTTTGGCTATAACTACAGATTCACTGTTACAAGTATATATATATTATTGCTCTTGGTGTGTGGCCAAGATACCAACTGTATCACTAGCTATAATATACTTGTTGTCAATTTAATTCATTATAGTAGTTTTGGCTTACAAACAGTATCAACAATTAGACTGCTGATTTTACTCGCAAAAATACCAGATGCTAATCACACTACAGCTATAATTGAACTTCCTAAATCGCCTTAATATTTGGCTGTGTAACTTACTCTATCTTTTCAAGCCGTTACATCACTGTATTGCTGATATAGTGACTACCAATACACAGCATTTGTAATTGTGTGTTACGTGTTAATCACACTATACTCACAACAGTGTGAATACTCAATTTACAAATTGCACTAGTCAGTTAATGGCTTGAGTAATCACATAGCATGTCAGCTGTGGATCGTGGGTATTCTTAAAAACACTCACTTTGTATACTATTTACTTTGATCCACTGCATTATAACATACGATGAATTGTTAGCAGAAGATTTTTAAGCCAGGCATATATACAAATCTAAAACCAGGCACATATATATATATATATATATATATATATATATATCGTTTTTTTCTTTTTATTGGTGTGTGCAAGAACATATTAACCCTGTGATACTCAAGCATCTAACTTTTGTGGTTCCATAGTTATAACATCAGCTATCGCTTAATACTATAACTCCAAAAAATCCACATAAGTAATATAATTAAAAGCAGATCAAAAATAGTGTGAATTTCAATCGCACAATCAATATATTAACCCTTTGGTACACTAATATATTAACCCTTTGGTACACCAGTCCAAATTATTGGTGCTGGAATAATACCTACTCTTAGTTGGTTATTATAACTTACAACTTTATATATTCAATATACATCTAAAGCTGATCAAGAATAGTGTGATTTTCAACGCACACCAAGTATATTAACCCTGTGGCATATAAGTTAAAAACTGTGGGGACTTTAATAATATTTACCCGCTGTTGGATGATATTGCAGCTTATAAACGGACGTGCATATATATTTTTGTTTATATTGCGATCAACAAGCTGCTAGATATCTAACTGAATAGTTGCACAAGATATTAACCCTTGAGGGCACAACCCCAACAAGCAACAGCATAGTGTGGTTTTTCGCACTTAATAGATCTGCACATGTAATAGCTCTCTATATACTTATATCAATCTTAAGCTCTGATACAAACTATTAATCCTGTGGGACAAGCATATACTAGCAATACGTGTGCATATTCAATATATTATACTCCAAGCTCTCCATACACTACTAATAATTGCTAGCTTGAATCCCCATCATTTCCCGGAGCTTAATACACACAAAGTATAATTTGGAGTTATGTACTGTATTTTACCAATCTATACATCTATCAACATGTCCAATCTCCTATACTTGGGATGTTAATACAATTTAATTTTTATTATTATTCATATTTGTAAGCCTTACACTCCTATTGAGTGAGTGTGTATTCGATCCACTATAACAACCCATTTGTGGCCAAATTATTTCTTTTGCACCAACATTGCAATATATTGATCCACCATTTAGAATGTACTTTTACAACACTTGGATTTTGTGTTAGTGTTTTTAATTCACTATTTTCTTTTCCCCATTTTTTAATACAACTCTATTAAAAGTTATATTTTATCAATTTTCTTGCCTTTTGTCCATATTACATATGTGATTGGCAATCACCAAGAGACTATGTAATACAGAAAACAATTTGCAGTATCCCAATAAGTCAATATACACAACAATTTGCAGTTATTTAACAAGTTAAAGGGTCACTAAACCCAAAATCTTTCTTTCATTATTCAGATAGAGAATAGAAATTTAAACAACATTACAATTTACTTCCATAATTTATGTTGCTTCATTTGTTAAATATCCTTATTTGAAGAAAAAGCAATGCACATGGTGAGCCAATCACATGATGCTTCTATTTGCAGCAACCAATCAGCAGCTAGTGAGCATATCTAGATATGCTTTTCATCAAAGAATATCAAGAGAATAAAACAAATTAGATAATATAAGTAAATTAGAAAGATGTTTAAAATTGCATTCTCTTTCTAAATCATAAAAGAAAAAATGTGGGTGGCATGTCCCTTTAACTCTATTCCTTGGAGTGCTATTTGTGTATACTTTCTCTAGGAGACAATTATCTCCTATTTTTGTTTTTGTCAAGTTTGATTATACACAGCACCCATCAGCTCATGTAATATAAGTTTATCATCTTTACTCTATTATTTTATTTGAGCTTAAGGAAGTTTGTAATATTTACTAGTAGTGCCTTTGGACTTATCTCTTCCCAAACTAAGGGGGGATCCTACACTGCAGAAAACACCAAAATAAAATAAAAATATTTTATTAAAAAAACAAAGGGATTAGAGCTGTTTAGGAGGGATCAGGTAGGGATCAGGGGTTGGGAAGTGTCAGGTGGGAGGGTAAGCTCTGCACTAAAGCTAAAATTAATCTTTTAAGCTACCTAATTAAAATAATAGAAGTGTGGTGCGCAGCTGCAATTAGCAGCCCTCTTATTACCAAAAAGCAATGTGACTGCTATTGAAAAGCACTGACAAGTAGTGCTCTTTCATCTTTCTGCCCAGTTGCTTGGAGGTCAGGGTACCTATAAATCAGTCCAGACTGGAATGCATAGAATAGCTGCATACCCAATATTATCTAACATGCTAACAATGCAGGGAACTGTTTGCAAAAAAATGCAAGTAACATTTTTTTTTTGTTCATTAAAGTTAGTTTGATGATACATTCATCAAACTAACTTTAATGAACAAAAAGTCTTTAAAGTCTTCATTTCAAAGCTATAAAAATAATGTATTAGGTGTTATGACAATTTTGAGAGGGATCTGGAACCTAACTCCCTCACTTCCCATTGACTTACATTATAAACTGGGTTTCAATATACAACGGTTTCTATTTACAACCATTCCTTCTGGAACCTAACCCCGGCGTAAACTGAAGGCTACCTGTATATAGCTTTGACAGGTAAATAAAAAAAGGCTTTACTTCTGTTTAAATGGAGTGATAGCAAAAATGCTAAAAATTCTCCGATATTTTGTGCAAGTTTTTCTCTGAAAGTCCCGGTAGTGAACTGGTTAATTGTATATGCCTCTGTTTTTAGTAAATTAATTTTATAGTAGCTTATACTAGTGACGTGATCTATCAATTGAAAGGTAGTCAGGTAGTGAAAAATCTGGGTTAATAAGTAGAAGGGCGACGTTGTCAGCAAAAAGCACAAGTTTCTCAATATGGGTTCCTATTAAAACTTCCTCAGTTAGTTGAGAAGCACAAAATAGCTTGGGCAAATGGTTCCATCACCAGTGCAAAGACCAGAGGCAACAAGGGACAACCCTAACGGGTACCATTTTTTTATTGGAATCTTCGGAGAGCAGAATCCAGTGCCCCTAACTTTTGTAAGCAGAGAAGAGTATAAGACCCGAATCGCTGTAACAAAGGGCTCAGGGAATCCAAAAGTGTGCAAAACCTCCCAGAGGTAATCTTATCTTAAGGCGCTCATAGAGACCAGTAGTTACTCTTATTTGCTCCTTAATCTTATCTTTACCGGCTAATATACTTAGCGTATTTTAATTTGATTTCTGCTATATGGTTATCACACAGACCGGTACCTACTTGCTCCAGGACTGCACGTTTATAGATTAATGTGTTGTGAGGTCAATCCTCTTTTCTAGATAACTATTTTGTGCAGTACGTGAGTTTGTTTATTTGTACTGAGCTGTGTGGGTTACATTGTTAAATTATCAATTTGAATCAGTGTTTTCAAGTGATTACTGGTACTCTTTGCCTTTTCTTATTCTAAGTTTTAATACACTCACACTGTTGACACACATATATTTTTATTCAGTTAATATTAAATGTTAAGTTTTATCAATCTTGACCCTTTTTTGGTGGTTTCCCCTGCCACCTATTTGTATACATACTATACAACCTTGAGTGCTCTGAAACTGTCCACCTTTCTCTTCCTTTTGTAGTAACTTGACTATTGGGACAGTGAGCACCCCCCATGACTATCTGATTATAAGTTTTCTTTATTATACAATCTTATTTCAAACACCAGTTTGAATTTGAAATTGATTTTGTTTTGAAATTAATTATTATTATGGGGTATAAATAGATAATTAATTACTTCCCTATTTACTTATATTACGTAATCTTACATGACCCTGTCAAAGGCTTTTTCAGTATCAATGACAAGGGCCAGCATAAGGATCCCTCTAAACTTAGCCTCTGAAAAAAGGTTAATAAGTATCCTTGTGTTATCAGGGCCCTAACATTCCTTTAGTAAATCCCACCTGATCAATGTGCATTAGAGAAGGTAAGAAATGTACCAATCGCTTGGCAAATAGTTTGGAGTATAGTTTAGTGTCTTTATTTTGTCAGGTTTAGGAATTGCAAGGATAGACACTTCATGGAATTCATTAAAGGGACACAAAACCCAATTTTTTATGTTATGATTCAGATAGAGCATGACATTTTAAGCAACTTTCTATGTTACTCCTATTATCAATTTTTCTTCATTCTCTTGCTATCTTTATTTTAAAAGCAGGAATGTAAATCATAGCAGCCAGGACATTTTAGGTTCAGCACCATGGATAGCACTTGCTTATTGGAGGCTTACATTTACCCACCAATAAGCAAGCATAACCCAGGTTCTCAACCAAAAATGGGCTGGCTCCTATGCATCACATTCCTGCTTTTTAAATAAAGATAGCAAGAGAACAAATAAAAATTGATAATAGGAGTAAATTAGAAAGTTGCTTAAAAATGCATGCTCTATCTGATTCATGAAAGAAAAATTGGGGTTTAGTGTCCCTTTAAGTATGTGACCTTCCTCTTTAATCTCATTGAACATACTTAGCAGAATCGGAGATATTAGCAAAGAAAGTTTTTTGTAAATAGTTCCATATTATACTAAGTTGTTTGACTGCTTAGCTTCTGACCGGCAACATATCAGCTTTTTTACTTTTAGAATACATTAACTGTTTAAAGCTTAATACCGCTTCTTGTACTCTTTGTGCTTCTCTATCTTTAATTAACCCCCTCAAGCAAGTAATGTCCTTGAATAAGTGAGCAATAGGGTTGATTTTATTTAGCTGCTCCTTAGTTTGGAGCTCACATACCAATTTACCTAGCGGTGCCCCTGTTTCCTTCCTAAACTTAGATACTATTGCAATACAATCTAATGTTTGCTTTAAGGACCCCCCACCTAGTTTGACTCAAGGTCTGTCCTTCTGGATTATTTATTAGGAAGTTAGCCATATCTTTAAGAGACTGAAGGAAGTCAGGTTCGTCCCAGAGAAATTGAGGCAATTTCAAAACAGGTCTGGATGACATAGTAGTAAGCTTCCTAACAGTGAAGGATACCACATCATGATCCGACCATGGGCATGAGCTGATCCAAGCCTCTATAACATTATTTAAAGTCCAAGAATCAAAAAGGAAGTAATCCAGTCAAGAATAAGAATGATGTAGTGGAGAGATGAAAGAATAATCTCTATCATCCGGGTGTCAAGACCTTCACACATCATATAGCTGGTATTGGGAAATAGGGTTTCTACATTTCGGGGCCAATGTCTTAATGAACATAGCAATCTCTTTACCTTTAGGGAGATGTTTTTTCTAGGGCCGGATCCAACACCAAATTTATATTGCCTCCATGCACCAAATAGAGAAACCTCTCCAAAAACATAAGTTGGCCTTGATTTGGGGTATAAATGTCTACTTGCGTAAAAAGATGGTTATTTAATTTGCAAATCAGGATTAAAGTGAATGTAAATTTTGATGCTAAAGTGCCCGGTTTTTAAAACTTTGATTAAAAACAGGGGCACTTTAATTCATAAAAATTTACATTTCACTCCTGTTGTGACAAAAAAACTTACCTTTTAAACTTCACAGCAGCTCCAGCTTTCTCCGGTCTCACAAGCCATTTCTGATGTCAGAAATGATTGATAGGTCATTCTCCAATCACAGCTTCCCCCCCGGGGGATTCAGTGTCTGATTCACTGCTGTGATTGGAGGAAGCCGATGCCTCATTTTAGACCCAGGAAGAGGCTTTGAAACAGGTGGAGGAAGCTGGAGCTGCTGTGAAGATTAAAAGGTAAGTTTTTTTTCACAACAGGAGTGAAATGAAAATTTTTATGAATTAAAGTGCCCCTGTTTTTAATCAAAGTTTTAAAAACCGGGCACTTTAGCATCAAAATTTACATTCACTTTAAGTAATGCCCTTTCATATCTTGTTCTATGAGCACTAGTTGAAAGGCAATGTTTTTATAGATCAGAATAGCGACTCCTCTGCATTTTTCCTAAAAAGAAGCCTTGTGAATAGTAGGATAATGAGGGGAGTGGAGGATCACCTGTTTGTTTGCCAGCCAGTGAGTCTCCACATCAGCTTTTAATAACTTAACCCCTTAATGACCACAGCACTTTTCCATTTTCTGTCCGTTTGGGACCAAGGCTATTTTTACATTTCTGCGGTGTTTGTGTTTAGCTGTAATTTTCCTCATACTCATTTACTGTACCCACACATATTATATACCATTTTTCTCGCCATTAAATGGGCTTTCTAAAGATACCATTATTTTCATCATATCTTATAATTTACTGTAAAAAAATTTATAAAATATGAGGAAAAAATGGAAAAAAACGCAGTTTTTCTAACTTTGACCCCCAAAATCTGTTACACATCTACAACCACTAAAAAACACCCATGCTAAATAGTTTCTAAATTTTGTCCTGAGTTTAGAAATACCCAATGTTTACATGTTCTTTGCTTTTTTTGCAAGTTATAGGGCAATAAATACAAGTAGCACTTTGCTATTTCCAAACCACTTTTTTTCAAAATATCCCTAGTTACATTGGGACACTGATATCTGTCTGGAATCCCTGAATATCCCTTGACATGTATATATATTTTTTTAGAAGACATCCCAAAGTATTGATCTAGGCCCATTTTGGTATATTTCATGCCACCATTTCACTACAAAATGCGATCAAATAAAAAAAAATGTTCACTTTTTCACAAATGTTTTCACAAACTTTAGGTTTCTCATTGAAATTATTTACAAACAACTTGCGCAATTATGGCATACATGGTTGTAAATGTTTCTCTGGGATCCCCTTTGTTCAAAAATAGCAGACATATATGGCTTTGGCATCGCCTTTTGGTATTTAGAAGGCCGCTAAATGACGCTGCGCACCACACGTGTATTATGCCCAGCAGTGAAGGGGTTAATTAGGGAGCATGTAGGGAGCTTGTAGTTTTAATTTTAGCTTTAGTGTAGTGAGGTAGACAACCCAAAGTATTGATCTAGGCCCATTTTGGTATATTTCATGCTACCATTTCACCGCCAAATGCGAACAAATAAAAATAAAACGTAAAATTTTCCCAATTTTAGGTTTCTCACTAAAATTATTTACAAACAGCTTGTGCAATTATGGCATAAATGGTTGTAAAAGCTTCTCTGGGATCCCCTTTGTTCAGAAATAGCAGACATATATGGCTTTGGCTTTGCTTTTTGGTAATTAGAAGGCAGCTAAATGCCGCTGCGTACGTTTATAATGCCCAGCAGTGAAGGGGTTAATTAGGGAGCTTTTAGGGAGCTTGCAGGGTTAATTTTAGCTTTAGTGTAGGTATCAACCTCCCACATGACACATCACACCCCCAGATCCCTCCCAAACAGCTCTCTTCCCTCCCCCACCCCACAATTGTCCCCGCCATCTTAAGTACTGGCAGTAAGTCTGCCAGTACTAAAATAAGAGTTTTTTTGGGTTTTTTTTTTTTAAAAATAATAATTCTGTTCTGTAGTATCCTCCCTTAGCCCCCAACCTCCCTGATCCCCCCCCAAACAGCTCTCTAACCCCCCTCTCTCTGCCTTATTGCACCATATTGGGTACTGGCAGCTGTCTGCCAGTGCCCAGTTTGAAATGAAATATGTTTTTTTTATTTTTTTTTTTTAAAAAATACTATTTTCTGTAGTGTAGCTGCCCTCCCTCAACCCCCAACCCCCCAACCCCTACCAGATCGCTAAACATTTGAGCTGCTAAAGTTTTGAGCTGCCCACCCTCACTCCCACCGAGTACCATCATTGTTTCATAGTGTAGGGTTCCCACCCGCGCGCGCGCGCCCCGCTCCCGTGCACGCGCGCGCGTCCGCTCCCGTGCACCCGCGCGAACCGGCGCGTGCACACGCAATCGATCCCGCCCCCCTTCCCACCGATGGCCGCCCACCCGCCTCCCTTGGTAAGCTCCCACCCACCAACGAACATGGCCATCAATGGCCGATGCAGAGAGGGCCACAGGGTGGCTCTCTCTGCATCGGACGGCTAAAAAATGTTATAGCAGGATGCCTCAATATCGAGGCATCACTGCTATAACATGAAAGCAGTTGGAAGTGATCAGGATTGCTTCCACTGCTTTCAAAGACCAACGACGTACGGGGTACGTCCTTGGTCATTAACTGCATTTTTTTGCAGGACGTACCCCATACGTCGTTGGTCGTTAAGGGGTTAAAGGTAATTTAGAAATAAACTATGCTTAGCAGGTGAATTAAGTCCTTTTGTACTCAAGAAAACTTTACAAATATTTGGCATATACACCATTGTGAAGAGAAGGTAGAGAAAAAAGGGTGTATGTGTATATATATATATATATATATACATATATATATATATATAAAATAGAAGAGACAAGCACAAATGTCTGGGGTGCAACAGAAAAGTTTATAACATTTAAATACGGATGTGTCAGGGCAGCGTGGGATAAGCTGCTAGTAGCAAGAATAGAGCACTCAAAAGTGCTGAGGTTAGCGGTCAAGAGGGTATGTCTTAACAGAGTGTGGCTTAGCTCTTTTTTACCTCAGCGGCTGTGATTTGAAACAGTCTTCTAACTGCGGTCAACACGATACTTTTTAAGACATACCCTCTTGACCGCTAACCTCAGCACTTTTGAGTGCTCTATTCTTGCTACTAGCAGCTTATCCCACGCTGCTCTGACACATTCGTATTTAAACTTCAACTCGCACAAACATAGCCTTTGCTAGCAATTGTTCAACTCATTTAGCGAGATTACAGGCTTATAGAGCATCACACTACAGATTCACCTAATTAGGTAGAAACATTTAGTACTCCACGCTGTCACACACAGCGCCGTACATTTGCTTTTATCTATCAGACCACAGCAGGCTCTGACACCACCGTCAGTCTGTGGCCATCCACTACACACAATTACTGTCTGTACCGCACTTCAGGTACAGAGATACTTTGTTTCCTCACATACTGTGTCTGAGAGAACAGAAACTTTAGCAGCCTTTAACTCATCACAGCTGCAGGTCCTAGACACTCTAGGCACTCTAGAATTCCTCTTTTCTCACTACTGCCCACAGTATGTTTGGTCCTCACACACTATAAGTGTATTCAACTACCAGGGAATTTGACTAGTTCTTGTTTGGGACACAGAGGACACTACGTGAAGCGATTTCACTACCAGGACATACCCAATAAGCTTATCATCAGACACCTGCCTCCAGCAACACCTGCCTAAGGTGTATAAATATATACTTACACGCCATTACTTACCTCATACAGATTGAGGTTAATAAATGTGAGTGCATTTCTTACACCTGTTTTGTATGTAATAAATATTTTTATTTATACAGTATTACACTATGTACTCTTTTTCTTTCTTTGCTATATTTCATCCTACAGGGTGAGAGCCAAGATCCAGATCGCACTACCATACTGCGGAGAGATACAAAGTCAACAATACCGGAGACCAGGAGACTCCAAGGTTGAAAGTACCATACACAAGCCTGGCATGAAATAAAATAAATAAAAGATAAGAACATCTCCCAACACAGGAAAGACTGCCAAGACACACCGGAGAGATACCAACCAGACACTCAGACATTACCTCATATGATTGAGGTACCCTCTGGTAAGGGCATACCACTGGTCTCCTAGTACCAGTGTTACAGTTATCGTTAAGTTTTGTTGACAAAATACATCTTGAACGTATAATATTCACCTTACCTGTTCTTATTCATCACCTGAACTTTTTTTGTGAGACAAAGGACATTTGTCTACTTCAACCGAGAGACATTTCATTTCATTTGATAGAACTTTATATATATTTACATATTCTTAGTATTTGTAGCGCTGAATATCTTTCGACATTTCTCTTGTATATAACTTTTCATCAGTGTCAGGGGTACACTGAATCGTATACATTCATGCAGCTCAATACCCACACCATATAAGTTTATTAAGAGTTTATTAAGATTTCACAGGGAACACACACATCCCAGACCTATATATATCTCTTAAACTGGTGTTGTAATTCATAAACATTTCACTCAATATTTCACTACCTTTACCTATACATTGACCTATCTGTTTGTGGAACAACTGAGCGCTGGTACCTTTTCTTGAATACTTTCTTACTTTTTTCACCACCCTGGTGTGGTGTACCCTAATCAGCAGCTCGTTGGAACAACAAATAGAGAACTATGGAGACAAATAATTTCGAATTTGGAAATTACTTTGACCCATTTACAAAAGTTAAAAAATGATCCTTTAATTTGGACGATGAAAGTCAATTACTAATAGAACAAAATGCTAACCCCAAAGAAATCTTTGAAAACATAGAGAAACTAAGTAAAAAACAATTAACCCATTGGTATGACAACTTGAACCTAGAAAGATACCTTAAATACAAGATAATCCCCAAAGGCCTAAAACTCTATAAATCTTCCATTTTCGATCCCGAGGATGTGGAATATCTATCAGAATGGGACACAGCCTTGGAGGAATGCTCCATCATTCTAATCAAAATTGCCTCAAAATACCGCAATCATAAAATAGAAAATATCACTGAAGAGATAAAAGAACTAAAAAATAGTCTTGAAAAATTCAAAGGGGACCCTGGGGTGAAAGAACTAGATGAAAACAACAAAGAAAAAATCTCCCGCTTTGAAACGCTTCTAGAAGCCAAAAAGAGAAAAAAGTTTCTAAGAGACTATTTAGACATGCAGGAAGGCGAAGAGTCAAAGGGCCCAGATGGGGAGGACAACATATGGGAAGACATTAATCCTTCAGAACTACCGCATAATGACAACCCTGCAGAAAATATCCAGGACACGATACATACCAATAACCACAATAAGAATAAAAACCAGAAAGACATGAGACAGATACACTTTAAACTCCCTACAAACAGTACGAAAAGAAGAGACAGCACAATAGATTCTTCTAATTCATCTAAACATAAAACAAGAACAAACAGTATGAATTCAGACAATTCTTACCCCAATGGAAACAGACAAAGTCAATATCCAAATTTCAATAGAAACAAAAATAAAACTAAAAACAATTTTCAACATTCATCCAAACAAAATAGTTGGTATCACAAAGGGCAAAACAGAAAACATAGTGGACAGACATACAATATAGATCATGCTCACTATAACCAATACAACCAATATCCACAAAACAAGAAACAAATTACATACCAGCAATATCACAATAAGAAACACAGTTATCAGACAAATCCTGAACGTGACTGGAGAAACTCCAATCCAGGGCCAAGTGGGTATACCGCACACAGACATGAAGATAAGATGCTTAGAACACACAATAGTAGAGAACATAAACAGAATTTTTTAGAGCAGGAATGGACAGGCTATCACCATCCACAAACCAGACAAAATACTATAGAGATACCAAAAAGAAACAGGATAGAATCAATCGACTACGAAGTGAACCTCAGACCACAATGGTCAAGGGACACGACCAGAAAAAGAAAAGGACCAGAAGAGGAAGAAGAGGAAGAGGTGTGGTGGGATCTAGAAGGAGGAAACGAAGCTCCAAGAACCCCCAAGAGAGGAAAATGGGAGAGGGATTTTTAAAAATATTCAACCTCTCCAACAGTATCTTCTCTAACACACAATTAGAAATTCTATCCAAAGACCTCAGCTTTGCACCCACAAGAGGCCCAAATTCTTTCAACTTATTCATTGACTTTAATAAATTCATTCGCAAACTAACCCTTTGCAGACATTTTGAAAAAATCAAAATGAAAGACAACACAAATGCGAAAGAACAACTAGAAGATACCGACTACGAAACACTAAACATTCTAGAAGAATTATATTCAAACACTGAAAATCATCCCGAAGATAATATCTTCAAGGTGAACAATAACTCAAATCTAAAACCCTCATCCATTTTCTATCCGACACAATCCAAGGGAAATTTAATTCCCACATTTAATGATCTAGTAATTAAAGAACTAGACAATCTCTGCACAGGTTTCAAAATAAGACATGACAACCTGTGTAAAAAAGAGAAAGAGGCTCTAAAAAACTTGATGGACATGGATGACATTATCCTAAGGGAAGCTGATAAAGGAGGGGGTCTAGTCATCCAAAATAAGACTGATTACATCAAAGAAGCCTATAGGCTTCTGAATGATACCCATACATATGTTCAACTAAGAGGAGACCCTACTGAATCTTTCCAAAAAGAATATGATTCCCTCATAGACACAGCTCAGTTCAACAAACTCTTTAACACCAACGAACTAAAATTTCTAACACATCAACATCCCAGGAAGGCAATTTTTTACCACCTGCCTAAAATACATAAGGACCAAAAAAAACCTCTGGGACGTCCAATTGTGTCAGGAATTGACTCCTTAACCGCCAGACTATCACAATACGTGGACTACTTTCTGAAGCCTTTGGTGCCAAAACTAACTTCATACATAAGAGATTCCACTGATCTAATTACAAAACTAGCCCAAAAGAAATGGAAAAACATGTATAAATGGATGACACTAGACGTGTCATCTTTATACACTTGCATTCCACACAATTTGGGAATACAAACCATGTCCCAGGTGTTAAAAGAGACACCACTGACAGAGAGTCACCAACATTTCATTTTGGACAGCATCAGATTTGTCCTGGAGAAAAATTATTTCCTGTTTGATGGCAAATTCTTTTTGCAAACCAGTGGAACAGCCATGGGGACCATTATGGCCCCCAGCTATGCGAACCTCTATATGGGGGAATGGGAAAAAACGTACATATATACCAACAACCCCTTTCAGCAAAATATAATTTGGTGGGGAAGGTATATCGATGACATCGTGGTCATATGGGAGGGAGATGACAAAACTAGCAACGAATTTATCGAGTACCTAAACACAAACATCTTCAATTTAAAATTCACATAAAAAATCTCGGATACAAGCATTGAATACCTAGATCTAGTGCTATTTAATGAAAAAGAAGAGATCCTAACCAAATTATACACTAAAGAAACCGACTGTAACGGCTATCTGAGGGCAGACAGCGGTCACCATCGACCATGGATCAACAATATTCCATAAAGACAGTTTCAGAGAGTGCGAAGAAATTGCTCCAAAATACAAGATTACAATACAGAATCAGATATTCTAAAAACCAAATTCATTGAAAAGAAATATCCAAAAAAACTTATTGAAAATTCTCAGAAGAAAGTGAGACAGTTAGAAAGGAAAAATTTGCTACAAGGTCAAATAAAAAACGGTACCAACAAAACACAAAAGATCTCCCTGATCACCACTTACAACGAGGCCGCTCCAGAAATCAAAAAGATTCTTAGGAAGTTTTGGCCAATATTACAGCAGGACAAACTATTAAAGAACGCAATAGGCCCAGCACCTAAAATAATCTTTAGAAAAAATCTAAATTTTAAACAAATGCTGGCACCCAGTCAAATCAAAAAGAAGTCTGGAGACAATTGGCTAACAGAAAAAAGTAAAGGGTTCTTCAAATGCAATCGGTTGAACTGCAAGGGATGCGAGCACGCCTATGACCCCAAAAAAACAACCAAACTGGTACAGTCCCTTACTTTCCCACATAAAAAATGTAACATTAATAGACTAACCAACTGTAAAACCAATTTTGTGGTATACCTACTAGAATGCCCGTGTAAACTTCAATACATAGGACGCACCAAGAGGACGTACAAAACACGTCTACTGGAGCACCTGAAAAACATCGAAGAAGGCTACAAAGATCATAGCCTATCGAGACATTTCAAGCATTTTCATCAAAAAAAATCCCGCTCTCCTAAAGGGTACCATCCTTGAACATGTTCTAGCCCCTGTTAGAGGAGGGGATAGATTTCAAAAACTGAGACAAAGAGAATCTTACTGGATACACTACATGGGTACCATGACTCCCAGGGGTTTAAATGAAGAAATAGACCTAGCAGCCTTTCTTTGATAAATTATATAGTTTGATCTCCGTTACACTATAATAGTCATTTAGACAGTACTCATACCCAACCACTTTGCATTAATTTCAAATGACTTTTTGATTACCAGCAGGTGCAATTAGCACCACCAACACAGAAACTCTAGGGGCACCTTTCTAATTATAGTATAGTTTACTCAGTGTCCTACATCTAATTAGGCTAGATATATGAAACTCAACACAGTTTCCGGAAGTATTTATCCATTTACATGGAAATGATGGAGCACTCCTTCCAACTGTATTTTAAAGGCCTCTTGACAGTAAAACTCCTGTCGCTGTCCAGTACGGTATATTTTATATAGCGGGTCCTTAATTTAATATAATATACTCTTCTAAAGGGGAAATAGATGTGACACTAAAAAAATCCTTTAATTGTCCATCATTGTCAGGTTGTCATCCTCTCTATGTATACAACATAACAAACTTGTCTCACTTTAGGACCCAGCAGCTTACTCTCAACAGCTTTATAAGGCTCACCTACCTTATTCTCATTGCTTAGTATTGGAGACAGATAGTATCCTTACAGCCATCCTCTACCTGAAGAGCTATTTTACAAGCTCCCTCTTGATCCAGCTTATTTTGTGAACGCTGTTCACAAAGCAGCTTCTGCTTCATCCTCACAACCTCCACGCCTCACTCTGAGCTGCAGCATTCTCCTTCTTGCAACGGCCGCAACTTACACTTAAGTTTATACCGGTAAGAACATCTGCTACATGTATACATTTCTTGTGGAAAGTGTTAAGCTCCCATATATGAACTTATAAGCGCTTGGATAAAAATATATGCATATATTACAAGGACTGTTATCAGAATCTCTGCAAACAATCTCTCTAAATTTAAAATCCATTTTGTGCACACTACAAAAAGCACTCTTGGCGCTTCATTATAGTTAAGCTGACAGCTTGTAATATTTCTTAGATATAAAGGGCTGTTATAACTTCTCTATTTCAGACTGCAGTTTTCAGTAATACTGATATTTGGTTTTGTATTTCACATTTGAACTGTTTGCTAGTTTTCCTGCCACACCTATTCAGTGTATCAATATACACATGTGGTGGCTATAGGAACTACTAACAAACGCCTTCAATATATTATATCCTGCTGTATGGTTTTATGGACTCAACTATGCTGCCAGATTTCTCTATGCTGCGTCCATTAACCACTTCAGCAACATACACAAATTTATCTAGCTAAATCCCAGCAGTTGTGGTTCACTTGTCTAACATGGCCCAAACAATCTAAATTCTTTTAGAGATATTAAGGTTGAGCCTGACAGAATACTAAGCCAATTACAACATGGACCCAGCTGGGATCAACGCCCATATGCAGACATTAAACCAAAGGGTTGATATACTAACAGAAGGTTTAAATACACTCAAGGCTGAGAATGATACATTAAAAGCATATATTAGGGATGTTGTTGATAAAAGACTTCCCATAATAGAGCCTCAGGTCAGTCCCCCTGAGAAATTTCATGGTGATAGGTCTCTCTATAGAGATTTTAAAAATGCCTGTTTACTAATGTTTTCTCTCAGACCCCACACTTACCCTAACGATAGAGCTAGGGTTCTCACGGTTATATCTTACCTAAGGGGAGAGCCCCGCACGTGGGCTAATGCTTATTTTGAGAGGCATTGATGGCAATCCCATCACTTCTGGCCCAGTAGAATTTCAAACAATCCCCCTACTAGTAGTGACCGCAGAACATCACAGGGAGTATATTACATTCAATGTTATCTCCTCGCCTATTTCACCCATAGTTTTAGGCATTAGTTGGCTCACTACACATAATCCTCACATTAACTGGGCTAATCAATCCCTTACGTTTAATTCCAGTTTCTGCTTGTCTACCTGTTTTCCAGTCACTGTTTTACAAACCACTGAAGACTTCCAGGATGTCAACATTCCTGAAGTTTACCAGGATTATGCCGATGTGTTTAGTAAAACAGATTCTGAAAACCTGCCTCCCCACAGGAAATATGATTGCCCGATTGAAATCATACCAGGCTCTGAAATTCCTTCCGGGCATATATTCCCTCTATCAGAGCCAGAGCTCAAACACTTGAAATCATACCTTGATGAAAATTTAAAAAAAGGATTTATACGTCCTTCCACATCTCCGGCCAGTGCCGGTATATTTTTCGTAAAAAATAAAGATGGGTCTCTTAGACCAATTGTCGATTACAGGCAGTTAAACAAAATAACAGTCAAAAACCGTTATCCCCTGCCCCTCATTCCAGAACTCATAGAAAGATTGGAGGGGGCTAAATTCTTCACAAAATTAGACTTAAGGGGTGCATACAATCTCATACGGATTAGGTCAGGCGATGAATGGTTGACGGCATTTAGGACCCGCTACGGCCTATTTGAGTATGTCGTTATGCCGTTTGGCCTTTGTAACGCCCCTGCAACCTTTCAGCACCTGATCAATGACCTATTCAGAGATATCTTAGATGTCTATATAGTTATTTACTTAGATGACATCTTAATATACTCTAAAACTTATCAAGAACATGTTCTCCACGTAAGACAAGTCCTCTCTAGGCTAAGAGGTAACCATCTATATGCAAAAGCTGAAAAATGTTTGTTTAACTCACAGTCTATATCATTTTTGGGTTATCAAATAACTTCTTCTGGTATTCGTATGGAAAACAAAAAGATAGAAGCTATTCTAAACTGGCCTATTCCCAAAACTAAACGCCAGGTACAATGCTTCATGGGTTTCGCGAACTTCTACCGCAAGTTCATAAAAAACTTTTCAAAACTCGCAATACCTTTAACAGCCCTAACAAGAGCGAATACACCTTTTAAATGGACCCAGGAAGCTCAAACTGCTTTTGACTTCTTCAAACAAAGATTTACTACAGCACCTATTCTGCGTTTCCCCAATATGAAACTTCAGTTCATACTGGAGGTTGACGCCTCCAACCTCGCCATTGGGGCCATCTTGTCACAGAGAGAAGATTTAACAAAACCTCTGCATCCTGTAGCTTTTTATTCCCGTACTTTAAATACAGCTGAACAAAACTATGCAATTGGTGACAAGGAACTTCTTGCAATAAAACTTTCATTAGAACATTGGTGTCACTTGTTGGAAGGGGTCACCATTCCTACATTAATTTACACAGACCACAGGAATTTGCAATACCTGAAAAGTACTCGTACCTTGTCAGCTAGACAAGTCAGATGGAATCTTTTCTTCTCTCGCTTCAACTTTCTTATCACTTACCGACCTTCTGGAAAAAAACAGAAAGCTGATGCTCTTTCCAGAATTGCATCTGAGACTTCAGTATCCACAACGGAACAATCTATTATCCCAAAGGATAAATTCCTTCTATTTACTTTTGAATCTTTACCGACAGTCCTGAAAGAACAAAACAAAGATCACAATAAACCATTACATATGATACAACTCCATCCAGACGGTTGTTATTACCATGGTTCAAAACTATACATTCCACCATCACTCAGACCCTCGCTACTTCGCTCTGTCCATGAATCATCTCTAGCGGGTCATCCTGGGGTTACCAAAACCCATGAGTTAGTCACAAGACACTACTGGTGGCCTCATTTGTATAAAGATATCAAAGAACACGTTCTTTCTTGTCCTGTCTGCACTATCTCTAAAAGAGATAAACATCCACCTTATGGCTTGCTCATGCCTTTACCTACCCCTACAAGACCATGGTCTGAAATCGCATTGGATTTCATCGTCGATTTACCTGTGTCATCCAGAAACACTACTATCCTCGTCGTAGTGGATTTATTTACCAAAATGTGCCATTTTATACCCTTTACCAAACTACCAACTGCAATGGAGACCATACATTTATTGCTTAATCATGTATTCAAGCATCATGGTCTTCCCACTACCATTCTCAGTGACCGTGGTACACAATTTTCCAGCAGATTATGGCAAGAATTTTGCAAAACATTCTCTTTACAAAGAAAACTCACTACAGCCTACCATCCTCAGGGAAACGGTCAAACCGAAAGGTGCAACCAGTGGTTGGAACAATTCCTCAGGTCCTTCTGTTCTTCCCAGCAACATCACTGGTCTGACTTTATATCCTATGCTGAATTCTGTTACAATAATACGCATCATTCTGCAATTAATCAAACACCCTTCTTTGCTAACTATGGATTTCATCCTCGGTTCCACCTACTGCCAACATCTGATACCTTATCGCCCAGTATTTCCCAATTATCTGAAGATATCTCTTCGAACTTCAAGAATATTGAATTAGCTATAGTTAAAGCCAAGGATCAGTACAAGAGGTATTATGATCGCCGAAGATTGCCTGCTACTCACTACTCACCAGGTGATTTGGTCTGGCTTTCCACCAGGAATATGAAATTGAATACACCCTCGAAAAAACTCTCTCCTCTGTTTGTTGGTCCATACCCTGTTGAGAGAGTTATTAACCTCAATGCTGTTCGTTTGACCTTACCGAATTCCCTTAAAATCCATCCGACATTTCATGTTTCCCTGCTGAAACCCTATAAGGAGCTCCGAGCCTCGACTACTGTAACTCCTCATCCTACTGTTGCTATAGACCCTAACCTAGAATATGAGGTTTCCTCTATCTTGGACTCTCGTCGAAGGAATGGTCGGTTGGAATATCTTATACACTGGAAAGGTTACTCTTCTGATGAAGACTCCTGGGAACCGGCCTCTAACATTTCTGCTCCTCGACTTGTATCCCGGTTTCACCAACGCAATCCGGATAACCCTCGACCCTGAGCACCGGGAGTTGCTCCTTGAGAGGGGGGTCCTGTCAGGTTGTCATCCTCTCTATGTATACAACATAACAAACTTGTCTCACTTTAGGACCCAGCAGCTTACTCTCAACAGCTTTATAAGGCTCACCTACCTTATTCTCATTGCTTAGTATTGGAGACAGATAGTATCCTTACAGCCATCCTCTACCTGAAGAGCTATTTTACAAGCTCCCTCTTGATCCAGCTTATTTTGTGAACGCTGTTCACAAAGCAGCTTCTGCTTCATCCTCACAACCTCCACGCCTCACTCTGAGCTGCAGCATTCTCCTTCTTGCAACGGCCGCAACTTACACTTAAGTTTATACCGGTAAGAACATCTGCTACATGTATACATTTCTTGTGGAAAGTGTTAAGCTCCCATATATGAACTTATAAGCGCTTGGATATGCATATATTACAAGGACTGTTATCAGAATCTCTGCAAACAATCTCTCTAAATTTAAAATCCATTTTGTGCACACTACAAAAAGCACTCTTGGCGCTTCATTATAGTTAAGCTGACAGCTTGTAATATTTCTTAGATATAAAGGGCTGTTATAACTTCTCTATTTCAGACTGCAGTTTTCAGTAATACTGATATTTGGTTTTGTATTTCACATTTGAACTGTTTGCTAGTTTTCCTGCCACACCTATTCAGTGTATCAATATACACATGTGGTGGCTATAGGAACTACTAACAAACGCCTTCAATATATTATATCCTGCTGTATGGTTTTATGGACTCAACTATGCTGCCAGATTTCTCTATGCTGCGTCCATTAACCACTTCAGCAACATACACAAATTTATCTAGCTAAATCCCAGCAGTTGTGGTTCACTTGTCTAACATGGCCCAAACATTCTAAATTCTTTTAGAGATATTAAGGTTGAGCCTGACAATCATATATCATATAGCGGGTCCCCAATATACATCTCTAAAGGAAGGGGGGGATAAATTAGATAAAAACGATAAAAAAGACATGATAATTAACCAATAGATACACCAACAAAGTCACCATTTATTCCAAATATCTATTAGTGAAACCAGCCTGGTATCCCCACCCAGCAACCTTTTGTTCAAATCAATTATCATTTTTTTCAAATCGATTATCATTTCCTTTTAACCCTCATCTCTTATAATTACATGCCCTTTGTAGTTCAAAGGACACACTGTGCTCCCCTCTTATTCTTACTCTTATCTTTATTTTTATTCTAAACAAAAATCGATTCAGCATAGAGTGGATAAACATTAGCTCCCAGGTTACAAGCACTTGCACATAAACAATTGTTACCTAGGCAACATACACACTGCCGTCAAACCGCAGCCGCACCCGCCATAACGTAACAACGCATTACGCAAATCGTAAAAAAGACGCCCACTCTTAGACCTTTAAATGCCAGTACCTTAGATTAGCAAGCCACAAACTCCTCTGACGAAGAAGCAACCCCACGCTTCGAAACGCGTAAGGATTTACTTTTACAGAGTGTGGCTTAGCTCTTTTTTACCTCAGCGGCTGGGATTTGAAACAGTCTTCTAACTGCGGTCAATACGATACTTTTTAGACATACCCTCCTGACCGCCAACCTCGGCACTTTTGAGTGCTCTATCCTTGCTACTAGCAGCTTATCCCTCTCTGCCCTGACACATCCGTATTTAAACTTCAACTCGCACAAACATAGCCTTTGCTAGCAATTGTTCAACTCATTTAGCGAGATTACAGGCTTATAGAGCATCACACTACAGATTCACCTAATTAGGTAGAAACATTTAGTACTCCACGCTGTCACACACAGCGCTGTACATTTGCTTTTATCTATCAGACCACAGCAGGCTCTGACACCACCGTCAGTCTGTGGCCATCCACTACACACAATTACTGTCTGTACCGCACTTCAGGTACAGAGATACTTTGTTTCCTCACATACTGTGTCTGAGAGAACAGAAACTTTAGCAGCCTTTAACTCATCACAGCTGCAGGTCCTAGACACTCTAGGCACTCTAGGATTCCTCTTTTCTCACTACTGCCCACAGTATGTTTGGTCCTCACACACTATAAGTGTATTCAACTACCAGGGAATTTGACTAGTTCTTGTTTGGGACACAGAGGACACTACGTGAAGCGATTTCACTACCAGGACATACCCAATAAGCTTATCATCAGACACCTGCCTCCAGCAACACCTGCCTAAGGTGTATAAATATATACTTACACGCCATTACTTACCTCATACAGATTGAGGTTAATAAATGTGAGTGCATTTCTTACACCTGTTTTGTATGTAATAAATATTTTTATTTATACAGTATTACACTATGTACTCTTTTTCTTTCTTTGCCATATTTCATCCTACACGGTGAGAGCCAAGATCCAGATCGCACTACCATACTGCGGAGAGATACAAAGTCAACAATACCGGAGACCAGGAGACTCCAAGGTTGAAAGTACCATACACAAGCCTGGCATGAAATAAAAGAAATAAAAGATAAGAACATCTCCCAACACAGGAAAGACTGCCAAGACACACCGGAGAGATACCAACCAGACACTCAGACATTACCTCATATGATTGAGGTACCCTCTGGTAAGGGCATACCACTGGTCTCCTAGTACCAGTGTTACAGTTATCGTTAAGTTTTGTTGACAAAATACATCTTGAACGTATATTATATTCACCTTACCTGTTCTTATTCATCACCTGAACTTTTTTGTGAGACAAAGGACATTTGTCTACTTCAACCGAGAGACATTTCATTTCATTTGATAGAACTTTATATATATTTACATATTCTTAGTATTTGTAGCGCTGAATATCTTTCGACATTTCTCTTGTATAATATATATATATATAGTGTAATGCCTGGGAGTATAGGGAGTGGGGAGCAACAAATAAAGCACTTGATAGCTTATATACTTTACTTCCACCCCTATGATAATAGCAAAAAAATATATAAGTGCACTTTGGATCTAAAATGTTGTATGTATCTATCAATTATAATCAAATGACAGTGATGGAGAAAATAGAGGATAATTATTCCTATGGTTTCCTAGTAAACCGTTTAGAGGGGGGAGAACCTGTTACTGGGACGCTATATGCTATAGAATCCTTAGCCCAAAATTAAGTAAGAAGCAACAAGCAAGCTCATCAGCCAGGAATCCAAACTTATATAAAGATTTATTTGTATTATGTTATCTGGAGGCACTCCATAGTACAATAGTGAGGGTCAGTAAGGATGCGTAAGTTGGATGTAGAGATGAGAATAAAAAAAAATACTTTTGGGCCCAAAACTCACTCCCACTGATTCCCTGTCCCTTCGGCTTCAATAAGGGTAATCTATATTTGAAAAGGTGGTGAAAGGGATAACACTTTTAGAATAGTAGACCCATTGTAAAAGGGTAATAGTCAGAACTTCTTAAGACACTGATTGGGTGGCACCAAAAAATGTGCTAAATAGTCTAAAAGGTTGTCTATCGAATGATATAGCTCCCAAAGCATTATATGAGTAACTCATGTCAATGGTACGTAACACAAAGATGTGAACATATATGAAACTAACTAGTGGTTCTCTCAGTTACATGTGGGGCCCAGTTCCAAACATATGCTGCCATCAGATTAACATAGAACCCATACGTAAGGAGCTTGCAGAACATCCTGTAAGACAAAATAAAATTACAACCAGAACATCACAGTATAAGAGTTATCATACAAAGGAAAAAGGAGAGAGAACAAAGGATAGAGAAAACCATAAAAGGATACATCAGCAATCCTAATCACTTCAACCCTTCACCAGGAGAGTCCTACACTGAATTCAGTCTCTTAACAGAAGTAGATCTATGCGGCAGAGGGTTCCAAGCCTTTGCTACAGGGTTAAGTGATTTAAGAAGAGTAGAAGAGGTGGATCAGGACCTCTATACATCAGTGATCTGGTCTGTACGGGTAGTTGGAGATCTTACATGTTCACAGGACCATTCCTTCAATCAAATGATCAAGTCCCTTAGTCGGAGTCTCAGCTGTAAATAAGGATACTCCTTTATGGATAAATAACTTATTCCCTGTCGTCTGAGTGCTTGGATGACTTCTTTGTAAAGTATATTGTGAAAGATCAGGAAAACTTTAATATATTTGAGCCGCTCAGGCAAAGAAGAGATGGAGAAATCCCTCTTAATAATTATTCTTTGTAGATAAAATAGTATAATCTGGCAATGGCATCCCTAGGTTTATCAGTTGAGATATTTCTTCCTCTGGGAATTCTGTGTATTCTATCAATCAAACAGTCAGTTGGTGTTTGAGACGGTTTTAGGTGATTACAATTCTCCTAGATGAATTTCTCAAGATCAGCATTGGATACATTCTCTGAAACACCTTGGAATCTAAGATTGTTCCATCACGATCAATCTTCCAGGTCAGCAAGTTTAGATTTTAGGATATCTATATGATCCACAAGATTTTGGGAGTGAGTAATCCAATTAGCTTGTTCGACTGACAGAACCTCCTGTTTCCTTTACGAAGCTTCTGTGCACTCACTTATAGCAGCTATATCCCTTTTCATCTCAGCCACAGAGCCCTTGATAGCTTTTCCAAGAGATTCTTGTAGGGCATTGAGTCGCTGTGATTTGAACAGCCAAAAGGAATTAAGCAGCTCTCATCCTGTTGGCTGATTTTAAATTTTCAGCCAATAGAAATTACAAGGGTACCCCAATATAAAAGGAGTACCTTGTATTCAATCCTCAGTGTGTGGCGGATGATCACATGAAGAGGACCTCCACGTTGGACCGATAGACTTCTGCCTGGACCTCCGCATTTGCGCATCCACTCCGCCTCTGCTGGGATGAAGATAGAAGATGCCGGCCCCGTGATGGATGCAGATGGAGCCGCCTGGATGAAGATGATTCGCCGCTGGGATGAAAATCTTTCACCGGCCTTCAGTAACTGTGAGTACCGATTTTGGGGTTAGTGTTAGTTTTTTTTGGGGGGTGGTTGTTTTTTTAGATTAGGGCTTTTTTATTTTTAATGGCCTGTAAAAGAGCTGAATGCCCTTTTAAGGGCAATGCCCATACAAATGCCCTTTTCAGGGCAATGAGTAGATTAGGTTTTTTTTCATTTTGGGGGGTTGGGGTGGTGGGGGTTTGTAATGTTAGGGGTATTTGTTTCAATTTTTTGGCAAAAGAGCTGTTAACTTTAGGGCAATTAAGGGCTATTGGTAGTTTATTATAGATTAGGGTTTTTGTTTTTTTTATGGGGTGTTTTTTTGTTTTTTTTAAAACGGGGTATTAGAATAGGAATAATGTTTTATTATTTTGGATAATTTTGTTTGTAATTTTTTGTAATGGTAGTTTTTTAATTTTTTGTAATTTTAGCATTTATTGTTTTTTTTTTAATTGTAGTTTTAAATTTTTTGTAATGTTAGGTTTTATTATTTTTTAGTAATTTTAGTTTGTTTTATTTTTTGTATTAGTATATATATATTTTTTTAAAATAAGTAATGTTAGGTTTTTTTTAGTTTAAGCTTAGGTTTTATTTTTATTTCACAGGTAAGTTTGTATTTATTTTAACTAGATAGTTAGTAAATAGTTATTTTGTAACTAGCTTAGGTTTTATTTTTATTTCACAGGTAAGTTTGTATTTATTTTTAAATAGGTAGTTAATAATTGTAACTTTACTTTAGGTGGGTATGTTAATTATGTTAAAGTTAGGGGGTGTTGGGTTTAGGGGTTAATAGTTTAATTTAGCTAGTTGCAATGTGGGGGGGCGGCGGTTTAGAGGTTAATAATTTTATTTAGTGTTTGCGATGTGGGGGGACGGCGGTTTAGAACGTTAACAATTTTATTTAGTGTTTGTGATATGAGGGGCGGCGGTTTAGAAGTTAATAGGTTTAGTTAGTGTTGGAGATGTGGGGGGCGGCGGTTTAGAGGTTAATAGGATTTTATTTAGTGTTGGTGATGTGGGGGGGCAGCGGTTTAGAGGTTAATAGGTTTAGTTAGTGTTGGCGATGTGGGGGGCGGCGGTTTAAAGGTTAATAGGTTTAATAAGTGTTGGCGATGTGGGGGGACGCCAGTTTAGAGGTTAATAGGTTCAGTTATTGTTGGTGATGTGGGGGGATGGCAGTTTAGGGGTTAATAGCTTTTTTTTAAGTGTCGGCGATGTGAGGGGGCGGCGGGTTAGAGGTCAATAGGTTTTTATTTAGTGTTGGCGATGTGGGGGGGCGGAGGTTTAGAGGTTAATAGGTTTTTATTTAGTTTTGGCGATGTCGGGAATGGCGGTTTAGATAATTTTGTTTCTGCATATTCCTTATGTTAAGTTAAATTGTTTTTCGTATCCATTCGTTATTTCAGATCCATTTTGTATTCATATTGATTATTCTATTGTAAACTTCAGAAAAGAATAATAACTATTTTGCCAAAACGAAATTATTTTTTTTAACTTAAATTTTATGAAACAAAATTATTTATTTAACTAATGAAAACGAAACAAAATGCATTTTTTCATGCCCTATCTGAATCATGAAAGTTTAATTTTGACTAGACTGTCCCTTTAATAACCAATATATTCAATGATACTGTGTTGCTGGTTCTAAATAGCAATCAAGCACTTAACATGTTAATGTTTATATTTAGATCATCAAGATGTTAACTCTTAAACATAAAGCAAATGTATTAACTAAAATTACAAAGAAAACTCTATAAAATAAACAAGAGCTGTTTAAGAACCTGTTTTAAAAAAAATAAAAATAAAATTGTAACCGTTTCCAGTCACATACATGGACATTGTATAACACACCATAGCGCCATCTGTTGGTTGAAAGTTCCTTGACATGTGTAACACAGCTCCATCTATTGGTAGCAGGTTCATCACCAAAGTGTATACTGGGGAAATATACTAATTTGCATATATTTTGCATAAAGTGACAATTCAATGTATGGTTATGAGTTGTATCATTTATCCCTCCCCCGAATCCCCCTTCTTTTCGTTAGAGTTATATTTTATTATTATGTTGTTTTCTATATGTTTTCTATATATTTATGTTTTATGTGGCATGTCACCCTAAATTAATGGGGTGTTTTTAGAGTCTAGTACAAAGTGATATAAAGCACATTTAGTAGTTCTTTTTAGAACTGGTGGTTTAGCCTGGCTCTTTCAGGTGGTTCTGTAGCAGTCTTTGGAATTGCTACATGGGCAGGCTACAGTTAAGTATACAAACTTTTTTAAAACTGCAGTGTGGCTATTGTAATACTGCCTGTAAAAGTACACATTAATTGTATGCATATTTGATGTTATATGATAAATTTAAATGAACAGCATTTGTAATATGCTGTGTTGAGTACAAATTTGCCATCATGAGGTACAAAGAGCTTGTCACTGGGGCAGTACCCTTAAAAGGCCAGATTTGCACCATTTTTTATGGGTACGATATGGTACCATAGCACTAAGGTCCAATCTAGTCACCAAAGGTACATATTTGCCTTTGAAAGGTACAATCTGCAAGGGTACCAATTTGTACCCATTTTAAAGGGTACAGCAGGTGTACCTTTGAGGGTACTGCTCCAGTGACAAGCTGTTGTACCCCTAAAGGTACAATTTTTGCACATTTTTTCTGACAGTTTACTCACAGCCTCTCTCTTCATGCAAGCAAGGAGTCTTATAATGCTAAATGAGAGGTTGATGATCACAGAAAGTTGCTTTATTGTAGTTATTTTAAGGAGCAGTACAGTTGAGCAGCGGAAACACACGTCCGTTCATAAAGGTTGCTAACTCCGCCCCCGATGGTTAGCAATTTTTTGTAATTAAGTATTTTTTAATTAAAGTATGTACATTGTTTTTTTTAGACATAATGCTATTACACACTCAATAGATTACAGTATAGTGTAAATATAACTTTTATTTTATATGCACTGGGAACAATTTGTCTGACTCGCTTTATTGCAATATTCGCTTTATTGCGCTGGTCTGGAACCAAACCCGCAATATCTCCATGGTATGCCTTTGTTGAATTTTTAAAGTACATTCTATTTTATTTATTTACCATTTTCCTTTAAAAATCTATTGAGTGCTAGCATTGTTATATACAAACACACATTATAAGACCACTGCTTCTTAAATTGTAGTTGCAGGTGTTTTGTTGAGAACTCCAATTCCTCAAAAATTTCAATCTGACGTCACTTTCGGTGACTCTTCTATATTAATATTTGTTTTGCCTCTGCCTGGGGGGCGCACCGCTGATCCTCTGGCATACACCGCAAGTAAACCTTGAGGAATGAGGTTTACAATGGGGGCTGTGGCCCCCCTTGAACCCCCCAGGCGGAGTCAAAATAGATAGTGAAGATAGGCGATTACAGTGTCCATCTGATTGGTTGTGAATCCTGTCACTCACTAGACACGAACCAATCAGATGTATGGAATCACCGTAAGTGACGTCAGATTGGAGTTCTCAATAGAACACAGGCTCACATAAGCAAGCCTGCACAGCCTCGGACCACAAACTTTATCTACAGTTTTCTAAATGAAGCCATTTATGGAATATTTCATTCAAGTGTAATATCTTTTTAATACGTTAAAAAAAATGCAATGCTAAACTTATAGACAGAGGTGATATGGTTCCAAGCACATAACATTACCTATTCTATCATTCTTTCTATTCAAGCATTTTTTTTTTTATCAGCATTTCTCTATAGGAAGCACAAGGCATACACATAGTCTGTCCACAAAAGGAAGCTGAACAGTGCCTGGTGCAACATAGGACTTGGCAAACACCTGTAACCATTGAGACTGACTGCTACAGACTATTTACTTTGGTGCTTTGAACCAGGTGTCAGTTTTTCCTTCTGGGAAATGTGCATTTAAAGGGAGATTAAATACTAAGATAATAATTGTATATATTAAAAAAAACTCTACAACATACATTGATTATTTATTTTGTCCCCTATTCCTGTAATTCCATTGAAATTGTGAGCTTTTCAGTTCATGTTGGAAATGGAAGTGCTGAACACTGTTATTTTCCACACAGCCATTGGCTGCACACTCTAGTGTCCTATTTATAACTGTCCCTAATTGGCCACAGCAGAGAAGGTAACCTAAGTTACAACATGGCAGCTCCCATTATTTTATAGACATTAAAACTTTACACTTATTTTGTCAATATTAAAACAGCTAATAAAACTTTAAAAAATACATCTACATGTTATTCTCAGACTATTTTTTTATTTTAATGCATCATAACTATCATTTATTAGTGTTTAAAGGGACATGAAATCCAAAAATGATTTAGGTGTAACATATAATTCTAAACAACTTTCCAGTTTTCTTTTTTTTTTCTTTTAACACTGAGATGAACAGTTCCTCCACCCTTGATTCAGTATAAAAATATATTTACCTGCTGGTTGGTAAGTGCGTTCTTATGAAGGAAAATTATTGCAGAAAAGTAAATTCACAGTGTATACACAATCAGCACCTCCAAGGTGCACATTATTGAGCTCATGTGAACCTACCTAGCTTTACTCTTTGACCAAGGATAACAAAAGAATGATGCAAATGTGATAATAAAATTAGGAAAGTTGTTTTGGAATTGGTTTATGGAAATGCAACAACTAAATAATAAATAAATAGTTTTCCTGTATCTTTCTTCTACAGCCAAATATTAAAAAAATTGACTCCTCAGTCCAGAGCCTCTGCTGCTATTTTCTGCACCCAAGTCCCTGTGTTTTCATGAGTCACTTGGCGTTGTTTCCACGGCGGAGGTATTGCTTTTTGGCCGCAAGTTTCTCCAGACAGATGGGTTTACCAGAGTCCCACTGATTTCTGACAATTTTGAGTTGATGACACGGCTGGACAAGAAGTGCTTGGGCAGCACATCTGGAAATCCCTGTCCGCTTTGAAATTTCTGCCTGGGAGAGACCTTGCTGATGCACATGGGCGTCCGCAGAAATGTTTCCAGATCGGGGCAAAAAAATAAATAAACTGCCCTAAGCATAATAATATTAGTGGCAACATTTGAAGCAAACAGAGTTGCTGGTTGTTCACATGAGCTGCACATCATTTTAAACATGATAGCTCATTGGTGTCAAAAGAGTGACTCAAGAGTGTGCTTATACGTAGATAAATGACAGGGCTTGAGAAATTCAATTTGAAAACTAGGTCTGCAATATGATGAAAAAACAATTTATTTACACACACATATGTTTTATATATATATATATATATATATATATATATATATATATATATATATATATATATATCCCCCAAGGCAGAACATGCAGTGATCTGAGATGTCATAGCAGAAAATGCATCATGTCTGCAGAAAGAGCAGGGTACTTGCAGGAACTGTATGCAATTTAACTTTGCAGCGCTGCTGTACTTTAGACTATTCTCTTCAAACAGAGATGTAATCTGGCTGCACTGTGTAAGTGCATCTAGAGCAAAGTGCTCTTTGAAGTGAGCAGTCCATTGATTGTTGACTGGCTCTCAGATTTTTTCATACCTGCCTCTTAGCCTTTCCCAGTCTGTAAGACATTCATATCAGCAATGCACCTTTTTTATTACTACATTTCTGCATGTCTGTACAACAACATTTAAAATTAGGGGGAAGTAAAAGGTGAGTTTAAAATCCTCCACTACACACAAAATATAGAGAAAATAACTCATTGTGTAGTTCATTAACAAATCTAGACAGGCCAGAAGGCTTGTTTTTCACAGCTTATAAGCTTAGCTAGGGTTAGTGCAGTGATTCATAACCTTCCCAGGACAGACTGTTTCATGGTTTTTGCCACTCATACGCTGGGAGAAGGTTTGAATCATTGCTGGGTGAAGATGATTTCGGGGGCAAAATACATCAACATTTAAAATTAGGGGGAGGTAAAAAGGTGAGTTTAAAATCCTCCACTACGCACAAAATATAGAGAAAATAACTCATTGTGTAGTTCATTAACAAATCTAGACAGGCCTGAAAGCTTGTTTTTCCTGCAAAAAACCTCTGAATTACATTGTTTCCAATGCAGCAAAGGAGTCTGGGTAAGATATGCAAATTAGGTTCACAATGACACAACTTTTTACTTAAAGTCTGCTTTTCAGCAGATTCCCTTTACGCCAAAGCATCACTGCTCACACAGCTTATAAGCTTAGCTAAGATTAGTGCAGTGATTCATAACCATCCCAGGACAGACTACTTTGTAGCTTTTGCCACTCATCAGCTGGGAGAGGTTTGAAGCACTGCTGGGTGAAGTTGAGTTCAGGGCAAAATACAACAACATTTAAAATTAGGGGGAGGTAAAAGGTGAGTTTAAAATCCTCCACTACGCACAAAATATAGAGAAAATAACTCATTGTGTAGTTCATTACAAATCTAGACAGGCCCGAAGGCTTGTTTTCCCACAGAAAATCTCTGAATTACATTGTTTCCAATGCAGCAAATGATTCTGGGTAAGATATGCAAATTAGGTTAACAATGACACACCTTTTAACTTCAAGTCTGAAAAGCATATATTTTGTTTGCCAGAATAGATGATTTGCCAGCTATATGTGCAAGTAATAGTTAAGATCACATACGTGCTATTCCATCCCTTTCCATGCCCCTGTAGTCCCATTTGTGCAAAATATACATCCAAATGAGACATCAGCTCAGCAGTATGCTCTAATGAGAGATCAGGTCAGATACATGGCCCCACAGTCTATACCAAAATTTGAGTTCAGATCAGAGGCATAACCCCAGAATATTCTTCATATCCAACATGTACACTGCTCCTGTAGCCCCCATCATCCTCTTACTCTATTCAGTTAGTCTGGCCCAAGAGTCTTAGGCACACAAGTAGATGTCCTTTAAAAAAATCCCAATCTAAACACTGCAAACCAGTTTTGCAATATATGCTTCTTATTACACCCACAAAGCACATGTTTGCTCACACATACACACACTCTTTCTCACATAGATGAATAAACACTCTTTCTCTCACACACAAACTCACACTTTTTCTGGCACACACGCACATTCTTTCTGACACACACGCAAACAAACCAATATAAAAGATGAAAACCGGGGAGTTTGTTTAATTAAAATCCAAATTCTTTATTTCTTTAGCATTTAAAATCCGCTAAACAGCGTTTCCATACTCCACACTGATCCCAATAACATCCAGATTGTGCCGGCAGCTTCACTGGCCACTGGACGCGTTTCAGCCAGTGGACGTAGTCATAGCTGTATGGAGTATGGAAACCCTGTTTAGCAGATTTTAAATGCTAAAGAAATAAAGAATTTGGATTTTAATTAAACAGACTCCCCGGGTTGCATCTTTTATATTAGGGTACTATTGCCTAATACCGGGTGGAATCTGGAAAAACATGGCTCAGCTGGGACGAAGTATTTTGCACACTACTGGAGCAAGGAGGTCGCAATACAATGGAGTCTACCCTGACGAGGAGAGGTGAGCAGTGGAAGTTTAAGTGTCCTTTAGGTATATATTTCACTCTCTGTGGACCGGGATTTAGTTTTTTTCTAATCAGTATTGAAATTGTGCGTGAGACACACAGTGTCTGGGGACTTATAATGGCCCTATGTGCAACTACTAATACTTACAAGACTATACATGCGATCATTCATCCCAGCCTGATTATAAGCAATAACAGCTGTAATGATTGATAGTTTCGTTCAGAAAGGGTATACACTTTTGATTGTCTACACACCTAAACAAACTCACACTCTTTCTGTCACACACGCAAACAACTCACGCTCTTTCTGACACACTCACACTCTTTCTGACACACATGCAAACAAACTCACACTCTTTCGGACACACATGCAAACAACTCACACTCTTTCTGACACACATGCAAACAAACTCACACTCTTTCGGACACACATGCAAACAACTCACAGTCTTTCTGACACACATGCAAACAAACTCACACTCTTTCGGACACACACACAAACTCACACTCTTGCTCTCTCACACACACACACACATACACACTCAAGAACAAAGTCTGGAATAGGTTGTGTTCCTCACAGCGTCTCCTCTATATCCAACTAGCTCCCCAGAAGATATAAGACACCTAGTTGGTCTATAGGTATTAAACAGTGTATAAATTAGAGTCTGGGGAGCACCTCAAATTGGGCTGGGATATATGCACATAAAATTTGAGTGTTTTAAAAAGATTTCACAGGTTTATTCATACAAACACGATAAAAACAATTAAAAAACGTAAAGAATGAGATAGCGATTGATATGAGTTGAAATTACTCAACTTATTGAATATACATCCTCTTATACATTAACTTTTATGGTATCAGACAGGATGGTGATACACAAATGTAAAAGAATAAAAGATGCAGAGGATGTGGAAAATATAAAAGATATATAAAAAACTTTCATGGATCCATGAGTACAATAAAAAATATGAATAAAACCCTATAGCAGGTATAGAAACACAATAATCAAAAATTGTCTAAAATACGGATACTAAAAACATATAATACAATATAATTAACGATTCCTAAATATAGTAATTATGTAAACAGTGTGTAGTGTCTCCAATGTATTTAAGATAATCCCTGGTATTAGGGTAAATAGTTCCAAGTTCTTTGGGGACAATTTTGCCCTAAGGTGAGTCGATCCTAGGAAGTATAGTTGTGAAGGTGTCCAAGAAGTATGACTTAGTGAATGGTGATGAAAAAATGTGGAAAAAACAGAAAAAACAGAAAAAAGAGTGGAAAAAATGTAGAAAAAATGTTCTAGTGCTGTGATCGGTGGCAGTAAAGCTCAGATCCAAAAAAAATATATATTTTGTGACAAAAATATATATGTGAGAAGTGAATAAGTTCAAAAAATCAAAAATAGAAACAAATAAGATTCCCAGTGTACCTGTGGAATATAAAACAAAAACAAATAGTGCAATAACGTTTAGGAAATCCTTAATATAAATGAAATGAGGCTTACCATCAATAGCCAATGCGTTTCGGCCCTTCCTTGGGCCTTTTTCAAGACTGTTTTATATTCCACAGGTACACTGGGAATCTTATTTGTTTCTATTTTTGATTTTTTATTACAAATCTGTTGGGATTTTGGAATTGGAACATTAATACGATTATTATTTTTTACTTTTTTGAACTTATTCACTTCTCACATATATATTTTTTTTGGATCTGAGCTTTACTGCCACCGATCACAGCACTAGAACATTTTTTCTACATTTTTTCCACTCTTTTTTATTGTACTCATGGATCCATGAAAGTTTTTTATATATCTTCCACATCCTCTGCATCTTTTATTCTTTTACATTTGTGTATCACCATCCTGTCTGATACCATAAAAGTTAATGTATAAGAGGATGTATATTCAATAAGTTGAGTAATTTCAACTCATATCAATCGCTATCTCATTCTTTACGTTTTTTTAATTGTTTTTATCGTGTTTGTATGAATAAACCTGTGAAATCTTTTTAAAACACTCAAATTTTATGTGCATATATCCCAGCCCAATTTGAGGTGCTCCCCAGACTCTAATTTATACACTCAAGAACAAACACACACTCCTGCTCACACACATGAAAAAAACACACACTCTTGCTCACACACACAGGGACACAAACACACTCTTGCACATACACAAACACGAACAAACACACTTGCTCACACACACACACACACATACACACACAGGAACAAACTTACACACTTGCTTACACACACACACACACATACACACACAGGAACAAACTTACACACTTGCTTACAATGACACACACATACATATAAAACCCACTTTAACATAAATATAGAAACATTGGCACTTACATGCCAGTTGCTGACATTCTACCTCCTACAGCTCAACTCCAGGGGCTGGACTTCATTCTAAGCATTAGCTGACTCCCACAGCCGTTCTGTACCTCCATTCCCTCAGCAGCATTTAGAATTATAAGCCACTCCCGTTTTTGTGAGTCACTGCACAGGAACATCAGAATAAGGGATTAAGCAGACTGTGCTGAAACAGCACTGAAGATGACAGTAAAGCAGCTTTGCCACAATCAAAACACCTGTTATCCCAGTCACTGGGACCTCTGTACCTGCACCCCTACTGGCCCTAATAATATCATCTACAGTGACCTGGAGCAAATGCTTGCAAATTCCAGGGGGGGGCAAGTGCCCCCTTTTGCACAATGGGATTGTGGGCTGGAGGGCATGCTTGGTATCATAGGCACTCCTCCCTGACTCGATCACATCATTGAAATCACGCAATCTCATGAACAATCATGTGATTTCATATTTTTACTTATTTGTTTAAACAAATAAGTCCCGGCAGGAAGGTGTTAATTATTTATATTTGCAATATTTTCTTTTTTCTTTGTTTTAAATATATTTGTGTTTAATGTTATTTTTTTTAAAGAAAATTATAAAAGAATAAATCACTTTTTATAAATGAACCATCCACTAGCACTGCATAATCTGTTGGTGCTTTATAAATAACCAATAATAATAATCCATTACATTTCTAAGTGCATAAAAACCACAACAGCTGTCCTGCTTCTGTAACATTTGATATATTCACAGCTAGATGGCTCTACCTCTCTGTATCTTTTCACACAAGCATTCTGTTTTAAATAAATGTGTGCTGCTATTTATTTTGCACTGTATTGCAGCCAGATTCTGAATCACTTTATTTTTTTTAGCTTGTTATTTTAATGATTTTTGTGTAAATGATTTTGCTAAAACAAGAACATACATATTCTGCAAGCAAAAGAACATACACAATAAATACATTGGAGCCTATTTATCAAGCCGTCAACCGCAAATACGCTCGAATTCCGCAGCGTAATTGTGGCAAGCCTGATTCGCCTTATTTATCAAAGGCTACAGATCGGCAAAAGTTGAAATTTGTGACGTAACAAACGATCCGTCGGTCTCAGTCCGACACAGATCGATGCTTACGTCATTACAGATGTTCCGAATGTAAATACGGCACTATCTGACTACTTTTGCTAGTTAACAAATATCTAACACGTACGCTCGCCACTATTCCGGCCCAGCGTACCTGCTTTTCATTCGGTCGCCCTGGAGGTGGCGGATGCCATAGGAATCAATGGGAGTCTGAAAGCAGCGAAAGCTTATGTTCGCTACTGCCCGATATCCCATTGATTCCTATGGTATAATAAAAGTTACGTTTACACCTAACACCCTAACATATACCTTGAGTATAAACACTCCTAGTCTGCTGCCCCCTACACCACCGCCACCTACATTATACTTATTAACCCTCTATCCCACCACTCCCGGACCCCGCCACAACTAAATAAAGTTATTAACCCCTAAACCGCCGCTCCCGGAGCCCACCGCAACTGAATAAATGTATTAACCCCTAAGCCGTCAGCACCCCACATCGCCATAAACTAAATTAACCTATTAAAGGGACAGTCAACACCAGAATTTTTGTTGTTTAAAAAGATAGATAATCCCTTTATTACCCATTCCCCAGTTTTGCAAACCCTACACTGTTATATTAATACACTTTTTACTTCTGTGACTAACTTGTATCTAAGCATCTTCTGACCGCCCCTAATCACATGACTTTTAGTTATTATCTATTGACTTGCATTTTAGCCAATTAGTGCAGTGTCTGCCACTAGCCACGGGCGTGATCACAATGCTATCTATATGGCCTACATGAGCTTGCTCTCCCCTGCTGTGAAAAGTAAATAAAATAGAGGCGGCCTTCAAGGGCTTAGAAATGATCATATGTGCCTTCCTAGGTTTGCTTTCAACTAGAATACTAAGAGAACACAGCAAAATTGTTGATAAAAGTAAATTGGAAAGTTGTTTAAAATTACATGCCCTATTTGAAAATGAAAGTTTTTTTTGGACTTGACTGTCCCTTTAATCCCTAAACCTAACAACCCGTTAACTTCATATTAAATATTAACTCATTCCTATCTTATAATACATTTAAACTTACCTTTAAAATTAAATTAAACTATATTACTAATAATTAACCTATCGTAACTATTATGATAAAATTACATTAAACTATATTAAATTAATAATTAACCTACCCTAACTGTTATAATAAAATTACATTAAACTATATTAAATTAATAATTAATCTAACCTAACTTTTATACTAAAATTACATTAAACTATATTAAATTAATAATTAATCTAACCTAACTTTTATACTAAAATTGCATAAAATTACAAATTAAAATAACTATATTATATATTTAAACACCTAACCCTACTCAAATAATTTAATTCTACACTAAAAAATTACAAAGTTACAAAAAGCTAACTAAGTTACAAAAAATAACAAACACTAAAAAAAATAAGCTAACTAAAAACAAAAAATAACAAACACTAAGTTACACAAACCCCCCCCACTAAGTTACAAAAAATAAAAAAGAAAGTATCAAAGCTTTAAACTAATTACACCTAATCTAAGGGCCCTATGAAAATAAAAAAGCCGCCCCCAAAATAAAAAAACCCTAGCCTACAATAAACTACAAATAGCCCTTAAAAGGACATCCATCCTCCAAGAAGCCAGGAGATGTCCTCAATGAAGCGGCCGAAGTCTTCATCCAAGCCCGCAGAAGTCTTCATCCAGACAGCATCTTCTATCTTTATCCATCCGGCGCGGAGTGGCTCTATCTTCAAGACATTCGACACAGAGCATCCTCTTCTGCTGATGACTACCCAACAAATGAAGGTTCCTTTAAGTGACATCATCCAAGATGGCGTCCCTTAGATTTCGATTGGCTGATAGAATTCTATCAGCCAATCGGAATTAAGGTAGAAAAAATCCTATTGGCTGATCCATTGGAACAGCCAATAGAATGTGAGCTCAATCCTATTGGCTGACTTTTTCTACCTTAATTCCGATTAGCTGATGGAATTCTATAAGCCAATCGGAATCTAAGTGACGCCATCTTGGATGACGTCACTTAAAGGAACCTTCATTCGTCGGGTAGTCGTCGGCAGAAGAGTTTGCTCCGTGTCGGATGTCTTGAAGATGGACCCGCTCCGCGCCAGATGGATAAAGATAGAAGATGCTGTTTGGATGAAGACTTCTGCCGTCTGGAGGACCACTTCTGCCCGGCTTGGATGAAGACTTCTGCCCATCTGGAGGACCACTTTGCCCGGCTTGGATGAAGACGTCTCCTGGTAAGTCGATCTTCAGGGGGATAGTGTTAGGTTTTTTTAAGGGTGTATTGGGTGGGTTTTATTTTTAGGTTAGGGATTTGGCCCGCAAAAGAGCTAACTGCCCTTTTAAGGTCAATGCCCATCTGAATGCCCCTTTCAGGGCAATGGGGAGCTTAGTTTTTTTTAGATAGTATTTTATTTGGGGGGTTGTTTGTGTGGGTGGTGGGTTTTACTGTTGGGGGGTAGAAACTGTGGGTAACCAATGAAAGATTTAATCTTATCATATCACAGCATAAGGGGAACAGCAGCTTTATATTTGTCACTAATATATCTATTGAATATTTTCAATTATTTATTGTTTCTAATTGTATTTTCAATAAATATGTGATACTTTTTGCATATTCTGTTACTTCAGTGAATGTATGTCAGTGTGTGGTTGCTGTTATAACATACAACCACCTAAGCAATTTCCTGGATTTAGGCAAGAGTGCTTCCCATAAGTTATTTTCTACACTAATATATATATATATATATATATATATATATATATATATATATAATATATTTGCTAAAGTTATACGTGTATTTTAACGTGAGAAAATAATCTTCACTGGAAGATACTCTATATATAAAACCTCATGCCACTTGGTGATGATACAAAAGTTCAGGAATAGCCCATGGTCAGCTTCTACCTTGATGTCTGATAATATATGCTGTTCCATTGTAAAGATTATTTTTTTTAGAGACAAATAAAGAAGTTTGTGACCCCTCTCAGTAGAGTTGATATTGCAATCATCTGACCATGGAATAGCCCATGGTCAGCTTCTACCTTGATGTCTGATAATATATGCTGTTCCATTGTAAAGATTATTTTTTTTAGAGACAAATAAAGAAGTTTGTGACCCCTCTCAGTAGAGTTGATGTTGCAATCATCTGACCATGCCTTGACTTCTGATGCGTGTTCTGGCACCTACATTGGCCATGACACAAAGGTCCCCATTCCCCATACATAAGATGATCGGTTTCCTTTCATGGGATAATTGGACCGTGGACACACAATCAATAGGATTCTTGTCTTGTGGCACCTCAAGGACAGTGTTTCTCCATCAGGCAGGCAAGGAATGTGTTAAGGAGTTCAAATATTGATTTCCTCAATTAATGTTTTCTATACTATCTGTCCTCTCCTGTTGATGCAGTTCCAATCCTGATCCAGTATATCCTAAGCATGTAATTTCAATCATTCATTTTTATTGAGTTTATTAGAAGGGAGAGAAACTATGGGTAGATTTATTATTGATCGGACGCACAAGTCTCACATGTAGTGAACCTTGTCCACCCAAGATTGCATTCTCCTCTATATATAGCAATGACAGCCCCTATGCTTGTGCAATCAATTGTGTGAGATCAGGGCTTGTTTTTGAAATTTTGCCTGTAGGTATCTGCTTTTGGAATATTGTGTACAGTTAAAGATCATGTTTTACATTAAGCAGCCCAAAAAATGATCGAGCAAGATTTATTTGCAATCTGGGAATCCAAAACTCATGAAACTTCTAAAATAGGGCTAGGCAGTGATAAAATTAGCTAAGTCTTACCTTAGATTAAAGTGCAAAAAGCCTCCTGCACCCTTTTTATATCATACAGCAGGAACTGTAAAAAAGTTATGAATAGTGTTTCTGGCCAGTTTGAAATGGCTGCCAAGCTCCGCCCACTGATGACATCATGATCTTGGCTGCATATAGCGTCCAATCACAAAAGGTTCCCTAGTTGGATTCAACAGACTGTCAATGCTATTCAGCAGCGTGCCTAGATGCAGCCTAGATCATGATCAGTGGGCTGAGCTTGGCAGCCATTTCAAACTGGCCAGAAACACTATTCTTTTTAAAATAACTTTTTTACTGTTCCTGCTGCATGATATAAAAAGGGCTCAGGAGGCTATTTGCAGCTTAATCTAAGGTAAGACTTTAAGATGACTAAGGTGTAGACTGCCCCTTTAAACATTTTAGAAAGTCCCTATCAATCACACTGATCGAATCAGTCCAGGATGATTTTCATCCACCAACTCTAAGTTGGTAGAGAGGGTTTAGGTAGCAGCCGTTTGAACTGCTTCTTCAGAAATATCAGTTGCAGGAACAAATTCCTGAAAATGTGTTTTTTAGAATATTTGTTTGCGCAATTTGGTATTTGTTTTGTTTGAAACTAAACGAATACTGAATATTTCCATTCTTTTTCAAATCCCTAGATGGGTCCTATTAAAAGTATTGGTGCTCGCTGGATAGGGGCACTTTGCTCCTTAGAGCGAAGTTAGCAGGGGCAGCACATTAAAATTAAAACCCTGCAGCCAATATAACTCACATTATGCTGCTTTCTGCATAGAGCATCTTACATTCGCCTATATTTTCGTATATATGTGTTTATCTATTAGGGATATAATTATTTTGAGTGTTCTGACAAAAGCTTGCCACCTTTTAGTTGGCGAAAAAAAACTGTGATATCAGCAGTGCAAAAATATTTATAGAATTACGCTGGGATTAGAGAGACATTTTCATATACGCCCATGGAACGCCCATGTTCAGCCCATTTTACGAAAACATTATGCTTTGCATTTTGTATTTATAAGTTCAAATTTCTGTGTGATTTTTGCACATCCAGTGTACTACAATTAGGATTTACGCTGTGCATATTTAATTTGATTTATTCCTGTGTAAATTACATATAATTTTTACTTTTTTGTTAACATACAATTGTTGGTGAAGAATTTTGTTACAATTTTTGATGCACCTTAACAATACAATTTTTTCCAGCTTATTTTTGTGTGAATGGTTCAAATATTTGTTTTGTATGATGTTTAAAATACGAATTTTGTTGTGCACATGTTACATGAAAATGCAGTATAAGCCCCTTAGTGAGACATCCTGTTTTCAGGGTAAAAAATGGCTTTAGATCATTCCACCAGGGAAATAGAATTACTGGCGATCATTCTTTAATAATCTCGCCAGTCCAGAGAGCTTTCAATCATTGAGCCATAAGTGTGGTGGATCCCAGAACCTGCGCTAAAGGACCTTGGGGTCGATCCGATATAAAGCGTCGCCCGCAAAAGCCGGCGACGCCAATATTTGCGCGGATTTGGTATCACATATACGGCGTAACCTAGAAGTTACGCCCGTATATTTCTGCCGTCGCCCGCAGTTTTTTGGGCCATAGGCAGGTATACCAAACCCGCGCAGTTTGGTATCCAATATACAGCGTAAGGACTTACGTGGCGAAAATGGAGAAAACTTACTCCATTTTCACCTCGCCACAAAAAGCAGCCGTAAGAAGCCTTACGCTGACTATTGGAGCCCCGTAACTCCCTAAACTAACTAGAAAATAAACCTAACACCTAACGCATGCGCAATGTCTATCTCCCTGTCAACCGCGATCTGCTAAAATAAACCTAACACCTAACGCATGCGCAATGTCTATCTCCCTGTCAACCGCGATCCCCCGCCCCCCCCGAAATCCCTAATAAAGTTATTACCCCCTAAACCGCCGCTCCCGGACCCCGCCGCCATCTACATAAACTAACCCCCTACTGTGAGCCTCTAAAACCGCCGCCATCTACCTTATCTATCCCCTAATCTGACCCCTTACACCGCCGCCACCTATATAAAAATTATTAACCCCTAATGTAAGCCCCTTACACCGCCGCCATCTCTATTAAAATGATTAACCCCTAATTTAATCTACCTACCCCGCCGCCAGCTATGTTATCTATATTAACCCTAAGTATATTATAGTTAATATAGGTATTACATTATATATATTAACTATATTAACCCCAATTATATTAGGGTTAATATAGTTAATATAGTTACTATAGTATTTATATTAACTATATTAACTCTATCTAACCCTAACTAAATTTATATTAAATTAATCTAATTAATTTATAAACTAAAATATTCCTATTTAAATCTAAATACTTACCTATAAAATAAACCCTAAGATAGCTACAATATAATTAATAATTACATTGTAGCTATGTTAGGGTTAATATTTATTTTACAGGTAAATTGTTAATTATTTTAACTAGGTATAATAGATATTAAATAGTTATTAACTATTTAATATCTACCTAGTTAAAATAATTACCCAATTACCTGTAAAATAAATCCTAACCTAAGTTACAAATACACCTACACTATCAATAAATTTAATAAACTACAAACATCTATCTAAAAATACAATTAAATTAACTAAACTAAATTACAAAAAAAAACAAACACTAAATTACAAAAAATAAAAAAAAGATTACAAGATATTTAAGCTAATTACACCTATTCTAAGCCCCCTAATAAAATAATAAACCCCCAAAATAAAAATAATTCCCTGCCCTATTCTAAATTTAACAAATTTCAAAGCTCTTTACCTTACCAGCCCTTAAAAGGGCCTTTTGTGGGGCATGCCCCAAAGAATTCAGCTCTTTTGCATACAACAAATACAATACCCCCCCCCCCCCATTACAACCCACCACCCACATACCCCTATTCTAAACCCACCCAAACCCCCCTTAAAAAAGCCTAACACTACCCCCCTGAAGATCTCCCTACCTTGTCTTCACCACACCGGGCCGAACTCCTGATCCGATCCGGGCGATGTCTTCCTCCAAGCGGCAAAGAAGAATTCTTCCTCCGGCGACGTCTTCCTCCAAGCGGCAGCAAAGTCTTCATTCTTCCGGCGGCATCTTCAATCTTCTTTCTTCGCTCCGCCGCCGCGGAGCATCCATCCCGGCCGACTGCTGAACTTGGAATGAGGTACCTTTAAATGACGTCATCCAAGATGGCGTCCGCCGAATTCCGATTGGCTGATAGGATTCTATCAGCCAATCGGAATTAAGTTAAAAAAATCTGATTGGCTGATTGAATCAGCCAATCAGATTCAAGTTCAATCCGATTGGCTGATCCAATCAGCCAATCAGATTGAGCTCGCATTCTATTGGCTGATCGGAACAGCCAATAGAATGCGAGCTCAATCTGATTGGCTGATTGGATCAGCCAATTGGATTGAACTTGAATCTGATTGGCTGATTCAATCAGCCAATCAGATTTTTTTAACTTAATTCCGATTGGCTGATAGAATCCTATCAGCCAATCGGAATTCGGCGGACGCCATCTTGGATGACGTCATTTAAAGGTACCTCATTCCAAGTTCAGCAGTCGGCCGGGATGGATGCTCCGCGGCGGCGGAGCGAAGAAAGAAGATTGAAGATGCCGCCGGAAGAATGAAGACTTTGCTGCCGCTTGGAGGAAGACGTCGCCGGAGGAAGAATTCTTCTTTGCCGCTTGGAGGAAGACATCGCCCGGATCGGATCAGGAGTTCGGCCCGGTGTGGTGAAGACAAGGTAGGGAGATCTTCAGGGGGGTAGTGTTAGGCTTTTTTAAGGGGGGTTTGGGTGGGTTTAGAATAGGGGTATGTGGGTGGTGGGTTGTAATGGGGGGGGGTATTGTATTTGTTGTATGCAAAAGATCTGAATACTTTGGGGCATGCCCCACAAAAGGCCCTTTTAAGGGCTGGTAAGGTAAAGAGCTTTGAAATTTGTTAAATTTAGAATAGGGCAGGGAATTTTTTTTATTTTGGGGGTTTATTATTTTATTAGGGGGCTTAGAATAGGTGTAATTAGCTTAAATATCTTGTAATCTTTTTTTTATTTTTTGTAATTTAGTGTTTTTTTTTTTTTGTAATTTAGTTTAGTTAATTTAATTGTATTTTTAGATAGATGTTTGTAGTTTATTAAATTTATTGATAGTGTAGGTGTATTTGTAACTTAGGTTAGGATTTATTTTACAGGTAATTGGGTAATTATTTTAACTAGGTAGATATTAAATAGTTAATAACTATTTAATATCTATTATACCTAGTTAAAATAATTAACAATTTACCTGTAAAATAAATATTAACCCTAACATAGCTACAATGTAATTATTAATTATATTGTAGCTATCTTAGGGTTTATTTTATAGGTAAGTATTTACATTTAAATAGGAATATTTTAGTTTATAAATGAATTAGATTAATTTAATATAAATTTAGGGTTAGATAGAGTTAATATAGTTAATATAAATACTATAGTAACTATATTAACTATATTAACCCTAATATAATTGGGGTTAATATAGTTAATATATATAATGTAATACCTATATTAACTATAATATACTTAGGGTTAATATAGATAACATAGCTGGCGGCGGGGTAGGTAGATTAAATTAGGGGTTAATCATTTTAATAGAGATGGCGGCGGTGTAAGGGGCTTACATTAGGGGTTAATAATTTTAATATAGATGGCGGCGGTGTTAGGGGCTCACTTTAGGGGGTTATAGATATAATATAGCTGGCGGCGGGGTACGGGAGCGGCGGTTTAGGGGTTAATAATTTTATTAGGTTGCGGCGGGGTAAAGGAGCGGCGGTTTAGGGGTTAATAATTTTATTAGGTTGCGGCGGGGTAAAGGAGCGGCGGTTTAGGGGTTAATAGCATTTTTATTGTTAGGCTAGTGAGGGGGGATAGCGGATAGAGGGTTAGACAGTGCGGGCTATGTTAGGGAGGCGTGTTAGACAGTGCGGGCTATGTTAGGGAGGCGTGTTAGACAGTGCGGGTGTTTTAAACTTTAGTCAGGTTTTATAGGCGCCGGCAGTTTCTAACGTGGCGCAAGTCACTGGCGACGCCAGAAATTTGTACTTACGCAGATTTCTGGACATCGCTGGTTTGTGAGACTTACGGCACGTTAGCATCTGACGGCGACCTATATGGGATGGCTCGAGTTGCGAGCTGAAACTGCGGGCGACGCCGGTTCCCTCGCTTGCGCCGCAAACTGCGATCGATATCGGATCGCGCCCCTTCTCCTTAAGCGCAAGCTCTCGTATCCGCCGCACTAAGTCTCCTATTAGCACGGCCGTAGACTCAGGAAAGAATGCTCAACTTAGCTCGGCTCATCAGCTCACTAGAGGTAAGTATTTCACCTTAAAAAGCTAATTTAAAGGAAACTAAAACATACTAACAAAATTAATTAATATATTTTTATTTTCTTTAAATTTGTTGATGCATTCATTTGGATATTCATTTCACAAAAACAAAATGAATATCTGTATTTTCATTACGAATATGCATTCTTCACAAAAGTAATGCACACGTCTAATAGGGCCATGTGCTTCTTAAACGGACATGAAACACAATTTTTTTAATTTTGTGATTCAGAGAAAGCATGCAATTTCAAACAGCTTTCCAATTTATTTATATCATCTAATCTGTGTCATTCTCTTGGTATCGTTTGTTGAAAAGCATATCTAGATAGGCTCAGGAGCGGCTGATTGGTGGCTGCACATATATGCCTCGTGATTGGTTCACCCATCTGCATTGCTGTTTCTTCAACAAAAGATACCAAGAGAAGGAAGCAAATAGATAATTGAAGTAAATTGGAAAGTTGTTTAAAATTGTATTCTCTATCTAAATAATGAAAGGAAAAAAAATGGGTTTCATGTCCCTTTAATATATCTACCCCTTAGTCTTTGCAACAATATCTTTGAATATGTATCTTATGTTTATTAAATATTGTCCTTGGTCTAGATTATGTGTGTATGAATGATCTTTGGACATCTTGTTTTTATCTTCTACAGATTGCCTCTAAACACAGCTGGTATAGTCTTTATATGATTTGCCCAGAACACATCTTTCACTTCTATTTCAAGACAGTACTGTTAGAGATAGGAACCAGAGCCTGCTTATACTCAGTATTGGCATGTTGCTGCTGCTGTGTCACTGACACTGGTTAGACTGTCACTGAGGACTCTATGATCACTGAAAGGTCTCTGGGCTGGCGATATTTTTTGAGAATGTTTGCCAGTGCATCTATTTTCCTGCTGGAATTAGCTAAAGACTCTGTCTACCCTGAAAGCAGGGTTTATCGCTAAGGGGCGTATACTCCATTTTCGTATGGGAAGGAAACGCATACATTACAAAAGTGCACAATGAAAATTGTAATTTAAAAATCTTGCAAAATGAATAATTGAACCATTCACACACAAATATGCAGGAAAATGGTATTGTTAAGGTGCATCAAAAATCGTAACAAAATTGTTCACAAAAAATTATATTTTATCAAAAAACTTAAAATTTGTATATAAATTACACAGGATTAGATCGTATTAAACATGCCCAGCCTAAATCGTAATTTAAGTATACTGGATGTGCAAAAAAACAAAACAATTTGTACTTATAAGTACAAAATACAAAGCATTTATATACAGCATATATATATATATATATATATATTTTTTTTTTATTTTTTTTTTATCATAAAATAGGCATTCCATTGGCGTTATGAAATTATTTTTCAAATCCAATCAAATTATCTAAACATTTCTGCCCTTCAGATCTCACTGCTTTTTATCTCAAATTAAAATGTGGCACGGTTCTGACAAAATACTAAAAATACTTAACACCCTACTAAAAAACATATGTATACGAAATAGAGGTGATTGTAAGATGCTATATGGAGAAAGCAGCAAATGTGATTTGTTTTTGATGCAGGATTTAATTTTTAAAGTGCACCCACTGCTCAATGCAAACTTCACTCTGTAAAGAGATGTTTCCCTGTCTAGCAATCTCCATTACATTTTATAGGAGACATCTTACCACTCGCATGAACTGTCCCTTTTTAAAAGATAATTTCACAAGGGCATCCCCTGCAAGGATCGGTGTAAAAAGCACGTCTGATCCGGTGAAGTTTAGATAATCTGGCCCTGAGGCTGGTTAGACTGTACTATTAGCATTTCCCTGCAGGTCTAGAGCATTCTTCTCTCACACTTGCAAGGCTCCTAACGCTGTTGCTGTCAAGTTATATTCATTAGCTAGATGATTTTTGGCTTAGATGTGGGTTTGTGCTAAATTAATATGCAATATATTACAGGAAAGATGGGATTAAGGACTTCAGCAGCCCTGGCACATCTTAAAATGGTTTTCAAATAGGAACTCTAAGGATATGTTGATTTCCACTATTTCTAAACTTAAAGGCACTGTGCCATATGGCTAGCGCGGCTATTGGATAAGAGGTGGAAATGTCTTCTTATGAAAAAAAAAATTAGTTTTGCTGTGGGCGTTTATTTAAGTATAACGAGCAACAAAATAAAGTTCTTTTTTTTTATTGTACATTCATCTAAACATAATGAATTAAGGTCTCTTTTATTTATTGCACAGATACAGCCCAGCGTTGCAAAAACGCTAACATTTACAAATCACTTTAAACGGAATGAAAAGAGCATGACATTTTAAGCAACTTTCCATTTTACATCTAATATCAATTTTGCTTTGTTCTCTTGGTATCCTTTGTTAAAGAATACACATGGGCATGATCGTCCACAGAATTTTTTCCAGGGGGGCAATAAAGTGAAATATGGCTAGATAGATGATAGATAGATATAGAAAGATAGATAGACATCTATCTATCTATCTATCTATCTATCTATCTGTCTATAATATATATATATATATCTATATATATATATATATATATATATATATATAGTTCTAGTAAACTTTAATACACTTTTACACAATATTTTCTGGGTGTAATAAAATTAATGTCTTTATCCAGACTGCTAAATTATAACGAGAATAGAATGAGCATATAGTTGTATTTATTATTTAGTGCTTTGTTTATTTATTTGATCTGTTGCAATATACAGTTATAATGAAGAAAAACATAATAAAAAAATAAACACAAAAGAACAAATATAAGTTAGCCTATGCAAATAAATCCTAAAATTACTAACAGTACATTACTAAAATCTGCTAAATTAACATTCCTCTGTGCTATTGGCAAATCTTTTAGCTAACTATTCCAGTATGTGAGTAGGAGGACTCTGCACAGAAAGTGTTAACTCAGAGCACATTGCTATTAATGAATTAACAAGATACCTTATTCTTTACTACTTTTAAAATGTTGGTGGGAGTGGAAAGCCCCCTACATGGCTCATAGCACACGCCCACACACACACACGACGGGACACCACCTCATGCAATATTTTCTACCTTCCAGGAAGCTCACTCCCCATCTCTGCACAATGCCTGCTGGGAATTAGAGTCCAGAACCGCAGTGGCACAATGCTGAGAGGAAAATTGTGAGCTACAAATTCTAGAATACTCTATAACTCTCAGAATATTGTGCTTCTATCTCTAAAACTGAGCTACATTCAGGGGCATTAAAAGAAAAAAAATGGACATTCATTTGTATTTTTTCTGCAGTTTGTACTCCAGGTGGGGACAAAAATCCAGGGAAGGGCACGTGCACCCCCTTGTATACGCCCATGCACCTAGGTGAGCTCAGGAGTGTACACGTGTCTTTAGCCACCTGACAGCAGTGTTTGCAACAATCTTTATAGCAATGTTTATACATAGTTGCAAACAGAGCTATTATAGAATGCTACAGACATTCTATGGTAGCAGAGTTTGCAACTATGTATACCATTTTTTAAACATTCTTGCAAACACTGTTGCCAGATGGCTAAGGGCACGTGCACGTTCCTGAGCTCACCTAGGATTACTCTTTAACAAAGGATACCAAGAGAACTAATAAACATTGATAATCGAAGTGAATTGGAAAGTTGTTTAAAATTGCATATTCTATCTGATTTATTAATATTTAATTTTGACTTTACTGTCCCATTAATTACAGGACAGGTATTTAATACACATGGTACAGGTTAAACACACAGCTAAAGTTGCACTTGGGATCTGCAGTACATTTTTTTCCATTACCTTGCCCCTTTATGTGTATAAACCTTGTCATGTGTAACCTAGAATGTATTTCTTTTTTTAAGGACAAACCTAAAGCTTAGTTCCTTTCAAAGCAAGAGATCTTAATACCAAGAGATGCACTCACTGTACAAACATCCGCAAGCAATTATATTATATATTAATTACATTGTATTAGCAGTAAAGTAAAGGGAAACCCAAGTATCTGTAATATTAAATGAACTGTATATTAGATTAGATACAAATGATTAGAAATCACATAGTGAATATTTCCCAGAAAGAGCAGTAATAGTGTGAGAAGCTGCCAGTGACCCCCTCAGCAGCTCTTTGTGCAATGAGCTGCTCCGGTGATGCGAGACCCTGTGCTGTTCCGGCTCTCACCCAGCATCTGATGAATGAAGCTCGCGGAGGCCCCGCCCCCTCCCACACTTTATAAAGCTCCGCGTCTCCAGCGCTAGTTGCACTGCTGCAGGTGTCTGGTCACCAGCATGGACCCGAGGAAGCACCAGCTGTGCGCACACCGCGGGCAAACAACATGACGCGTGGCTACCTCCCTTGTGATAGTCTCAACCACGCTGGGAGGAAGATGTGGGAGCCCAACACGTCTAATATTCTGAAAGAGAAAGTCTCAAGTAACCTCACCAGGGCAGATAACTGTGGCTCTGTCTCTGTGGTGTTCCCCTTGACTATGATGATCACTGGTCTGGTGGGGAACGCTCTGGCTATGCTTATGGTCTATAAGTCCTACAAGAAGAAGGAAAGTAAAAAGAAACAGTCTTTTCTGCTCTGTATTGGTTCCTTGGCATTAACAGACTTTACTGGACAATTGCTAACCAGCCCTATTGTCATCTCTGTTTACCTGTCCAACAGGCAATGGACTAAGGTGGACCCTTCAGGGAGCTTGTGTGCTTTCTTTGGACTGTGCATGACCATGTTTGGTCTGTGCCCACTGTTTATAGCAAGTGCAATGGCCATTGAGAGGACTTTGGCAATAAGAGCCCCTCACTGGTATGCCAGCCATATGAAAACCAGAGCCACCAAAGCAGTATTATTATGCATCTGGATTTTCGTTTTAGCCTTTGCCCTTCTGCCCATTATTGGTTTAGGACAATATACTTTGCAGTGGCCTGGAACATGGTGTTTTATTAGCACTGGAGACCATGACACCCCAGGAAATATATTCTTTGCTTCAACTTTTGCCTCCCTTGGACTTTTGGCTCTGTTGGTCACATTCTCTTTTAACTTGGCAACAATCAAAGCCTTGGTGTCTCGGTGCAAAAGCAAGAGCTCAGCTTCCCAGTCCAGCAAGCAGTGGGAAAGAATCACATTAGAGACTATGATTCAGCTCATGGGGATAATGTGTGTGCTGTTTGCCTGCTGGTCTCCGCTGCTGGTAGGGACAAATTGTATTTTTTTCTGTTTGTTCTGTCAACCCTTTGGTTGCCAGGGAGGGTTGCTGCGCTGCATCCTCTCTGGCAGCTAAGGGGTTAAATCTACATATACAATTCACTATAGAAACGTTTCTCTGGCAGCTAAGGGGTTAAATCTACGTGTATAATTGTTAACTATTGAAACGTCTCATGTCTCAGGTTAGTTTAATTTACATAGAATCCCACTTCATCAATAATGCCCAGCTCACCTGGCATGAATACCAGACCCTAAGTGCCATGTTGCCACCTGTAAAGGGTATTTCATTTATTGTGCTGGTAATGTAAAAACACATTTTTAAAGGAACACCTGAAGCAACTATGTTGTCTTTCAATATTTACTGGGTTTTTCTTTATAACACGTTGAGAAAGGCAGGTTTTTGTACATTACATTTTACATAACACAGATACAAGATATTTATCTGAAGGCTACTAATCACATTTGTTCTGTTGCAGCACATACATATTACTCCCTTTATTGCACTGTACTGCATTTATATTGCCAAATCAATGATGATTGAAGCTATTGATTTTTTTCCCCCTGCAAACTTAAAGGGACACTGAACCCAAAATGTTTCTTTTGTGATTCAGATAGAGCATAACATTTTAAGCAATTTTCTAATTTACTCCTGTTATCAAATTTTCTTAATTCTCTTGGTATCTTTATTTGAAATGCAAGAATATAAGTTTAGATGCCGGCCCATTTTTGGTGAACAACCTGGGTTGTTCTTGCTGATTGGTGGATACATTCATCCACCAATAAAAAAGTGCTGTCCAGAGTTCTAAAAAAAAGCTTAGATGCATTTTTTTTTCAAATAAAGATAGCAATAGAACGAAAAAAAATGATAATAGGAGTAAATTAGAAAGTTGCTTAAAATTACGTGTTCTATCTGAATCACAAAATAAAAAATTTGGGTTCAGTATCCCTTTAATCATGGATTTATATTATTTTAATGGTGGAAAATCCAATGCAAGTTTTAAACACTTCAGTTTTTAAAGCACCATTTGAAGGGGCTTTCCATGTAATTTTACTTCCCACTCACATCTCTCTCCAGTTCCTCTTTTGCATTATTTTAATATTACTTTCCCCATGTGCGTCTTGAATATTATAAAACAATGTTGATTAAATATTGCAAATTATTTTAGAAAGTGTTCTTATTAAACTGATTACAATAATTTACAAGTTCAGTTTTACAAATTAAAAAAAAACGTATCTACACTGCATAAGTTTAATGTCAAAACTTTACAAAAAATTTTTTCAGTATCCATTTAGATTGTAGTTTTTTTAGGGGGGGGGTTCAGTAAAATAAAACAGAAAATATATTCATAACTAGTAAGAGCTATCAAAACATTGCAAATCATGACATGCTCAAGGACGCAGGCAAAAAAAAAACTGTTGGCAAGTGCCATGTAATTTCTGCTTCTGGGTTACTGCCACTCTGCCTGTGTGATAATTTCCTTTAGAAGATTATCCCCAAGCTTGGAACACACTCTGAAATAGTTGTGCAATCCCTGGCCAAGAAAGATCTCTCTTACTCCTGTATCAACTTGCATTGTTGATTCTATGTATACTTTATTGTACCCCCTGATAATATACTCGTATGGTGGTGCTTTACACATAAATAATACAATAATAATAGATAATTGTTGTTGGTAATTACAATAAGCAAAAAACAAACACCAGGAAAAAATAAAAATAAAGTTGTAATTTGTTATCCTCTTAAAGGGATATAGAAGTCAAAATTAAGGGCCATTGTACACTAGATTTTTCTTTGCATAAATGTTTTGTAGATGATCCATTCATATAGCCCATCATACTCCTAACTAAGCCTGCAGAATCTGTTAGCGCTCTACAAATAACCAATAATAATAAGCAACACAGTTTTAGATGTATACAGACTTCAGATTGCTTCTGTTTGTATAATGGGTCTTTTCATATGCAGGGGAGGGGTGGGGGTTGCTCTCATCCCCTTTCAGTGGGTGTCCCAGCCTAACCTTATCAACAGTGCTAAACTTTGAGCTTCTAAGCAAGTTTTTAAAAGGTTTTATAGTGGATTTTTATATCAGTATCTGTGCATATTATTCTTTATAATAGTGTCGATTACTTGCAGGTAAATGAAAATTAGTGTATATTGTCCCTTTAAACGTCTATGATTTTTTGTTTAAATATTTTTATTAATTTTTAAATCAAAATATCATTTTACAAATAAACTTCAAACAAGTAACATTACAGGTTCAGTCTGTTCAAGAGTCACATTCATTATAAACGTCTATGATTTTAACAGAGCATGTCAGTTTAAGAGACTTATTATTTTATTCCAATAATTTTTTTTCTTGGTATCCGATTCCTAAGTTGATAAGCATACTTACGTAGGCTCAGGAGCAGCTGATGATTGGTGGCTACGCACATATGCCTCTTGTCTTTGGCTCACCAGATATGCTCAGCTAGCTCCCAGTAGTGCATTGCTTCCCTGCAGCTGACTGTGTGGTCAAACACAATTTTGTCACTATTTTCAGCAATAATTGTTTGTAAATATCGGTAGAAATAGTCTGTTTTTCAAATGATCTCAACCATAAACTGCTGATGTTGAATAGAAAACCTTTGTGGAATCTAAAAACACTGGGAAACTTTCCAGTCGACTTCTGTTACCTACTTTGCTTGGTTCTCTTGGTACCCTTTGTTGAACTGGATATCTAGGTAGTCTCAGGATCAGCAATGCACTACCGGGAGCTAGCTGCTAATTGGTGGCTGCACTTATCTTCCTTTTGTCATTGACTCATCTGATCTGTTCAACTAGCTCCCAATAGTGCATTGCTGCTCCTTCAACAAAAGGATTCCAAGAGAATAAAGTAAATTTAATTACAGAATTAAATTGTAAAGTAATTTAAAATTGTATGCTCTATCTGAATCGCAAAAGAATTAACCTGAATTTGGTTTTATATGTCTTATTTGTTATGTTACAAAACATAGAAATATGTGTAAGTCTAAAGGCAGTGGGGGTTCTATGGGGTGCTTGGGGTTATATTGATTAGTACAGAGGCATTATGGGTACATTGGGCATATGTGTTTGTTGTGTTATTGTTTGTGCTAATTATTATTAGTGTAAATTTGCTTATTAATACTTTTTAAATTTAACCGATAAAGCAATAACATGCCGCCTGTGGCTTCATAAACTACTTTTAGCTATTCAGAGTTAAGTAACTTTGATAATTAAAAGAATGTCAAAAGGTGTTGAAAAAGTCTGATTGTTATTGTTTTTATGGAGTTGTCTGCAGATGAATGATTTGATAATTCTTAGAAAAACTTTTCTAAAGGATTGTGATTAGCCCTATGTGTTTTCTTTTTGCTCTTTTACGCTCCCTTAACTCTTTTGCTTGCAAGAGAGGAATACATCATTGCAAAATATTGAATTGCAGTCAATTTTAGCAGCTAAGAGGTTAAAGATTACAGGGCCAGATTATGAGTGGAGCGCTAACATTTGCACAAGAGTGATAAGGGGTTTATCGCGGGTGTTTGTGCTTGTCGGGTTTACCACTGGTAAGTCAAGTTGAAAGTAAATGTGTTCGCTTGAGTGCAATCACGATTTATGCTAGAATAATTACTGCGTCCTCAGAGCTCTATTTAACTGTTTACAAAACTACAAAGTGTCACAAAACATAAAAAATACATTACAAAGTGCAGTTAAACTCATAATAACACCATCTAATAAAAATTATTCTAAAAAAAATATGTGCACAGAAGTTATATGTGTGTGCACAATTTAAATATTTATTCCTTTGAAGATATCTATATAATTATTCCCATACCGTTATGCTTCCTCCGCCAACCCGCTCATTTCCTGGTTTTACTCCTTTGCACATAAGAGCGGTCCTATCCTCTCTTACATGTACCTCCGTGCACGTTCATATTGCGCAAGAAACACCCGCAGTGATACATATAGATTCAATAAGACTTTCGATTTATTCTAGTGTATCATTGCAGCGATCGTGTTATGAGTAATAACTTTCTTTTCACATTACTGGTAGAATTATTTTAATTAAAAAATAATGGTTTGGACTAAAGATGTCAGAGCTCAGGATCTGAAAACCAAGATCTATTAAAATATATTTTTTAATGTCCTATAGAAATCTATATTGCAGACAATGAGAACGATGTTAAATTCAGTAACACTACTAGTAAATATATCCCAATATAATATATATCTAAATACCCACAAAATAATAAGAGATATCACAATTGACCCAAGCAATTAGAAATTATACCATCATAAACAAATGCACATGCGTGTTTCGTGAGCGCGCATCTAAACAGGTCTAGATTTCAGTGAGACACTCATGTGCATTTAGATTGGTAGGCGTGGAGCGAGTCAGTTGGGACGCCAGTGGGGCACCAATCAGAACTTATAGAATGAGATTCGTCATTCAAAAAAAAAAAATTCTCGTCCAGGCAGAGTTACGGTGTGCGAAGGTATCGGTGTAAAAGGTAGGATTTGAAGTTTACTAAGTCGGATACAAAAAAACGATGAATGAAGGTCCTCATAAATTTAGAAGATATTTAAGACGGTGCATAGTGGTATAGTGTAGTTAACTTTTCCTTGAACCCTTTGAGTGCTAAGCACTTTCCCACCTGGGTGCTAAGCACATTTGAGGGGTTTTTAATTTTACATTTTTTTAAATATTTTTATTTTAACTTATTTTCTTTTCAGATCCCCAAGACTTATACCGTTGGAAAGGTTAGGCGATTACCTTTGGAATGGTGGGTCTTGGGGGTCTGTAGCTACTTAGATGCCTGAGATACAGGCTTCTAAGCAGCATGCCCCTTTCCCTATATTGTCAATTGTTTTTAAATAAAGTTGCGTGGTGACGTCATCACGTCATTACGCGTGACGTCACCACGCAAAACGGAAAGCCCCGGCGACGCCTGTCACTCTACAGGCATGATCCCCGGGGTAGGAGCGGGTGGGAGCCCCCAGATCTCCCTCAAGGTGGGAGAGTGCTAGTGACGGCTCTGAGCCGTCGTTAGCACCTGAGTGAGAAACTCTGCGATGGCTCAGAGCCGTCATTAGCACTCAAGGGGTTAATAATGTGTTATACTATATCCCCTCAAAGTAACTCAACACACACCCATTAATGTCTAAACCGTTGACAACAAAAGTGAGTCCCAATTAGCCATTTTCTCTCCCCGGTGTCATGTGACTCGTAAGTGTTACAAGGTCTCAGGTGTGAATGCGGAACAGGTGTGTTAAATTTGGTGTTATTACTCACACTCTCTCATACTGGTCACTGGAAGTTCAACATGGCACCTCATGGCAAAGAACTCTCTGAGGATTTGAAAAAAAGAATTGCTGCTCTACATAAAGATGGCCTAGGCTATAAGAAGATTGCCAAGACCCTGAAACTTAGCTGCAGCATGGTGGGCAAGACCATACAGCGGTTTCACAAGACAGGTTCCACTCAAAACAGGCCTCGCCATGGTCTACCAAAGAAGTTGAGTGCACGTGCTCAGCGTCATATCCAGAGGTTGTCTTTGGGAAATAGACGTATGAGTGCTGCCAGCATTGCTGCAGAGGTTGAAGGGGTGGGGGGGTCAGCGTGTCAGTGTTCAGACCATACGTCGCACACTGTAACAAATTGGTCTGCATGGCTGTCGTCCCAGAAGGAAGCCTCTTCTAAAGATGATGCACAAGAAAGCCTGCAAACTGTTTGCTGAAGACAAGCAGACTAAGTGGGTGTACTCACTTTTGTTGCCAACGGTTTAGACATTAATGGCTGTGTGTTGAGTTATTTTGAGGGGACAGCAAATTTACACTGTTATACAGGCTGTACACTCACTACTTTACATTGTAGCAAAGTGTCATTTCTTCAGTGTTGTCACATGAAAAGATATAATAAAATATTTACAAAAATGTGAGGGGTGTACTCACTTTTGAGAGATACTGTGTATGTATATATATATATATATATATATATATATATATATATATATATATATATATATATATATATATATATATATATATACTGTATGTGTATATATATATATATATATATATATATATATATATGAATCAAAATAACAAGAGTATTGCATTGAGCAAATATAATTTTTTATTGGACTAACTATACATTTATAAGTTGACTAGCTTTTGGTAAAGAATAACTTCCTTTCTCAAGTCTGAAGCAATACGCTTCGAGTATTGCTTCAGAGTTGAAAAAGGAAGACATTCTTCCGAAAGCTTGTCAACTTATAAATGTATAGTTAGTCCAATAAAAAAATATCATTGCTCAATGCAATACTCTTGTTATTTTGATATCTAAATCTCTGAACTAACATGGCTACTCCAATCAACATGACTATGGAATATATTTATGAATAAATAGAACATATTCTTGTATGTGAAGAACATTGGAATGTGATATATTTATATTTTCATGTTGGGTTAGCGCATATGAAAATATGCATTCGGAAATTCCCCCCCACACACACACTTTTTTGCTCCATTGGGTTAGCGTGAGTAGCACACAGTTTACTTTCAACTCATAATATGAGCTTAACCCGATTAGTGCAAAAAGCTTACTTCTAGCGCAGTTAGCACTCCACTCATAATCTGGCCCTATAGTGGGGAGCTGGATGCTAAGTGCTTGTTGGTGCAGGTGCAGGTGCAGTATAATATATATTGTAATTAATGTAATTTACTTATTGTCCTAAAATTATTATTTTGCATTAAATGTCTCTTTAAAGTGCCATAATAGTAAAAAAAAATACATGATTTAATTAGTTAATGCATGTTATTTTAAGACTTGTGACCCTACATTACTGTGTGTTTGACCCCTACATAGGGGTTAAATGCACAGTAGAAGTACCATTCAGGAGCTGAGCAGTTACCGCCTCTGATCCAATTAGGATCGCTAGTCACATGATCCAGTTGTGTAACTAGTGCTGCTGATTGGATCAGCAGCAGTTTCCGCTTGGGACCAGCAGTCTCTCTGTTGGTCCCAAGTGATACTTCTACTGTGTTTAACCCTTTTTGTGCTGGTTAAACACACAGTAGAGCATGATCCCTTGTCTGAAAATTACAGAATCAGAGCACAACGTTTCTTTTTTACTATAATGACCCTTTAGGTCATTCTTCTAAACGGAGTATAAATAGTGTGTTTGATGCCAATTACTATGATTTATTTTATTATTAAAGCTGGAAATTAAAATCTTTTGATCGCTGAGTATTTTTTTTTATTTTTTTTTGTTACTAGCAGTTTGTAAAGACTATAAAACTATCCATTTGGATTTTTTTCGAAGCTATGATTCAATAGGAAGCTGTTTATTTTGCTTACAGTATATATCAATTACTGCGGTGGATGCAACAGAATCAGCAATTATGCATCTGATTTCATGTGAACTTTTTAATATTTAATAGAAATCGAATCTGACTTGAGTTGCAGTTTTAAAGAACGAATATATTATGTCTGATGCGCGTTATGTTAAAGCGACATTAAACGTATAATAAGATAATGATGTAATTCATAGAATAACATTATATATTGCACTATTGCTTGCATAAAACTTATAACTATGTATCTTAAAGGGATAGTCTAGTCAAAATTAAACTTTCATGATTCAGATAGGGCATGCAATTTTAAAAAAAAACTTTCCAATTTACTTTTATCATCAAATTTGCTTTGTTCTTTTGGTATTCTTTGCTTAAAGCTATATCTAGGTAGGCTCATATGCTAATTTCGAAGCCCTTGAAGGCCGCCTCTTATCTCAGTGCATTGTTACAGTTTTTCACAGATAGACAGTGCTAGTTCATGTGTGACATATAGATAACATTGTGCTCACTCCCGTGGAGTGATTGGCTAACGTGCAAGTCTGTCAAAAGAACTGTAATAAGGGGACAGCCTGCAAATGCTTAGATACAAGGGGGCCTATTTAACAATGGTCTGTCGGACCTGATCCGACAGTGTGGATCAGGTCCGACAGACATCGCTGAATGCGGAGAGCAATACGCTCTCTGTATTCAGCATTGCACCAGCAGCTCACAAGAGCTGCTGGTGCAACACCGCCCCCTGCAGATTCGCGGCCGCCAGCAGGGGGTTGTCAATCAACCCGATCGTACTCGATCGGGTTGATTTGTGGCGATGTCTGTCCGCCTGCTCAGATCAGGCGGACAGGTTATCGAGCATCGGTCTTTAGACTGCTGCTTCATAACTGGTGTTTCTGGCGAGCCTGCAGGCTCGCCAGAAACACAGGCCCTCAAGCTCTATCCGGAGCTTGATAAATGGGCCCCAAGGTAATCACAGAGGTAAAAAGTATATTAATATAACCATGTTGGTTATGCAAAACTGGGGAATGGGTAATAAAGGGATTATCTATCTTTTTAAACAGTAAACATTTCAAATAGACTGTCCCTTTAAGCAAATGCTCTGTGAACAGTTATCATTCAGCTACTATCATCTGCATGATGGAATAAAAAAAAAAAACAGCCAATCAGCAATTACATTGCTGAGTTCAAACTTTGCTGTACTGTGATCTTGTGAGATTTCATCAGAATGTTTCAAGATTACCTAGTAAACTTAAAGGGACAGTAAAATCAAAATTAAACTTTCATAACTCAGTTAGTGCATGTGATTTTTAATAACTTTGCAGTTTACTTTTATTATTAAATCTGATTTGTTCTCTTGGTATCCAAAAGGGTGCCTAGGTAGGATCAGTATCAGCAATGCAATGGTGATTGGTGGCTTCACAAATATAGCTGTTGTTATTGGCTCTCCAGGTTCAGCTAGTTCCCCATAGTGCATTGCTGCTCCTGAGCCTACTCTTCAATAAATGACAGTAAGAAGACAAAGGAAATTTGATAATAGAAGCAAAATGGAAAGTTTTTAAAATTGCATGTTCTTTTTTTAATCAATATAGTTTTTTGTTTTACTCTACAGTCCCTTTTGAACCGAGGAGAGAAATAAAGTGACTGTGCTTGCAATTGCCAGATACACCCTCCCATGCAAGTCCAGGGACAAACATCCTGATTGGCTGCTTAAAGTCCCTTTACAGTCGGATGTGGCTACTGAGTAATATTTAATGTAAAATATCTTCCTTTTTTTCTATAGAAAACATCTCATGAACATCTCTAATCCACTTTTGACAGCTGTGCTTCATCACTTTCAAGTGATTCAGCATTTGTGTGTATCATGTCCCTTTAAAATAAGGATAAAATTGAAATGATCCACTAAATGTTCCTTTAATATACTATTGCATTATGTAGTTAGTATTATCATAATTATACTTTTGAGTCTAAGATGAAAAGTATAATTACTTGTTGTACACTTTTGTAAAAAGGCTTTGGAATATAATATCAAAAGCTGCAACTTTTTCTTTCGGCGGAGGGAAAACTTTAGTCCTAGACAATAAAACTCATATTAAAGGGACAGTCTACACCAGAATGTGTATTGTTTTAAAAGATAGATAATCCCTTTATTACCCATTCCATAGTTTTGTATAACCAACACAGTAATATAAACTTTTTACCTCTGTGATTATCTTGTATCTAAGCCTCTGCAAACTGCCCCCTTATTTCAGTTCTTTTGACAGACTTGCATTTTAGCCAATCAGTGCTGGCTCATAGGAACTCCACGTGCATGAGCACAGTGTTATCTATATGACACACATGAACTAACACCCTCTAGTGATGAAAAACTGTCAAAATGCCCTGAGAGAAGAGGTGGCCTTCAAGGGCTTAGAAATTAGCATATGAACCTCCTAGGTTTAGCTTTCAACTAAGAATACCAAGAGAACAAAGCAAAATTGGTGATAAAAGTAAATTGGAAAATTGTATAAAATTACATGCCCTGTCTGAATCATGAAACTTTATTTTGGACTAGACTGTCCCTTAAAATAATACACTAAGATAGTATATTTGCTTCTGTGTTACTGTTGTATTTGGAAATGCTTTGAAATAAGTCTCTAAATACTCCCAAACCATAAATAAGAGTTTACTCTCTTCCATACCTTGGAAGTTCGATTTTATGTACTGAGAACTATTGCATTAATCACTGAGGCGTGGTATCTATTTGTAATCACATATTGTCACACCAACAAAATGATCATATATCTTATTGCTAAAAGGGAGGGTGTACTATAAAATTGTTTTTGCCTTAATGCGTTTCCAATTACTTTACGGCAGCTGCAGAGTACAACATAAATGAGAAAGTGAGCCTTTGTGTTTATTTTTGTATATGAGATAGCTGGTGTTGTTCTTTGAAACCACAACCAATTAAAATGTTTGAGCTTGCAGGGATATCATATCTGCTTATTTTATCATTTTCTGCACACACCCATGCTTTTTTATATTATCTATGTCCCAATACTTAGGACATTGGAAAATTAAGATTGTATTGTTTAGGTCTTCTACCTCTCACTGAAAATGTAATTTCTTCTTCTGGCTATGTTTATACTGCTTGTCTATAGCCTATACTTAAGTATAGAAACTTTCAGTATAGCTTGGGATACCACAGTCAAAATCAGTTATTTCAAATGCCAATATAAAGGTGAAGGAAATATTTGTAAACAATGTATTACACTCTAGCGAGTAAAATGTATAGTTGGGAATCAATTAAAGGATACATGGAAGTGATGTAATTTTTTTTAGCAGAACATTGTTACAAAAAACCCAAACACTTTAAAGGGACAATAAAGTCAACATTAAACAATCATGAGATAGAACATGCAATTTTAAACAACTTTCCAATTTACCTATATTATCAATTTTGCTTAGTTCCCGTGGTATCCTTAGTTAAAGAGTAGTTCTAGGTGAACCCAGGAGCGTGCACGGGTCTTTATCCATCTGGCAGCAGGGTTTGCAACAATGTTTATAGCAATCTTATACATAGTGGCAAACAGTCCTGCCTTAGTGTCTGTAGCATTCTAGGCAAGATACCAAGAGAACTAAGCAAAATTTATGATAAAAATAAACTTTAATGCCAAAGTTAAAAGGGACTCATAGGTCAAAAGTGTACTGGGTCTACATTGTACAACATACTTTTCAGGAAACTTTGAAATGCAATACTTTACTTATTTTTTAAACACCATGTGAACACAAGTGCCAATCTCATAGTTTACTGGATACTGACTGGTAGGCAGGCTGCATGCACGGCGTTACCAATCAGCAATCTGAAAATATTTTTTAACAAGACATTAAAGGGATAGAAAAGTCAAAATTAAGCTTGAATAATTCAGATAGAGCATGTCATTTTAAGACACTTTTAAATTACCTTCTATTTTTCAAATGTGCTTTGTTCTCTTGGTATCTCTCGTTGAAAAAGAATATGCAGATATACTACACTAGTGGGAGATAGTTGCTGATTAGTGCCTGCTCACATTTGTCTCCTGTGGTTGGCTAACTAGATGTACACAATCCAAAAGAGTAAAGCTAGAACGGCTCCGTAAAACCAAGTGAGTTTATTATTCCAATGTTAAAAAACAAAAACAAAAAAACAGCGTTGGCATAACAACATACTAAAGGATAAAAAAGACAAGGAGCAGCACACATCCATTCCCAAGCCACAGGACGCGTTTCGGGTTTCCCCATACTCATAGATAATAGGGGGAAGGTGCCTCACATACCTATATAGGGAAATATTTCAATTACTCCTATCTTTGGACTTACCTTAACTGAGGAAGAATACATAAGTGACTTTTTCATTATTATTCAGAAGCTCATCCTATCTACATTATCCTATGTGAGCAATTGTCTAACTGGACTGTACTTGAATATAGGGTATTACAATTCATATGTTTTTAACTGGTGCTATATATACACTATTTTGGTCCTTTTTTGGCTAACTAGATGTGTTCAGCTAGCTGCTAGTAGTGCAATGCTGTTCCTTCAGCAAAGGATAAATAAAGAACAAAGCTAATTTGATAATAGAAGTAAATTGAAAAGTTGTTTAAAATTGTGTGTTCTATACAAATAATGAAAGAAAATATTGGGGCTTCCTTTCCCTTTAAATTCAAACGTCAATTGCCCATAAACTAATTAAAGAAAATAAAACAGAATTGCAATATATATTTATTTATTTTGGGTGTTTAGTTTAAAATACCTCTGAAAGTTGTGCTTGTTACTCAATGATTAGATATATCAGAGCACAAGCATATTTACATCTGTGTCTAATTGGCTACAGCAAGTTAGACCAAGAACATGACTTCTACCAAGCTTTTCTCTACCTCCCAATATTTGTGGCTAGGAACTCAGGAGGTCTCTTTCTCTCTTCTCCTCTCTCTTCTCTTCTTTTCCCTCTCCTATTTCTCTTCTTTTCCCTCTCTCTTCCCTTTCTCTTCTCTTCTTTCTCTCTTCTTTTCCCTCTCTCTTCTTTCGCTCTTCTTTTTCCTCTCTCTTCTTTCTCTCTTCTTTTCCCTCTCTCTTCTCTTTCTCTCTTCTTTTCCCTCTCTCTTCTCTTTCTCTCTTCTTTTCCCTCTCTTCTCTTTCTCTTCTTTTCCCTCTCTCTTCTCTTTCTCTTCTTTTCCCTCTCTCTTCTCTTTCTCTTCTTTTCCCTCTCTCTTCTCTTTCTCTCCTTTTCCCTCTCTCTTCCCTCTCTCCTCTCCTCTTCTCTCTATCCTCTCCTCTTTTCCTCTTACTCATTCTCTCCTCTTCACTCTTCTTCTCTCTTCTCTTCCCTCTCCTCTTCTCTTCTCTCTCTCTTCCCATTCTCTGTGCTCGATTTATCAAGATTGTCACCTGCCTACGACTGAAGGTTCTCATAAGAGAACCTGCAGTCAGTATTTATCAAGCAGCCGTCATTAGACTGCTGCTTCCTAGACTATTTTCCTCCTCTTTGGTGGAGAATCTCAATCTGCCCGGTCTTGTCCAATCGGGGAGATTGACTTTTCCTGAACACCCGTAATTGGCTGTGTATGGGCAGGGGGGCGGTATTGAACACAAGCGCAAAATAGCTCTTGTGTGCAATCTTAAATTCTGGCAGCGGATTTCTGCATGCCAGAGGTGAGCTGGGGCGGACAGAGGTGAATATATACATCCCTGTCTGCTCCTGCTTGATAAGTCTAGCCCTCTTTCTTCTCAATCTCTTTCTCTCTTCTCTCTTTTTATTTTCTCTCTCTCTCTCTTCTCTTCTTCCCTTCTCTATCTCTCTATTCTCTCTCTCTCTCTTTTCTCTCTCTTCTCTCTCTCTCTCTTCTCTTCTCCCCTTCTCTATCTCTCTATTCTCTCTCTCTCTTTTCTCTCTCTCTCTTCTCTCTCTCTCTCTCTCTCTCTCTCTCTCTCTCTCTCTCTCTCTCTCTCTCTCTCTCTCTCTCTTCTCTTCTCCCCTTCTCTATCTCTCTATTCTCTCTCTCTCTTTTCTCTCTCTTCTCTCTTCTCTCTCTCTCTCTCTCTCTCTTCTCTTCTCCCCTTCTCTATCTCTCTATTCTCTCTCTCTCTTTTCTCTCTCTTCTCTCTCTCTCTTCTCTTCTCCCCTTCTCTATCTCTCTATTCTCTCTCTCTCTTTTCTCTCTCTTCTCTCTCTCTCTCTCTCTATTCTCTCTCTCTCTTCTCTTCTCCCCTTCTCTATCTCTCTATTCTCTCTCTCTCTTTTCTCTCTCTTCTCTCTCTCTCTCTCTCTCTCTCTCTCTTCTCTTCTCCCCTTCTCTATCTCTCTATTCTCTCTCTCTCTCTCTCTCTCTCTCTCTCTCTCTCTCTCTCTCTCTCTCCCTCTCTCTCTCTCTCTCTGCTATTCTTCTCCTTCTCTCTCTCTCTATTCTCTCTTTCTTCTCTCTGTTGATCTTCTCTCTCTCTATCTCTCTCCAAATTTGAACACCCCTTTGTAACCTGCTTCTGGAAAATTGGATAATCCTGTTCCAGAATATTGTGAAGAAAATCAAATCTGTTATATTGAATAAACATGGATGGATGCTGTGCCAGTTCCTAGGTGTACACCTGTTGTATGTAGCAAGTAGAAACACAGAGTATAAAGCATAAACAGAGAAAAATGCAGTTTAGTTTCCCTGACTTTAGAGGAGATTATGGACAGAGCTGCTGACCCTGGTATTACCCCATTATCAATAGGTGCTACTAATGCTGTAATGATAATCACCTTAAAGGGACAGTCAAGTCCAAAAAAACTTTCATGTTTAAATACGGCATGTAATTTTAAACAACCTTCCAATTTACTTTGATCACCCTTTTTGCTTTGTTCTCTTGGTATTCTTAGTTGAAAGCTAAACCTAGGAAGGCTCATATGATAATTTCTAAGCCCTTGAAGGCCGCCTCTTATCACATGCTTTTTTATTTGTTTATCACAGCAGGGGAGAGCTAGTTAATGTGAGCCATATAGATAACATTGTGATCACGCCCGCGGCTTGTTGCAGACACTGCACTAATTGGCTAAAATGAAAGTCAATAGATAAATAAAATGTCATGTGATCAGGGGGCTGTCAAAAGATGCTTAGATACAAGCTAATCACAGAGGTAAAAAGTGTATTAATATAACAGTGTTGGTTATGCAAAACTGGGGAATGGGTAATAAAGGGATTATCTACCTTTTTAAACAACAATAATTCTGGTGTTGACTGTCCCTTTAAATATGTTCCTGTTAAATTTTCACTTGAAGAAAACACAACAAACCAAAAAAATAAATACATACACACACACACACACACACATATATATATATACATATATAAATTACACACAAGACCATTAAAAAATAAAAATATATTTTATTGTGAAATGTTTCAAAGCAATTTCTTCAGATAACCAACAAACTCAAACTCTCTTCTGATCTCTCTTTTGCTACTATAAAGTTATTAGAGAAGATTTACAGACTGTTATTCTCTTATTCATTAGTAAGATGGAATGTCTCACATTTATCTATAAACAAATTTGAGTAGCTGGGTAAAAATATGGTACCCTTAGCCATAGTTAAGAAATCTAAGGATATCTAAAATAAACTAGGCTAGTAGGTTCATCTTTAGTGTTAGCTTTAGTTCCTAATTCATGATCAATGAGTGTGAAAGGGAGAGTGTGTGTGTGTATATATATATATTCCTCAGTGATCCTAGACTTTAGGCCATATCCGTCTGTAGTAAGAAAATGATCTCAATCACTGAACCTTTATCAAATGAAGCGTAAAAGATATACTGTATATCTCTATAATTTGGTTTGTGGGATAGTTAAGCGATTCTTTTAGTCCTGTCATATAAACATCATTGTACAAACCTATAACATGTTGAACATTTCAGATTCTGATAGTTATTAGTGTTAAGGAAACCTATACATATTTGGAATGTTTAGGATCTGTGCTCAAGAGACATGGGGAATTGTTATTCAGAGCTTTGTTTTTTCTGTGCTTACTACTATGTTCTCAGTAATTTGTTGAGAGCATGGAATGTAAAAAAGAAAACTTTCTACAAGAAATAATGAACCTTGATAATTGAAGCTTATTTCTTGCCGTGTTCTCTCCAGGACACATCACATTTTACTGATCATCCAACTAAAACTGATGCCAATTTTTAAGCTAAAATTATTTCATACTCAATTCTATCAGTTTGTTGCACAAATTATCATTAAATCAAATTACGTTAAATTATGCATAGAAAATGTTGCTGGAACATTTTCTCTGAAGAATACTGACTTGATAAGTGTTGTCATCATAGATGAAGACTTTTTGTGGAATGTTATATTACTAGCTTTTTCACATAAATATATTTATAGGTTTTAACTGGATCTGCTGGACTGTTTAAACCTGATAACTAATTGATGCCAATTGTTTTAGTTCAGCTATGAAAATACTGTGTTTATGTAGGCCTTTGACATGCTGATAGACTGTATCCTGTGCTAGTTATTGGGTTAAAAAACACATATACGTGTCTGGAATTTATGAGCTCATGAGACATGGACAATTTAATTTGCTATTTTTCTTTCTGCCTACTGTTTTATGTGATGCAAAATTTTCTGAGAATCTAGAAAAAGCAGGAAATTTATAAGAAAATAAAGAACACTTTTCTTAATGCCAGTTCCTAAACAAGTTTTTTTGTTTTGTTTTTGTTTTAAAGGGACAGTGATAACCTTGTAATTACAAAGCTTTTCTGGTACCTTGGTAAAGAATAATATTTCAGCTAAGTGTAAACATCTTCAATACACATTAATACCTTATTTGCAGCAAGTATTTAAAAATAGTTTTTTTTTAAACTCCAGCCACCCCTTGCCTTAATTGGAGGAGTTAATTACTGGGTTAGACACACATTCATTATGTTAGCTAAGTATGCATTGTTTTGCAATTTTTGATCTGATAACCTCTGTTAAGGCCAATTAGGGGCAGATAGGTAGCAGGGTTAGACTACTGAGTTGTTACTTGAAAATGGAGCAAAATAAATAATAAAAGTATAGAACAAAATTGTTTTACTATGCATAATAAACATTTTATATTACACTCTCAAAGCCAGATTACAAGTGGAACGCTAAAGTGATATTAGCACTCCACTGAGTAATACAAGCGCACGGCAATGTGCACTGGTATTACAAGTTGAGCGCAGTGCGATTATATACATATATATTTATGTGTTTGTATATGTTAAATATACACATATTAACACATAAATATATATGTATATAATCATATACATAAATATTTTCTGGGAACACACAGTTCCCATAGACCACAATGTAAAGGCACTTTTCAGTGTCATTTTTTTTCTAACACCCCACACCTGTTCCCTTTAGACCCCTAAAACTGCTTTTTGCAGTTGTTTTATTAAAAAATAAAGATGCTACTATCTTTATTTTGTAATAAAATATATCATACTGGATTGGGGGGGCATTTTGTAGACATTTATAAAATTAACCAGAGATCTGATCTCTGATTAATTTTATAAGTGCTAATTGCAATGGCTGGTTATTTATCACAAGCCCGCAAAAGGCAAATTTGCCAGTTTGCAGGTGTGCAATAAATTAGTGCTCCACTTGTAATCTAGCCCTCAATGTTTGATGCCCATTTAATGGCCTCTTGTGGAGTTTTATACTTTTCAACAAAAAAATGTCTTTTACTTGCGCTGGACTATGTAGTATCAAACCGCTCCTAATAAACACAGCTTCCTCTATGCTGTGTAAATAAATAATACATTGATTAAAAAGGTATATCAAGAGGGTGCTAGACAAAGCTTAAGATACTAATATTCAATGATAATAGAAGATATATTTATTAATGCTCTTATAAACAATGCGTGTTATTGACAGCTTGATAAGACCTGGGACGTCTCCCTATGGTCTGGATAACAATGATTAAGAAATATCTTTAAAACAACATTTAAACATACACCTTGTTTTTATAGCGACCAAATTCAATTTAATAGTCATAGAACAATTAAAAAAAAAAATTGAATTGTAAACCCAGTCAATTATGAAAGTTGAATTTTGACTTCATTGATCATTTAAAGGCATACTAAACCCAAATTTTTTCTTTCATGAATCAGATAGAGCATGCAATTTTAAGCAACTTTCTAATTTACTCCTATTATCAATTTTCTCATTCTCTTGCTATCTTTATTTGAAAAAGTAGGAATGTAAGCTTAGAAGCAAACCCATTTTTGGTTCAGAACATGGGTAGCAATTGCTGTTGGTGGCTACATTTAGCCAACACTCAGCAAGCGCTAACGAGGTGATGAACCAAAAATGGTCTGGCTTTTAAACTTTACATTCCTGCCTTTTTAAATAATGATACCAAGAGAATGAAGAACAATTGATAATAGGAGTAAATTAGAAAGTTGCTCTATCTGAATCATGAAATAAAAAAAAATGGGTTTAGTGTCCCTTTAAATTCTGTGTATCACTCTCACACAATCAAACCTTTTCCTTGTTATGTTAGCAAAAACTAATCAGTTCCAACTAGGTTTGCCAACTTTTTTGAAGAAAATAGAGGAGACTAAGGAATTGACAAATTTTACATAAGAAATCAACAAATTATAAAGTCGTTACTGAAAAAAAAAACACTTTCTTTTGCAATTTAATACAGTTTGGTACAACAATATTTTTCATACAAATTATCTTCAGTCACACAGTCCAGCTTAAAGGGACATGAAACCCACATTTTCCTTTATTTATTCTTTGATTTAGAAAGAGCATGGGCTTTTGAACAACTTCCCAATTTACTTCTATTATCTAATTTGCTTCATTCTCTTGTTATCCTTTGTGGAAAAGCATATCTAAATAGGCTCAGTGGCTGCTGATTGGTGGCTGCGCATAGATGCCTCGTGTGATTGGCTCAGCCTTGTGCATTGCTATTTCTTCAACAAAGTATACCTAAAGAATGAAGCAAATTAGATAATAGAAGCAAATTATAATGTTTAAAATTGTATGTTCTGTCTGAGTCATGAAAGAAAACTTTTGGGTTTCATGTCCCTTTAATACATTCATCAACTTTCTGTGAATTCTATTTGTCATTTAAGGCGCAGTAGGTGAAAAAACATTAAACTGTCAGATATATCGAATGGATTAAATAATAGTACAAGAGTACGATATTAAATATTTGAAATGAAGATTTAACATGTTGTAAAAATATAATTGGAAAATGTTCTAAGAGTAGACAAGGAGGCCTGGGAAACTGTAAACATTTTTGGGCAAATAAAGGACATCCCTAAAAGTAAGGAAGGGTTGGGAACCCCAGTTGTGACAATTATTGAGTACTTTTTTTTTATGTACAAGGAAGGAGTTTGGCTTTGCAAGAGTTAAAGGGACACTGAACCCAAATTTTTTCTTTCGTGATTCAGATAGAGCATTCAATTGTAAGCAACTTTCTAATTTACTCCTATTATCATATTTTCTTCATTCTCTTGGTATGTTTATTTGAAAAGCAAGAATGTAAGTTTAAATGCCGGACCATGTTTGGTGAACAACCTATGTTGTCTTTGCTGATTGGACAGCACCAATAAACAAGTGCAGTCTATGGTCTGAACCACAAATTTGCTGGCTCCTTAGCTTAGATGTCGTCTTTTTCAAATAAAGATATCAAGAGAACGAAGAAAAATGGATAATAGGAGTAAATTAGTAAATTGCTTAAAATCGCATGCTCTATCTGAATCATGAAAGAAACTATTTGTGTTCAGTGTCCCTTTAAAAACATAGGTGCACAGAACTTCAATTTCCAGCTAACGAATTTGCTATAGCCCAATGACATCCTTTAAATACATGAATGAATTTGTGAACTGGTTTAAATAAGTGACACAACATATTTTTTTAAAGTATTTTTTTCCCTATAGATAATGCATTGAAGCCTTCCTGTTTACCCCTGATTTTTTTCCTAGTACATTTCAAGAAAAGTAATAATAAATATTCTGAGATTGTAATATAAATATATTGTATGCTCTGAACCACAAAAGAAAATGTTAGGTTTTCATATTCCTTTAAAGATAATTATTTGACATGAAACATTGGAGGACCGGCTTTATTGTTGATTGATGTGTTAACACTACAAAGTGGTTGTATTTCAGACTTGGGTTACCATATTGCATTTCCTTTCAGAACTCTCTCAAACAGGAACATATTTTAAATAAAGCAAGACAGCAGGTTATAAGAAAAAAAAAAGACTTTTAGTGTTATCCTATCACCATATCTTGTTTTATGATTATTAAAATTGTATTTCTTTTTTTGCTTTTGTGTTTCAGTCCTGTGAGCACAGGTTTTGAGGATGTTCATTGGTAATTATACAATTGTAATTGAATATATTGGTCTTTCTCTTGGTGCCTGTTAGTGTTAAGCAGGCATGCTCTTCAAATGGAGATATGTCTATCTTCAGATGGATCTATATCTATTCCCAACACATGTGAGTAACCACTTGGTTACATTTGAGAGATAAAATTGTTGTTTGTTTAAGGATTTACACAACGCTGTATTTTCTTTTTTTGAGGAAATCTTGCACCATGTTGACATCATTTTTTTTAATGGTCATATTAAATTATATGGGTCACATATATCCTTTAGGGGTATATTTTGTGTGTAACTGAATTTATATAGACTGATATGCATTTACTTTAGTACTTTTGTTCAGTGCTTATTTTGTAACTAGAAAGGTGCCGGTACGCAACGGCTCCCAAAGGTTCAGGATGCCTATTTGTGTTTAGGTGTGTGTCAACAAAGTTTTAGTTGAATCTACACTATTGGGTGCCCTCTTTTTGACTTTTGTTTTTTTATACAGAAAAACCTTTCTCCATATTTGTACAGGAAGGTTGTTCAAATGTATGTCTTATCTGTGACTGTGAGTTTAATTTCCTCTCTGCACACCAGAAGTAGCTACTCTTACTATTATGTGGCTGCTGGCTTAGCTTCTATTAACTTAAAACAGCCATAAATGACATTGTTGAAATAGGGGCCCAATCACAGCCTGTGCCCTGGGGCACAGTGAAGTTTAGTTACACCCCTTGATTTAACAAATCCCTATATTTATATAGGCGGCCCTATTATTTCCATTGAATGTTTATTTGTTACTTTCATGTACTTTTAGCATGAAATGCAAAGTAATAGTAGAGTGCTCATTGATCTTGTGTTAAAAGTCATAAGATATAATTTGCATTTGGGCTAAATCCATTCTTACTTAACCCTTTAAAAACCTAATGTTTATCTGTTCCGAAAAAATAAATGAAAAACTCCACTACCCGAACCACAATTTTGCACATTTGTGTTATACAACATGAATAATTTTAGTGTGTTCCCTAATAGAAATCCATTACTTAAATGATATTATGCATCTGTACTATTTAAGATGAGTACTGTGCTATCCATATGATTGCTCATGCGCTTAATATTAAAGGGATATGAAACCCAAAAACTTTCTTGTTTCCAATTAACTTCAATTATCAAATTTGGTTCATTCCCATATGGTATTTTTTGTTGTAGACATACGTAGGTAGGAGTCTGAAACACTACATAGGAGGAAATAGTGTTGCCATTTAATGCTTTTCATGCAAAACTGATGCCATTTAGTGCTCCAGACTTGTGCACGCTCCTGAGCTTTTGTCCCTAATTTTCACCAAAAGATACCTAGAGAACAAGGACAATGTGATAATAGAATACATTTGAAAGTTGTTTAAAATCGCTTGCTCTATCTCAGGGGCGTCAAACTGGCGGCCCGCAGGGCTCATGCGGCCCTCAACCTAATTTTGTGCAGCCCACGCCACCTCCATGAAAAATAATTATAATATGCTTATTACTGTTAGGGATGCGCATACGTTAAAACCCCTCAGTCTTTAACAAGTAACATTGTTATTAAAAGGCAAACACAGATAAGTGCATAATTTATTTCACACATGCAACACTTCTTTATATATGTTCATTACTATGGCAGCACTGATTTCACGCATCTTTTTTGTCCATACCTTTCCATAATTTTCTCTTTAACTAAAATCACATACTTTATAATTGATAAATATATATTTAATATGTATTTATTTTATATTATATACAACAGGTATATGTCTATCACTATATAAATAGTGGGTCGCTATGCCGACAGCGTTGTGATCCACTATTTATAATGCAGAGGAAATGTTATACAATGCGCATGCGTATGCTAAACTGTGAGTGCGCCTGGAACAGAGCTGCTCTAGAAAAAATTAGCAGGGACTCTGTGGGAGACCCGATTGAGCGTGTTTGTCCCCTTCTTAAAAGCATTAGATCTTGTTTCATCAAACACTGTTAGCACTCTATGGCCTCTATTTATCAAGCTGTCAACCGCAAATATGCTGGAATTCCACAGTGTATTTGTGGCAAGCTTGATTCGCCTTAGTTATCAAACCCTACAGACTGGCAAAAGTAGAATTTAGTGACGTAACATATGATCCGCCGGACTCAGTCCGACACAGATCGATGCTTACATCACTACAGATGTTCCGAACGCAAGTTCGGCACAATCTGACTACTTTTGGAAGTTATCAAATTTCTACGAGGTACGCACTCCACTATTCCGGCCCAGCGTACCTGGTTTTCAATCTGCCGCCCTGGAGGTGGCGGATGCCATAGGAATCAATGGGAGTCGGAAAGCAGCGAAAGCTCATGTTCGCTGCTGCCCGATATCCCATTGATTTCTATCGGAATGTGTACACCTAACACCCTAACATGTACCCTGAGTCTAAACACCCCTAATCTGCCCCCCCTACACCGCCGCCACCTACATTATACTTATTAACCCCTAATCTGCCCCCCTACACCGCCGCCACCTAAATAAAATTTATTAACCCCTACACCGCCACTCCTGGACCCCGCCGCAACTAAATAAAGTGTTTAACCCCTAAACCGCCGCTCCTGGACCCCGCCGCCACCTACATTATATTTATTAACCCCTAATATGCCGCCCCCAACGGCGCCGCCACTATTTTAAATTTATTAACCCCTAAACCTAAGTCTAACCCTAACCCTAACACCCCCCTAACTTAAATATAATTTAAATTAATCTAAATAAATATTCCTAGCATTAAATAAATTATTCCTATTTAAAACTAAATACTTACCTATAAAATAAACCCTAAGATAGCTACAATATAACTAATAGTTACATTTGTATCTATCTTAGGATTTATATTTATTTTACAGGCAACTTTGTATTTATTTTAACTAGGTAGAATAGTTATTAAATAGTTATTAACTATTGAATAACTTCCTAGCTAAAATAAATACAAATTTACCTGTAAAATAAAACCTAACCTAAGTTACAATTACTCCTAACACTATACTATAATTAAATAAATTAACTAAATTAACTACAATTAATTACAATTAAATAAAATTAACTAAAGTACAAAAAAAACCCCACTAAATTACAGAAAATAATAAAATAATTAAAAAAAAATTAAACTAATTACACCTAATCTAATCCCCCTAATAAAATAAAAAAGCCCCCCAAAATAATAAAAACTCCTACCCTATACTTAATTACAAATAGCCCTTAAAAGGGCTTTTTGCAGGGCATTGCCCCAAAGTAATCAGCTCTTTTACCTGTAAAAAAAAAATACAATATCCCCCCAACATTAAAACCCACCACCCACACACCTAACCCTACTCTAAAACCCACCCAATCCCCCTTAATAAAACCTAACACTAACCCCTTGAAGATCACCCTACCTTGAGACGTCTTCACCCAACCGGGCAGAAGTGGTCCTCCAGACGGTCCAAAGTCTTCATCCTATCTGGGCAGAAGAGGTCCTCTAGATGGGCAGAAGTCTTCATCCAGGCGGCATCTTCTTTCTTCATCCATCCGGAGCGGAGGGGGTCCATCTTCAAGACATCCGACGCAGAGCATCCTCTTCTTTCCAACGACTAACACTAAATGATGGTACCAATCAGCCAATCGGAATTAGGGTAGAAAAAATCCTATTGGCTGATCCAATCAGCCAATAGGATTGAGCTTGCATTCTATTGGCTGATTGGAACAGCCAATAGAATGCGAGCTCAATCCTATTGGCTGATTGCATCAGCCAATAGGATTTTTCCTACCTTAATTCCGATTGGCTGATAGAATTCTATCAGCCAATCAGAATTCAAGGGATGCCATCTTGGATGACGTCATTTAAAGGAATATTCATTCATCGGGTAGTCGTCGGCCTGGAAGGATGCTCCGCGTCGGATGTCTTGAAGATGGACCCGCTCCGGATGGATGAAGATAGAAGATGCCGCCTGGATGAAGACTTCTGCCTGTCTGGAGGACCTCTTCTGCCCGGATAGGATGAAGACTTCGGACCGTCTGGAGGACCATTTCTGCCTGGTTGGGGGAAGACGTCTCAAGGTAGGGTGATCTTCAAGGGGTTAGTGTTAGGTTTTATTAAGGGGGGATTGGGTGGGTTTTAGAGTAGGGTTGGGTGTGTGGGTGGTGGGTGGGGGGTTTTAATGTTGGGGGGTATTGTATTTTTTTTTACTGGTAAAAGAGCTGATTACCTTGGGGCAATGCCCAACAAAAAGCCATTTTTTTTATTAGGGGGAGTAGATTAGGTGTAATTAGTTTTAAAAAAAATTAATTATTTTATTATTTTCTGTAATTTAGTGGGTTTTTTTGTACTTTAGATAAGTTTTCTTAATTGTATTTTATTGTATTTAGTTTAGTAAATTTATTTAATTATAGTGTAGTGTTAGATGTAATTGTAACTTAGGTTAGGTTTTATTTTACAGGTATATTTGTCTTTATTTTAACTAGGAAGTTATTAAATAGTTAATAACTATTGTACCTAGTTAAAATAAATACAAACTTACCTGTAAAATAAATGTAAACCCTAAGATAGCTACAATGTAACTATTAGTTATATTGTAGCTATCTTAGGGTTTATTTTATATTTTATTTTATTTTAGTTTTAAATAGGAATAATTTATTTAATGATAGTAATATTTATTTAGATTCATTTTAATTATATTTAAGTTGGGGGTGTTAGGGTTAGGGGTAGACTTAGGTTTAGGGGTTAATACATTTAATATAGTGGCGGAGGTGTAGGGGGCAGATTAGGGGTTAATAAATATAATGTAGGTGGCGGTGGGCTCCGGGAGCGGCGGTATAGGGGTTAATATATTTATTAGAGTTGCGTTGGGGTCCGGGAGCGGTGGTATAGGGGTTAATATATTTATTAGAGTTGCGGCGGGGTCCGGGAGCAGCAGTATAGGGGTTAATATATTTATTAGAGTTGCGGCGGGGTCCGGGAGTGGCGGTTTAAGGGTTAATACATTTATTAGAGTCGCGGCGGGGTCCGGGAGCGGCGGTATAGGGGTTAATATAATTATTAGAGTTGCGGCGGGGTCTGGGAGCGGCGGTTTAGGGGTTAATACATTTATTAGAGTTGCGGTGGGCTCCGGGAGTGGCGGTATAGGGGGTAAACAGTATAGTATAGTGTGGGTGTTTAGTGACAGGGTAGCAAGAAAGCTGTAAACAAGCCAAAGAGCAGCGAGATCGATGACTGTTAGTTAACAACAGTCCGCTGATCATTGCTCTCTACTTGGTACGCAGCTTTTTGACAGCTTTTTTGATAATTTTGGAGAACATATTATGGTCCGCGGCAGCGATGTTAGGTGATCTTAGGCGAGCGTATTGGTGCTGTTAAATGCAGGTAAGTTGACGGCTTGATAACTAGAGGCCTATACCTTTTGCATTTCACTTGTAATCTAGGCATCTGAATCAGAGACAGCCGGTAGAAGTTACACCTAAAAGGCTTTATTTGTCCTTTTTATACATTTAGAATTAAAGGGACATCAGACATTAAGTAAATGCTAATTAGAATTATGTATTCAAAGCAAAGATTAGCCTGAGAATAATAAGATATTATTGAACTTGTAAACTAGAACAAGCATTTCTTTACTGTGAGTTTTATAATGTAGACGCAAGTACTTTGAAAGGCACTTTGGTAAATGAGGTTGTAGTGTGCATGGAGGTGTGTCCCATATAAAAACTGTTCACGAAGGCGTAATATCATTTAAAGGGACATCAAATCCAAAATGTGGTTTTATGATTCAGATAGAGCATGCAATTGTAAACAACTTTCTAATTTACTTCTATTTAATGTATTTTGTTCTCTTTTTGTCTTTTATGGAAAAGCATTCCTAAGTAGGCTCAGAAGCAGCTAAGAGCTAGCTGCTTATTGGTGGCTTCACTTATATGCCTGTTGTCATTGGCTCACCCAATGTATTCAGTTAACTGTCTCAGTGAGGCATTGCTACTCCTCCAACAAAGCATTCCAAGAGAATAAAGCAAATTTGATTGAAGTAAATGGTATGGTTTAAAATTGTATGAATCATGAAAGAAATGCATTGGGTTTTATATCCCTTTAAAGATCTCCTAGGCAGATACAATGTTGCAAGGCAGATGGTTTAAGACTTACCATTTAAATAATGTTAAAATCAGATGAAAAATATGTTGTAAATTCTTTGCATAGAAACCTGTAGTTGCCATCTTTTATCTGGGCTTTTATCAAGGATCTGCAAACTTATTTGTGAGTGCGGGAAAGAACTTAAAAAAAACACATTATTATAGCCTTTTTGGTAAAAAAAAAAAAAAAAAAGCAGAAAAAGCTGCAGCAAATTGATTGGGACGGAGGCTTATGTTAGTACAAATTGAAATGTTTTGCAATTGTTATCAACTAAAGCCAGTTAGGGAAAGATATGTAGCAGGGTTATATCTGAGAACTCTGCAGTGTGCATTTTAGCTGTGAGATATAAAAATCCTCAATTTTCAGAATTAAATTACATGAAAAATTGGCAAAATAAATAAATGTTTGGTCCTGCATAACTTTATATTATATTATATATATATATATATATATATATATATATATATATATATATATATATATATATATATATATATATATATATATACTGTATAATTTTATATATATATATATATATATATATATATATATATATATATATATATATATATATATATATATATCGATCTCTCTCTCTCTTTCTCTTTCTCTCTTTCTCTCTTTTTTTTTACTGCCCATTTAAGTATTGGAAATCCATTAATTTGTAGAATTAAAGTACTGTACATGAAAAGTGGACACTAAATAATAAAAGTAACTTGCAATTTTATTTTTTTTTACTACATTTTATATTATAATCTCAAAGTGTTTAATGAGCCTTTTCTGTGCACTATTATCTGCTAAAGATTATATTATCTTTAAATAAACTATTATTGTAACTGTGTACTTAATGTGTCCTTCAGTCTGAATTTCATTCAGTAACATTTTGACTGTAATTGTATATGAGAACAAAGCATGACAAAAAGACATTGCACTAAGTTGATTAAAATAATTTTTTTACAATATATCTGATAAAAGCTATGGTATCAATATTGTATTGAGAGCTGTGGAGCAAACTAGGACTGTATACGTCTAGGACCGGCCTTACCCTACCCATGGTATTCAAGGCTTTACCCAAACTGTGCACATGGCCAACTATGAGACACCCATAACTCCACTCTTCCTTGTACTAACTCGTCCCATTAAACACACACAAATCCACCCATAGGTCTCCCTGACTCAGCTACGAGCTTCTTGGTCCTGGTTAGTATCTAAAATGTTTGGAGGTATGGTTATATTCTGGGGGAGTTGTTCTAGTCCACAAAATTAGCCAAACATTGTTCTTCTGTCATATACTGCCATAGTGTTACTAATGACTGATGATAGGGACAGCCGGTCAGGCACTAAATGTTGTATTTTAGCCATATAGAAGTTGTATGTTCTTTTAATTGTTAAAATCCTATAATGTAAGATATTTGTTAATATTAATTGTCTATATTATTTATTCCCATTGGAAATAACTAACAAATCTAAATCCAATATTTGGCCAAAACGAACGTTTAAAAAAACCTGAAGCAAATTTTTCACACGTACACATCTACTTTTTATATATTTAAAGTTGCAAGTGTATTTTGTAATTCTCAAATTACTATTCACCTCACACACAGCCTTACTCATCAGCACACACCCTATTATCCCCAGAGGCACATTTAGTTTAAAGAGATACTAAAATCTTTTTTTTCTCTATGCCGAATCTAAAAGGAACTATTTTACATTTGTTACATTTTGTTTAAATTCAGATATTAATGTACTGAAAACAATGTTTTTGGGAACTAGTATTAAAAATTAGAAATATTTGTATAGCAGTAAAAAAACTTTTTAATCCCATTCATGGATATATATTGTTGTTGCCTTTTGCAGTCTTCTTTTTCATCCACCTTTTTTCTTATGGGCTTTCTAATCTTACTCGGGATTTCCCATGGTTATTTATAATTTTAAAATTTCGGTGTAAAAATGAGATTAGAATTTGTTTGAGTTTAAAATACAAAAAACTGTAGGCAAAAAAAAAAAAAAGGTTTAGAAACTAAAATATTACTGTACATGTTAGTTATCAGCTTTATTTATTCAAACACCAGTACTTTATTCTATTGTAGTTTTTTTTTTAGAACAAATTTATTGAAATTATAAAATCTGCTTTTTTTCTTATTGACAGATTACAAGAATAATGTACAATGTGACTTAGCATAGCATACAGAAAGCATTCAAGAACACAAATGTCCACAATAACTTGCAGACCCTGGTACTTGTGGTAGAATTTAAACACTATAAAGCTAGTGGTTTGCTATTTGGGTCAGGTTATGGCTGAAAAATAAAACAAAACAAAAAACAGAAAAAGGGGGGGGGGGGGATAAAATAATACCAGTTCCTTAACGGCCCAAGAAAAATTAGAAGTGACATTTATGTGTACCTCAGTTTGAGGTTTATCTATTGTAGTTTTTTTTAATTTTAGGGAATATGCAGGTTGCTAATTACCCCCCCCCCCTTATTTTGTGCTGCCTCCTTGAAGCATTCAGGAACGCCGGCCAAAGAAAAACTTTGGTTTTTGATGTGAAAACTACTTAGGTTCTTAAAATGTTTAATATCATCAAAATAGATTTCTGGTCAAAGAAAAAAAAATATATTTTTTCTAATCTTTTATAGGAACATGAAAGAAATGTTTATAGTGTGTATCAGAGATCAGTAATTATTTTTTGTTTTTCTTGGTAAACGCATTAAAGGGGTATTGTAATACAATAACGATATTTTCTAATGTATTAAAGCATTTTATTATTGCATGAATGTCCCTTTGTAACTTTACATTAGAGCTTTGTCTAGTTAAACTCTTTAACGGCTGTTACGCCACTCAAGATTGGCATACACAGGTAGCTGGTGATTGGCAATATACAAGCGTGTGTTTAATTCTGTTGCATGGGCACATATATGCAATATGAAGATTGTATTAATGTGTTAATAGGGACAGTAAAGACAATGAAATTGCAAGATTTTGTTATGCTGCCTTGCAATAAATGAACATCCTCTTTGTTTTTCTGCAACTGTTTTTCAATAGCCAAATTCCTTCCATTGTTTGTCTTATTTGAAGTAGCCAGTCTGGACTTATTTTTGAAGCAGTCAAAGCTTGTCACTGGTATTCTGTTAGAAAAATTTCAATTCTTTTGCAATTCTGTATGATATCAATCATGCTGAGGACATTAGGCACAGATAACAGGGAAGGGGTTGTTAACAGGACATAATGCATGCTCAAATTTGTTAGAGTATGTAATTTAAGACTATCGACCCTACTCTACTGTACACACAGTAGAAGTGCTGCTCGAGACCCACGGAGCACTGCTGGTCCAGAGTGGAAACTGCCACTGATACAATAAGTAGCATTGGTTGCACATCTGAGTCATGCGACTAGTGCTGCTGATTGGATCCCACAGTAGCGTAGGGTCGATAGTCTTAAAATGAAATGCTTTAACAAATTAGAGCAAAGAGAAATGTACATATTACGTAAGATCTTATATCACACAAATCTTATTCAAAAATGAAAAAGAAACAATACTCTCCTAAAGTGTAGACCACTGCCTTCTTGCAATCCCTCCCAAAAGACTGAAAAATAGATTCTTGATAATTTGCAGATGGCGCAGGTCTTGAAGATATACTTCAAATTGTAGATAGCTCTACTAAACAAAGGAAAACAGCTTGTCTTGTGTATTGAAGCCAAAATTTATAAGAGTGCAGTATACTCACTCCATATAATCTGTTATATCAGCAAGTCTGGATGGGAGCCTCTTGATAGGTGTAAATCTACCAAAACTGAGGAAAAATGAAAGCTCCAATAAAGCAATGTTAGCTACTCTGTATATAAACAAATAGTAACTTACTCCATTAAAACTTTAATTCCTGCAATGTCACAGCAGAAGAAAATAGCCAAAGAAAACTGAATTTCGATTAAAAAAAAAGAACAAAGCTTTAATATTTAGCTTATCTCAACGCGTTTCAACGTAAAAACGTCTTTTTTAAGAGCTTATAAAAACATATATAGATTGCCTTGCTGTGACAAACATTGCTGGTTTAAATACAATCAACACGGGTTCCCACTTCCGGTTTTACCGGAAATAGGACTCACAAAATTACATAGTCAAAAATTAATTTCTTGTTTATTTACGTTTTGGCCAGAGAATTCCTTTCACTAAATTTAAAATTGCACTATGTTGTTGTTCTACTGATAGTATAATTACATTTCAATAGAGCTGAATTCCCTGGCTAAAAAACCTGAACCAATCACAGTATACAAGAATTCAGTCATAACCAATAAAAACGATCCAAAATGAGTCCTCAATCAGGTAGTTATTTATGCGTCTGTTCCATTTCAGGTCCGGTTATGTCACATGTTTTTACGAACCAATCACAGAGAGTTAACCACATCCGGATGGAAAACAGTCATGTGTTATCCCATTCACCTATCGAAATGGTCGACTTGTGGGTGTTATCAAAAAAGGGGAATTCAGTTCCTTTTCAGGTCCGACCGAATCTATGGTGTATTTCGCTCAATCCGCCAATGATGAAACGATGTATGAAAACAATTAACCAATGAGTGCCTCCAGAAAACGTCACCTTGTTTCCACAAATATACCAATCTGCAGTGTTAATTACAAAAAACAAGTGAACAGTATTTGTTTCTCCAGTAAAAAAACTTATAATTATAGTGCTTTTAAAATAGATATTAAAGATGAAAGATTGAAAATACATTATATTACACCTATCAAGAGGCTCCCATCCAGACTTGCTGATATAACAGATTATATGGAGTGAGTATACTGCACTCTTATAAATTTTGGCTTCAATACACACAACAAGCTTTTTTCCTTTGTTTAGTAGAGCTATCTACAATTTGAAGTATATCTTCAAGACCTGCGCCATCTGCAAACTATCAAGAATTTAACAAATTAGTGAATGTAATTTTTTGACTATTTAAGGCTGCCATGTGCACTTTCAATTCTCATATTAGGAAAACCTTCAGTTTTCAATTCAGTTTAAATTGCAGAAAAGTTGTATAAAATAAATAATGAAAGCACATTGCAAGAATTGTGTATTTCACAAACTTAAAGGGACATTAAACACTAAATAAATGCTAGGTAGAATGATGCATTCAAAGAAAAGATTAGTCTGAGAATAACCTGTAGATTCATTAGCTGTTTAAAACTTTACACTTGTTTTGTCAATATTTAGGGGCCTATTTAACAAAGGTCTGTCGGACCTAATCCAACAGTGCGGATCATGTCCGACAGACCTCGCTGAATGTGGAGAGCAATACGCTCTCCGTATTCAGTATTGCCCCAGCAGCTCTTGTGAGCTGCTGGTACAACGTCGCCCCCTGCAGATTCGCAGAGGTCGCCAGCAGGGGGGTATCAACCAACCCAATCGTACTCGATCGGGTTGAGTTGCGGCGATGTCTGTCCTCCTGCTCAGAGCAGGAGGACAGGTTATGGAGCAGCGGTCTTTAGATCGCTGCTTCATAACTGGTGTTTCTGGCGAGCCTGCAGGCTCACCAGAAACACGGCCCTCAAGCTCCATCCGGAACTTGATAAATGGGCCCCTATGTGTCTCTAAAACAATGGAAGCTGCCATGTTGTAATTTAGGTATCCTTCTCTGCTGTGGCCAATTAGGGACAGTTATAAATAGGTCAATAGCATGTGCAGCCAATGGCTGTGTGGAATATAACAGTGTTCTGCACTTCCATTTCTAATAGGAAAAGGGAACAAAATAAATAATATTGCAGAGGTTTTTTTATATATACGATTTATCATTTTATATTAACATCTCAAAGTGTTAAATGTCCCTTTAAATATTTGATATTACAATTTTAAGAGTCTTTACTGACCCTTTAAAGCTGCTTACATTTTCCAAAATGAGAATTATTATTATTATTTTTTTTTTGCATACCTGATATTGAGGCATCCACTACTCTGTGTGTAATAAGAATAATATCCTCAATTGTATTGGTTGATTAAGTCAAGCCTCCATATGCTTTAATACAATAGGTTTATTTGCATAGAAGCATATATTTTTTTAATATAAACAAATACATTTAAATCACCTTCTGTTAGTGGCATAAAATAAAAAAATTGACTTTCAGACTCCTTTAAAGGGACAGTCTAGTATAAATTAAACTTTCATTATTAAGATAGGACTTTTAATTTTAATCAACTTTCCAATTTACTTTTATCATCAAATTTGCTTTTTTCTCTTGGTATTCTTAGTTTAAACTAAACCTAGACAGACTCATATGCTAATTTATAAGCCCTTGAGGGCTGCCTCTTATCACATGCTTTTTAAATCTCTTTTTAACACAAAGAGACAGAAAGTACACATGGGCCATATAGATAACACTGTGCTCAGGCACAGAAAGTTATTTAAAGGGACAGTACACTGTAAAATTGTTTTTCCATAAATGTATTTTAAATGACTTGTTATACCAACGGCAGAGTATAAAATATTTGAGAAATTGCATTTTCGGGTTTATTTGTGTATCTGAAGTAGCTGGTTTTGTGCTTTGAAACCACAACCTATTACAATGGGTTGAGCTTCAGGTAATATCAGATCTCATTATGTTATCACTTTTATGTACACAGACTTGCTTCCCTATCTTATATTTGTCTGGAACACCAAAGCTCAATACATAGAGAGAACAATGGCAAATTATCATTTTATTACTTAACTATCATGCCCCCCACTGAGGGTGTAATCTCTTCTGCTGGCTGTGTTTACTTAGGCTTGTCAATAGCGTATACGCCAGTATCAAAACTTTCAGTATAGGTTGGGAAACCACAAGCTAAATCAGCTATTTCAAATGCTGAAATATGAGTAAAGGAGCTACTTACAACCAATTTAATACACTCTAGCAGGTAAAAAGGATCATTGGGAATAATTTAAAGGGGAGAAAGTTTTTGGGTGAACTGTCCCTTTAAGATTTAGCACAAAACAATGCTAAATTTAAGACAATAGATAATAAACAGTCACAGTCATGTGATCAGGGGGCTGGAAGAAGGTTCTTAGATAAAAGGTAATCACAGAGGTAAAAAGCATATTAATATAACAGTGTTGGTTATGCCAAACTGGGGAATGGGTAATAAAAGGATTATCTATCTTTTAAACAATAACAATTCTATGGTAGACTGTCCCTTTAAGCTCTACAGAAATCGTAGTAACAGTCATTGGAATTACTCATGAGGTCAACATTTTTAATTTTAGTAAGAATGAAAAACAAATACACAGCACTGAATCATTTTTATGGGCTGCTATGTTACTGGATGTGGACTGCTGTTCAGAGCAGAGAGAAGAGGGCAGGTTTACAATACAAAGATCTTTTTATATGGCTGAAGTCACATTTCCTTAAATGCCCTAAGCTGATATATCTGAGCAATGTAAGCTAGCTCAGTGGGAATTTAAAGGCACATGGTACCAAAATTCTGAATCACTTGAACGTGATGCAGCAAGGGCCAACTCAAGATATTGTGCTGCCTTAGTCCGATAGTGCAATGACACCTCCTAGTAGTAGCATTACTGATTAGAATATCAACCTACTAGGGAAGAGATGCACTTGTCCCACCTTGCATGTGTATTGATGCATGATGAGGTTATCCTGCTGGGAGCCTGCAACTTACCCACAGAGATAGAGGACAGGAGTGGTCTTGGTCTGACATGTACTGGCTCAGTCACTGAAGTGCTGCCTGGGTCCTTTGGATCCACTTGGTCCCATGGTTGAACCGGCCCTGGATGCAGCATATATATCTATTAAAAGCTGACTAGAAAATATTACCTGATGTAAAAAAGGACATTTTACCCCATAATTTCTTCAGTAGCAGTATCCCATTGTAAATAGACTTTAAATGAGCCATACCTATAACCATATGCTAAATCACTTGAAGGATGCGGTATGACTATAAAAAGCTGTAAAAATATTACTTGGGCATCTCTATGTAAAAAAATTAAGATATTTTACTTCAAAACTTCTTCAGCTACTGTAAGTGCTCAGTGATCCAGACCTACTCTTTTTACAGTCATCTGCATTAAAAATAAACAATAAACTTCATCAGTGCTGAGGTCACACTTTGCTTTACTGTGATCTCAAGGGATTTTGCCATGATCACATGAAATTTTATAGTGCACGGCCCTGTGTGAGATAAAAATGAGGCGTGTAGATATGTCTATTTAGATCAATATGATAAACATTGGGTAATACAGTTAAGCAATACAATGTATAATAACTGATTGTGTCTGAGTAAAAGGTTATATCCTCCCTTTTTAATTTTAACTATTTTGAATAATTATAACATAAAAGTAAATAAGGGCTTCTTTAGGCATCTCTAATTGTTAATTCATACATAATTTTAGGTATTTTAAATAATTGCTCATTCAACCTATGATGCAGTGAATGTTCTAACACAATCTGCCAGGTGAAACAGGATGGATGTTACTGACTAATTAGGAAACTTTCCACTTGGAGAGATCTACTAAAGAAGGATTCTTCACAACACCATGTTTACTGGGTCCCAACTTATGGGTGTGTTGTAGGAGAGGATGTGTGGTGTGTGTCTGTTTTGTATGAGAGTGTGTGGTGTGTGTTATATGAGAGTGTGTATGTTGTATGAGAGTGTGTGTGGTGTGTTTGTATGTTGTATGGGAGTGTGTGGTGTGTTTGTGTGTGGTATGTTTGTGTATTGTATGAGAGAGTGTGTTTGTGGTGTGTGTTGTATGAGAGTTTGTGGTGTGTGTTGTATAAAGGTTTGTGTTGTATGAGAATGTGTGTGGTGTGTGTGTGTTGTATAAGAACACTCTCATGTGTGTTGTATGAGACGGTGTTTGTTGTATGAGAGTGTGTGTGTGTGTTGCATGAGACAGTGTGTGTGTGTTGTATGAGTGTGAGTGTGTGTTGTATGAGAGTGTGTGTGTAAATGTGTGTGTTTTATGAAATAGTGAGTGTGTGTTTTGTTGTATGAGATAGTGTTTGTGTGTGTGTGTTATTACTATTTGCAACACTTTTAAATTTAACCACAAACAGAAATAAAGTATACACACATTTTAGTCTTTGCCAAAAATTGCAGCTATCTTGTTCTCTATGACCTTAGAAATTTTTAGACCAAGCATAAACATAAGGTCACGATGGGATATGGTATTATTGCACTGGGTCTTTGGAAAAAAAATTGACGAAACCCTGAACTAAAGCATATCTACCAACATTTGAAATGAAAACAAATATAAGGACACTTTCCAGCAGATCATTCAAGTAAGTAAGTTGTGTTTTTTTAAACGTTGCACTATGTAAAATGTGACACTTTTTAACATTGTATTTGTATAGCCACTACAAGATTACACTGTCCGGAACGTGTTTAGTTGTAATATCTACTAGACCAAACATGTTCTATATTAATAACACATTTATTACAATGCGGCCGCAATATAATAAATATAACAAAGTAAGTTTACATTGTAGGGAATGGGGTTACTTTAATAATGCAGTTGCAATATGTTATTAAAATATAACACTGGTTAAGTTTGGTAGCAATATTAGAACTAAACATGTTCAGTACAGTGTAATCTTGTAGCAACTATACATATAAACAATGCTAAATTCAGTCTATTTTTAAAACACATTTTACATAGTGCAAAGTTTAAGAAAATACGCTATTGCAAAACAAAAAGGGATGCAGCTACTGTCTTCTACTGGATATTAATGTCCAAAACACAAAATCTTGTTAATAAAAAGAAATGAACACGCCAAAAGTTAAAAGCATGTTTATTTATATAACAAACTGACTTATATGAATGAATTATACTATAAAATAGTATATTATAGAACAAACTGACTTAAAATACATAATATACTATTTTATAGTATAATACATACATATAACACAGTATATACACATGTACAATGCATCCACAACAACCGAACTTCAGGGGAGGAAATAACGTTGGTGCAGTAGGTACTGTGGCACAAGGGTCCAAGTGCTGGGGGGGGGGGGCATAGCAGCCACTCTGTATGATATTTGCACTCCACTTTGTAATACCAGCGCACGCAAATGTGTGCTGGTATTAGGAGTGAGGTGTGAGTTTGCGTTCCCATTGCACGGAAGCATTGTGCGCACAAGATAGCGCTTCCAAAGACTCCAATGGGATCCTCATTCTGATGCCGTCATACACGGCACAGAACCTTAGCGCAGCGAAGGGGGTAAGTCACGCAGCGCTGGGCAGCAATTTTAAATATTTATATGTATATGCTTATATATATATGTATTTAGGTGTTAATATGTGTATATTCAAATATTAACACATACATATATATGTATCAGCATATACATATTTACAGGGAACACACAGTTCCCATAGACCGCAATGTAGAGGCACTTTTCAGTAGCTTTTTTTTTTTTCTAACACTCTACTCGCGCCAACTTTAGCCCCCAAAAACTGCCTAGTACAGTAATAAAAAAAAAAAAAAAAGTTATATATTTATTTTTTGATAAGGCACTAAAGTCATCTTTACCACACATTACAATACACTGTCCATTTAAAGAGAAACATTGCACTACTGGGAGCTAGCTGAACACACCTGGTGAGCCAATGACAAGAGACTGTGTGCAGCCACCAGTTGCCAGCTAGCTCCAAGCAGTGCATTGCTGCTGCTGAGGATATTTACACATATTTTTGAACAAAGGATGCCAAGAGAACACAGTGCATTTGATAATACTGTAGATGTGAATTTAAATGTGTCTTAATAAAATAACAAGCTCTATTTGAATCAGGCAAGTTTAATTTTGGCTTTCATGCCCCAAATGAATGCACTTTATGAAACCAAGGCTGTGATAAAGTTGTTATAAATATTTTTATATTTCATTTGGTCCATATGTCCTTTCAAAAAGACAAAAAATAGAAATCAGACAGCTCTTTATTACTCTGTCAGTTTTAATTTGGGGGTCAGATATATGCCAGACGCAGTTAACTAATACATGATTTTCTTCAGTTTCATAATGCACCATTTCTGAGCTATAATCTTGCTTGTTTTCTTTATCTCAGTTAAAAGCAACAGTCATCCATTAAAATTTAGAGCAAACCAGAGAAACACATGTCACAGCGTGGTAAGAATTGTTGACTTAGTGCATAGATCCAAAACAAACACAGGGAGAAAAAAACAACACAGCACTTTAACTCAGCAGTTTAGTATAGCATGAGATAGCTAGATAAGGAGACCGTTGGCTTCACTCAGTTATGATCTAATAAGGCATAATTCTTGGTTATGTGAGACAAGTATTTTCTTTTTCTGCGTTTGTTACACATCTATGACCAATGTACAATGTATAAAGTCTAAACATGTTAGCAGTGGAATAAAAGGCAGAACATGCAAAACTGGTCTAGTTAAAGAGACACTAAACCCATTTTTTTTCTTTAATTATTCAGGTAGAGCTTGCAATTTTAAGCAACTTTCTAATTTACTCCTATTATCATTTTTTCTTCGTTCTCTTGTTATCTTTATTTAAAAAGCAGAATACACACAAACAGTGTACAGCTCCACAGTATCACAGGTGCAGGTGGTGAGAGGGACTGTCAACCTCAATAATATGTAGAAAAATTAGAAAATCCACAGCACCACTGTAAGTTCTCAATGCTTTATTGAAACATCTTTATCCCATGCAGGTACAAAGTAGGTAGGCAGCAACGTTTTGGGATATTATCCCTTAATCATGCTCATGGAATGTAAAGCTCAGGAGCTAGCCATTTTAGGTTCAGCACCCTGGATAGCGCTTGCATATTGGTGACTACATTTTGCCACCAATAACCAAATGTAACCCAGGTTTGAACCAAAAATAGACTGGCTCCTAAGCTTTACATTCCGGCTTTTTAAATAAAGATAGCAACAAAACGAACAAAAATTGATAATAGGAATAAATTAGAAAGTTGCTTAAAATTGCTGCTCTATCTGAATCATTAAGGAAATAAATTGGGTTTAGTGTCTCTTTAAAGGGACTGTAGACTCTTTGGGGCATATGTATCAATCTCCGAATGGAGCTTGATGCCCCGTGCTTCTGGCGAGCCATAACCTGTCCGCCTGCTCTGAGCAGGCGGACAGACATCGCCGGAAATCAACCCGATCGAGTACAATCGGGTTGATTGACACCCCCCTGCTGATGGCCCATTGGCCGCGAGTCTGCAGGGGGCGGCGTTGCACCAGCAGCTCTTGTGAGCTTCTGGTGCAATGCTCAATACGGCGAGCGTATTGCTCGCCGTATTCAGCGAGGTCTGTCGGACCTGATCCGCACTGTCGGATCAGGTCCGACAGACCTTGATAACTAGAGGCCTTTGAGATTTTATATCAAACTTTCAGTATTTATTCTGCTCCCTTTTACTGTAATTTAATTCTGAAAGTTGTGGATTTTCCAATCCTAAAAATAGAAAGAGGATATGGCAGGTATCACAATCATAAACGTGCTAAATATTTGTCTCTAGTTTGTAGTTGTTATCTTATCATTTCTGCTGAAGCCAAACAGTGGGGATTTTATTTATTTAATACAACAGGGGCATGTCCTATCTTTTCTAGACATTTTATTGTGTTGTAAGACTGCAGAAAAAATATGTAATTATGAAGTGTTTACTGTCCTTTTAATGAATTGATCCACATAAAATCAAATGTGTAACACATTAAAACAGCAAACTGAGAGTATGAATAGGTTTTCTCATCTCATTCTAACACTGTATGGGGATATTTGCTAAATTATGGGTTAGAGGCTCACATGAGAACAGGGTTATGACACAGTCCGTATATAAAAAATAAATATAGAATTAAAAGGCCCTTTTATGGTAGAATTGTGTCTAATCGTGTGGGAATCTAATTCAGAATTAATTATTGCCATATGCTGGGCAAGAAACAGGCATACTAAATGCTTTTCAATGAATTTTAAGAAGCAAAAGATAGCCAGCCATAGCAAATATAAAACACAAACACTGATTCAGCATTGATGATGACTGCCTAAAATGAATGAGCACATTTTTTTTTCCTTTTAAAGGGACATTATAATGCACATAAGACTGGGAGCTAGCTGAACACATCTTGTGAGCCAATGTCAAGAGGCATATGTATTCACCTCTCATAAGCTAGCATCCAGTAGTGCTGTTCCTATGTATGCTTTTCCACAAAGGAAAAGATAATTAAGTACATTTGATAATAAAAGTAAATTAAAAAGTCTCTTAAAATTGCACGCCCTTTCTGAATCATGAAAGCTTAATGGGACATGAAACCCATTTTTTTAAATCTTTCATGATTCTGAAACAACCATTTTGCTTCTATTATCTACTTTGTTTTGTTCTCTTGGTATCTTTTGTTAAAAAAGAATACCTAGATAAGCTCAGGAGCTGCTGATTGGTGACTGCACATATTTGCATCATGTGATTGGTTCACCCAAGGTGTTCAGCTAGCCACCAGTAGTGCATTGCTGCTTCTTCAACAAAGGATACCAAGAGAATGAAGCAAATTAGATTATAGACATTAATTGGAATGTTGTTTAAAAATATATTCTCTATCTGAATCATGAAAGAAAAATCTTGGCTTTCATGTCCCTTTAAAGTTGGTGCTGATGAACCTCTAACTATATGTAGATGTTTCTGCAGTCTTACTTTTTCTCTTTATCTCTATTTCTTGCTCTTAAAAAAAAGCGTCTTGTATAAATATGAAAATAGTTGCATAATCTCCCATGAATAGGGTGACCATATTGATGCTTTAAAAAGGGACGCATATGAAAAATACATATGTCGGGGTTCTTATATAAAACCTTTCTTAAAACAGCCCTGACATATGTATTTTTCAAATGTGTCCTTTTTTAAAGCGGCAATATGGTAACCCTACTCATGAATCTTATCTTACACCTCTAACTCTGCTTATTGTTTTGTACTCTATCTATAACCAATGAAATAGCCCTCTTCTCATGCTACTAAAATGTACACTTGCCGATCTGATAGCTTCAATAACAATTTCCTTTTTTTTTCCAAATAGGTGATCATGCTTAAAATGATGTCCAACAACACTTCGGCCGAGCACTGCAAGAATTCATCATTAGTGCAGAGTTCAACATTACAGAAAGACTGCAATTTCTTCTTGACGGCAATTCGCCTGGCTTCTCTGAACCAAATACTCGATCCTTGGGTCTATCTTTTACTACGACAAATTCTACTAAGAAAATTTTGTCAAGTAGCAAACGCAGTTTCTAGCTGCTCAACCGACGGACATAAAGAACATCCAATGATATTATCAACTGAAATGAGACAGACTGACGGATGAATCTGTAATGCAAATTGCATGCTGAAAAAAAAAATCCGAAAGCTTTAATGTGAAACGGCTTTTGTGGCCTGACTTTCTTAGAATGAACTATATAAAGCTGCTAAGTGGGTAATATTTATTATCCAATGTGCCAAATGTCTAAATTGTGTAAATGCAATGAATATATAAAGAAGAGTATATATTAATATAGTATAAAGCATAGTATTATGACAGCATGTTCTACAAGGGGTGAAACGCGATAAAATAAAGATTGCTGTAAGGAAAGAGGCCATTTCCCCCCCCCCCCCCCCAGAATGTCCCTTTAAAATAATACAAACGCTTCTTTTTTTAAGTCACATAACTTTGCATGATAAATTAATATGACATATAAAAACTTCAGGCTAATGATAACAGTAATTATTACACGTGCACACACAACATTTTTGGTTCGGCCAAATCTTTATTTCCGAATATTAAAAATATTTTGTATTTTGAATATTCAGTGCCGGTGCTATTTGATATTTATCTCTTTTTAAAAGAAATGACTACCGACCATTTGTGGAACATTTACCTTCATTTTTATTAAACAAATTTATATGTTCCAAAGCTACAGGTGAAAAAGTAATTTTATACTTACCTTTAGCGAGCTGAAGAGCCGCATTAACCGTCTAATTCACAGAACCCTGGCCGCGCTAATAGAAGAATTAGTGAGGCTGCTCCCAGGAAGGACCTGCACTAAAAGATCTTCTTCTTCAGTGCAGGCCATGGAAGCCGCCACTCTTATGCCTCCTATTAGTGCTGCCGATCTCTATGAAGAAGAAGAGCGGGTTAGCGCGGCTCTCCAATGTTTTAAAGATAAGTATTCTAACTATTTAAAGGAAATGAATAAATACTGACAAGTGTGTCATTCTTTGCTTTTTTTTAAATGTCATGCTTTATTCATTCGGATATTCGTTCTGTTAAAACGAGACTAATATCTGTGTTTCGTTAATGAGTATGAATTCGTAACGAAACAAATGCACGTGTCTAATAATTATGAATAAAGTAAGTTTTTTCCCACTGAAAAATAGATACAGTTAACACAATGGGGCATATCTATCAAGCTCTGTATGGAGCTTGAAGCCCCGTGTTTCTGGAGAGCCTGAAGGCTCGCCATAAACACATGTTATGAAGCAGCGGTCTAAAGACCGCTGCTCCATAACCTGTCCATCTGCTCTGAGTAGGCGGACAGACATCACCGCAACTCAACCCGATCGAATACGATCGGGTTGATTGACACCCCCTTCTAGCGATTGGCCGCAAATCTGCAGGGGGGCAGCGTTGCACCAGCAGTTCACAATAGCTGCTGGTGCAATGCTAAATGCGGAGAGGGTATTGCACTCCGCATTCAGCGAGGTCTGTCGGACATGATCCGCAATGTCGGATCATGTCCAACAGGCCTTTCATAAATAGGCCCCAATGACCTTGATTTAATAATAACGCTGGATAAAACCAATATGTTGCAAAACACTGTGACTTGAAAATAGTGGAATTCCTAAAGATTTGTCCTCATCCCTCATCCCATTCCATGAGTCACTCATTATAATAAATGGTGCATCATCTATATTGTAACTGTTCAACTCTCGACATATTGAACGACAATCATAAAACCACCTTTAAAACCTATCACAAAAAAACAAAAAAAATTGTCAGAAAAACCGTCCACTCTAACATATGCAAAAAAAAAAAAAAAACATTTAAAGAAAACGTTTATCAGCTTTGAAAATGCAAGAAATGACTGCTAGATTATATATGTCATAGGGTCTATATGAATTCCCTATTAAAACAAGCCATGACTACGGCTACATGCTGAAACACGTAGGCTTATTTCTTCTTGACACATTAACTAGTGTTCTCCTTTTAACTTGACTAATAAAAGTTAAGTTTTATTAATAAAACATACCAGCCACGCCTCTAGAATGCCCATGGCCAGTCCTCATGACACCGATTGGTTTATTCGTTGAGACTTTTCTACAGTTACAAACATTTACATAAACTGCTTTGCAAGTGTGTTTCCTAAATTGTGCAGTTGCACTTACTGTTTTTGCACGTAGCTAAACGTTTGTGTTTGATGAACAAGATATCAATATTAATCAAAATTTACATTTCACTCCTGTTGTTAAAAAAAACTTACCTTTTAAACTTGACAGCAGCTCCAGCTTCCTCCGGTCGTCGCAAGCCATTTCTGATGTCAGAAATGATGGATAGGTCATCCTCCAATCACAGCTTCCCCCCCAGGGGAATCAGTGTCTGATTCAACGCTGTGATTGGAGGAAGCCGGATTCCTAATTTTAGACCCAGGAAGAGGCTTTCCAATGGGTGAAGGAAGCTGGAGCTGCTGTGAAGTTTAAAAGGTAAGTTTTTTTTTTTCACAACAGGAGTGAAATGTAAATTTTGATGAATTAAAGTGCCCCTGTTTTTAATCGAATTTTTAAAAACTGGGCACTTTAGCATCAAAATTTACATTCACTTTAATGGCAAAGAAGGTCTATTAATGGAACTGTTAAAAATTCAGGTGAAGTGATGCTCAATAAACTTCGAAAATGACCTCACCTTTACAATTAGGCCCCTCGTCAACCTCACAATCGTCTATGAATCTAAGCCAATAGTTTGCTTATGAGCACTTACTGGTTGTTGATTAGTGGATTCCTATTCACGTCACTGCTGATTGGCTCCCCAGCCATGTTCTTCTTTAGGTGCTAGAGTACATTGAGCATGGGAAAACAAAATTAATTATATTTTCATCTACTTTGCAGGGGTTAAAGTTAATGTAATCTTGAGCATAGTCGCTCAAGTCATAGGATATAATTTAAAAAAAATAATGAGACTTTCATTCATCAAATGTGTAGTATATACTTATTTTATGAGATTTTTACCTTGTAATGCTATAAGGATAAGCGCCGTTCCTCTACCCGCCATATTTATCAATTGAATAACAGATGACAAATCTGCAATCCACTAATCTCTGTTTCCCCCGGGGCGTTCAGCCCCTTTGCGCAAACGTCACGGCCCGGGGGGAAACAACGATTAGTGGATTGCAGATTTGTCATCTGTCATTCAATTGATGAATATGGCGGGCGGAGGAACGGCGCTTATCCTTATAGCATTACAAAGTAAAAATCTCAGAAGATAAGTATAAACTACACATTTAATGAATGAAAGTCTCATTCATTTTTTTAATTCTATCCTATGACTTGAGCGACTATACTCAAGTTTACATTCACTTTAAAGGGACCCTGAATCCAATTTTTTTCTTTTGTGATTCAGATAGAGCATGGAATTTTAAGCATCTTTCTAATTTACTCCTATTATCAAATTTTCTTCATTCTTTTGGTATCTTTATTTGAAATGCAAGAATGTACGTTTAGATGCCGGCCTATTTTTGGTGAACAACCTGGGTTGTTTTTGCTGATTGGTGGATAAATTCATCCACCAATAAAAAAGTGCTGTCCAGAGTTCTAGACCAATAAAAAAGCTTAGATGCCTTCTTTTTCAAATAAAGATAGCAAGAGAACGAAGAAAAATTGATAATAGGAGTAAATTAGAAAGTTGCTTAAAATTGCATGCTCTATCTGAATCACGAAAGAAAAAAATTGGGTTCAGTGTCCCTTTAAATATAATTGTAACAAACATTTGTTTAATAACTTGCTCCAACAAATTATAGCATTTTATCATTGCACTAAAATGTCCCTTTAAGCTATGAGCGTCACTTTTTTAAAAATTTAGTGACGTTTAGTTGGAAGCTCTCTAAACTTATTTTTTTATTTTATTTCTCATGAAAAATATATAAACAGCAAATTGTCTGCAATAATTTCAGTTTGTGCTTTTAAGGTGGCATAGTACAAATTTAGTTTTATTTTGTAAATAAACTGCAGCCAAAAATATTTTTGGCATGAGAAAAGGGTTAAGGCCCACTAATGTCAAAATTTAAACTTTCATGATTCAGATACAGCCTGCAGTTTTAAGAGTGTCAAATTTACTTCCAATATTCAATTGTGCATAGGCTTTTAAATGCACACTTTCTGAAGCACCGCTCCTACTGAGCATGTGGAAGAGTTTACAGTATATGTGTATTTAAGTCTGTGATTGGCCCATAGCTGTCACATGATACAGGGGGCTGGCAAATTGAAGAAAAGTTTTAAGTTTGTTAGAAAATCTATTGCATATTTAATATTCGGAGTAAGAGCTAGTACATTTTTATTATGCATTTGTTGATTATATGCAATTCTACTATACTTAAAGGGACAGTCTACTCGAGAACAGACTTGACAGACTTTTTGCATTTTAGCCAATCAGTACTGACTCATATATAACTCCATGAGAGTGAGCAAAATGTTATCTATATGATACACATGAACTAGCGCTGTCTAACTTGAAAAACTGTTAAAATGCACTGAGATAAGAGGAGGCCTTCAACGTCTTAGAAATCAGTTTATGAGCCTACCCTAGGTTTAGCTTTCAACAAAGAATACCAAGAGAACAAAGCAAACTTGGAAAGTTGTTTAAAATTGCATGCCCTGAATCATGAATGTTTAATTTTGACTAGACTATCCTGTTAATTTAAGTGAAAGCTGTTTACATTTTAACTGAATTAAGAGGAAGTGCATGATTGTGTCCTAGGACAACACTTTTTACTGGCAGGGACCCTCGTAAAAAAGATTGTTTATTCAGCACATGATTATCCATTTATTAAAAAAATATATATATAGAGAGAGAGAGAGAAAACTGTTATAACAAATTGTGGAAGAAATTCCATGGCTTGTCAACCTTAATTAAAGCTACAAATAAAAAGGGTAGTAAGCATGCAAGCTCATGACCTCTTGTTGATGCATGTATGACAATACTTTGCTGGCAAAGATTAACTTATTCATTAATTGCCAAGTGCATGATTACTTCTTGTTTAACTGCAACGGGGGGAGGGGAATAAAACCTAAACACAAATATCATTTTGAGCTTCAAAATATTCAGAAAATGTAAAAAGTTGTGCTGGAAATCTATTTTCAAAAAACAAAATGTGAAATAAATTTCAATTTTCTAAAACAAAATAAATATGTTCATTGCTTTTTTTTTCCCGATTCTGGTAGTTGCGGAGTTAATGGAATGTGGAGGGGATATGGTTTCCCAAGCATGTGTTTTTTATCTTTCTTCCTTGTAATTGGCAATTAAACTTATGGCCTCTGGTATTTTAAAACTTATACATATTAAATGAATTTAATGTCTCAATGTGGGGACATTAATTAAATATAATGCTTAAATAATTTAATATACTATATTAGATCTGTGCATGACTTGTAACCATTACATTCCAAAAGATGATATTTCTTACACATTATGCTGTTAGGATTGATGCAAACCTTAAGGCGGAAGAAAGACAATGTTTTGCTATCTTATGTCTAGTTTATATTGCTCTTGTTAACTTGTGATAACCACAGGTATCTTCATCTATCATTCAAGTCTATGGAGATGTTTTACATTACCATCAGTTTACACAGTTTATAACAGCAATGGAAATAGGGTTGCCACCTTTAGTTCAGGCCAAACCCGAACACTATTGTGCTATGCACAGTACAGATTTTTTTTGCAGAGTATACACTATGTATAATAGCACGTAAACACAAACTCACACATAGATATTCACACTCTCACACACTCTCTATCTCACACACTCTCATACATGCTCACACTTTCACATACTTTCTCTCTCACACACACATTCTCTCCCTTTCACGTACGCACACTCACACACACACTCACACACACATTCTCTCCCTTTCACGTACGCACACTCCCACACACACACTCACACACACATTCTCTCCCTTTCACGTACGCACACTCCCACACACACACTCACACACACATTCTCTCCCTTTCTCTTACACACACACTCCCACACAAGAGAGAAATAACTGTAGGCATGTGCAGGATATTGCAAATGCACAATGTAACCTTTTTTAACTGTGGCTATTTCCCACCAAACCTGGACATTTGCATATCCAGGCCTGACTTAGAATTAAACCCGGACACACAAATGGAAACTCAAACTGTTCGGGTCATTCCTAGACAGGTGCCAAACCTAAATGGAAATTAGGCCTTAGATTCTTTTTGTATTTCCTATCCGAAAGGTTAAGTCAATTCTAAAACCTTGACCGGCTGTACACATGAATAAAACACATATAAACATAGTATGGGTTATAAAGGCCACAGCTTTATTTGTAAACAAAAAATATTAAATATAATGATAAATACCATAACTACAATCAAATCCCATAGCAGTGTTTGCCCCCACAGAAGCCTCAACATCCCAAACAAGTAAATAGGTCCCCAATAAAACCTCTCCAGATCAACAAGGAGGAACCCTCACAAAACCACTAAACCTAGCATAACCAAGCACCCCCTCCCCTCCCATCAAAATATGCTAAGATAAAAAACTCACCTAAAAAAAGGACTGGGAGGGAACTTCTTGCACTTTACCTCCTACTAATATCCCACCCCCTCTACATGACCTAGTAAACCAACTTCACCCCTAACTTCAAACTGACCCCTCCCACTCTGTTTGCTGCTTGGGTCCAAGAATAAAATGACACCCCTGAACTCTATGCACACTACAGTCTTGACGCAACCAGAGTCAGATGCCTCAGAGATTAAAAATTAAGCATAGTAGATTCATGTCTCTATTATTTAGAATTTGCTCTCCCTTTGCACTGCTCCTGTCAACTGTTGCTTTTGTCCTCTAGTCCCACCTGGTCCAATTATAGAGCTGTCCCTGTATTGTAAGAAATTAACATATTAGTTGAGTATAAAAATGTTCACAATACTTTAACACCTTATTTGCTACAATTGTTTTTGAATGTCCAAACTCCCCAACCACTTATTTTATTTGTAGAGCCAATTGGAACTTGTTACTGGAGTAAACTAAGCTTGCCACTGTTATTTTGTTAGCAACTGTTGCATTGTGTTGCTTTTTCTTATCATCAATACTTAGGCCTATTTCAAGGTTAAAGGGACAGCAACAGTTTTATAAAAAGCAGACACTAAAACATTAACTGAAAGCTACAACACCTCATGCCACTCAGCTACTGGTGTAAGCAGCTTTTTTTTGTTTGATTTTATTTTCCCCTTAGCAGCTCACTCACAGTGTAAGACATACCTCCCAAAATTTGTAGCTGGTTATCCAGGACTTAGGAGGTTGAGGTGGCCCGTCACTATTTTATATGTGGGGGTTATGAGTGGATAGTACGGGTGGGTGAGAGTGTCTCTGTGGTCAGTGGGCGTGTCTGTGTGGTTCACAAGTGTATCCAGTTGGTGGAAGGGGCTAAGGGAAATCCAGCAATTCGGCTCTCTTTTTAGAGACAAAGCTTAGAATGAGGGACTATTCCTTACAAATCGGGATTGTTGGGAAGTCTGGTCTAAGAGAAGCCACCACACATGTTTTATTTATATTAGAATATGCGGTAGCATCTCTCAGACTGTGAGGGGGATGCTGAAGAGAAATTTGCAAATGGTGGTTGCCTTATAATTGGTAGAACCATTCCTTGCTTAGTAAAATTTAATAATAATTAAAAAAAATATGCTTAGAGTTGGGCATCTGGCACCAGCAGCTGATCAGCATATTTGCAGGTAATATAAAGTTGTTTTCAATACTTTTCTGGGACTATTGTGGTCTTCAGTTAACCCCTTTATCCAATATGATGTGAATATATATATATTTACGCCATGCGGGAGGAAGCTCATTGTACGGAATAATGTTTATATACGTTGCAGTTGCAGGAAGCGCCAGCAGTCTCGGCTGTCAAGTGACAGCCGATAGCTGCTCTTCCTGAGCTGCAGGTATCTGTCTGCTTATGGAAATGGAGCACTGTTCCTCAGTGAATTCTCGGTGGTGGTGGTTGCTCCTATTTGACTCCTAGGTGGGACCTCGGCAGAGGCTCCTCCTCAGCAGCAGCGGCTTCTTTTCTTTCTGCTCTTCATGTTGACCCGCACTCGTTTTTTTCTGTCAGTTTCCCCCTTTCATAGGGGTATCTTGGCAGTTCCACTGGCTGATTGTTTTTAAAAAATTCACATCTGCCAATAGAAGGATTTTTACTTTTTTTTTTTCAGCCAATAGGAAAAAAATTCTATTTGCTGATTGATTTTTGAAGAGTGAATGTAAGAAGAGGCACCGCCACCACTGAGGAGGACTCGCCACCGCTGCTGAGGGAAAAGCAGCATATTATCATATTATACAATAAAATACACATAAATAAATCATTGTATACACATGTATCCCCACTGCTTCTATAGGTTTAATAGTAAGTCGTTTTTTTTGTTCTTTATTAACAAGGTAGACCACAGAGATAACAAATAGATTGGTGTTCCATGGCAGTTTGATGGGCATTCCATCAAAGTACCCTGTATTTTAATGGGAACACATTGCCATGAGTTTCTAATATTGAAAGCATGGCCCTCCATGTTAAATGCACTTTTTCAGCCATATCAGTCTCGCCAGCTTTTCAGTGGGGAGAATTTCCATTGTGAGAAATCTAGTGTTACTACACAAAAAACATTTTTTTTATTTAAGCCAACACAAGTCTATGCTCCTATAGATTTAATAATATTTTGTTTTGTTCTTTATTAACAAGGTAGATCGCAGACATAATGAATAAATAGGCATTCTGTGGGAGTTTGATGGGTTATTAGTGTTGTGTTGGGGCTTATGGCACTTTAAGGGTTAATAGTGTAGTGGGGTTAGATTGCGTTGGGACTTATGGCACTTTAGGGGTCAATAGTGTAGTGGGGTTAAGTTGCATTGGGACTTATGGCTAATAGTGTAGGGTTGTGTGGTGGATTAATTGGGTTGCTCTTTTTGCATTCAAATAGGAAGGAATATACACATGTATTAAAGCTTTTAATGAATACATTATTTCTTTATTCTTATCATTTTTGTAGGCTGTCATCCTTTTATTGGGTTGTGTACCAAAGGCTCGAAATAGGCAATGTACATGTGTAACATGTGTAAAAGGGATAATAAATATATTACATCTTTGATGTAGATAGAGATGCTGCTTATATCGCCAGTATCAGTACAGCATAGCCACCCACAGAGATGTATAGTAAATCGCCTCTTGGCAAGTCTGCCTTCAAACACTGATTTCAGCCATTTTTTAATTTCCACTGGCAATCTTGATTCTGCGACAGATCCTTTTTAAATACCGGTATAAAACTAGTTCAATGATGTTCTGAAAATATGAGTAATATTAAAAGGAAGTTAAATACTGAAATCAACAGAGACATTCTGTACCTGATTGGGCACATTATATGCCTAAACTTTTAAGTTATGATCCAAATTACATTTAAATGTATATTATGTAATGAAAATAAATTAAAGCCTAATTACAGATTGCCACTCCGTCCTCTATTTATTTAGAACAAAGTACCTTGTAATTACTTTTTGTTACAAAATGAAATATTGATGCTTGAATTAATTACCTGCAAGGCAAAGTGTGTGTGTTATTAATATTCCTTTCCTCATGACAAATCAGGGTTATATCCATTTTGAAAACCTTATTAAAACTTCAGTTATACATAACAGTTAATGTGTCATGCACTGTTTATATTTAGAGAAAAAATGGGGTAATGGTGCTCATATAATAAATACCACAATAATTAATATATGTCTGACATAATAAATGGTGCAATAGCCACAACATAATTTGATAATAAATTGTTCAAGAAAGTGGGCAATATAATAAATTTCACCCAAAGAATTGCAGGTGCACTCAATCAGTTGTGAGAAAAAGGGGTTATTTATTCTAAAATTCCAACCTTCAGACAAAACTCATTTCTACAACCATTAAGTTAATGAAATTGTTTTATGGAAATCACATGCAAGTAAATACAAAATATCTGCATATGTGAAACAAAGCCGGCATCAAAAAGAAGTATGGACTCAGGGTCATGGAATTATATATTCCAAAATGGTAAATGCTGAAAGATAGTCCACAGACACTTCAAGATCCGGAATAAATCAAACAGGGAAAGGGGCAGGTACACAGTCATAAGGGCAATTACACACATTCATAGTAAAGTAAGACTCCCAGGGGTTAACCCGGTTTGTGCAATGAGCTAGATTACAAGTGGATTGCTATTTAGGCGTAAACATCGCTAGAAGTAATCTTTTCTGCATATGAAGGTTAGCGCACGTATTACAAGTTGAAAGTAAAATTTTTACGCAAGCAAAACCGTATGCGCGCTAACCAAAGGACTTTGGATATCGCGACCATGCTTAGCATTCGCACCATTCGACTTTAATGGAAAAGGTAGATAAAAAGGATCTAACACTTATCGCTTACAGGGTAACGTGACAGGAGTTATAAATATTCAAATTCCAATGTACTTCACATACAATTATTTTTATTTTTATGTTAAATAAATATTTCTTTATATATCTATACCTGTATATCTATTCCTATAGATATATATATTTTACATTAACATTATCAGATATATATAGAAATATATATTTAATAATAAAAATTACATTTTTTTTCTATGTGAAGAACATTGGAATGTAAAATATGCATAACCTGATACAGATTTCGCAATGTAGGTCATGTTAGCGCACATGAAGATGGTGTGTTATAAAAATATTAAATATGAAATATTTAATAAAATATTACTAATAATTATTAGATACAGTAAAATATACATATATTTTTTTAAAATATTTTAGTACATCTATAATAATTATTTACATTATTTATTTATATTTTGCAATATATATATATATATATATATATATATATATATATATATATATATATATATATATATATATATATATATATATATATATATATATTGCCCCTCCTGCAGACGCCCATGCCCAGTATATGATGTTACCTTAACTTTCATGCATTCCCACTAAACTAACCAACAATACCTGCTGTCCTTGGACTCTGCTTTTGCTGTAGCTCTTGGTACCTTGTTGCTGGATTGATCTCACGGTACCTGATCTTTGGCCTGTCCTTTGACTTTGCTCTTGCTTTACCCCTTGGTACCTTGTTGCTGGATTGATCTCACGGTACCTGAACTTTGGCCTGTCCTTTGACTTTGCTCTTGCTTTACCCCTTGGTACCTTGTTGCTGAACTGATCTCCTTGTACCTGACCTTTGGCTTGTCCTTTGAGACTGCTTTTCCTTTACCCCTTGTTACCTTGTTACTGGACTGATCTCCTGGTACATGACCTTTGGCCTGTTCTTACTTTCAATTTATCTTGTGTTATTAAAACCCTTAACTTATTTTTGGTGACAGTGCAGTGTAGGATCTATATACAGTAACTGAGGGGACAATACACAATGTAGGGTTCTGTGAAACTGAGGAAACAATGTAGGGTTTGTAAGACCAGGAAGGCAATATGGGGATTGTATAACTGAGAGGAGAATACACAGTGTAGGGTCTGTGTGAATGGGGGGGGCACTATAGGGTTTATGAGTCTGAGGAGGAAATATGGGGTCTGTGTTACTGAGGAGACACTAATACACAGTATCGGATCTGTGTGACTGAGGGGACAATATAGGGTTTGCAAGACTGAGGGGGCAATGCACAGACATATAGGGTCTGACTGTGAGACTGAGGGGACAATAGGGGGTCTAAATGACTGAGAGAACACTAATACACAGTATAGGGTCTGTGTGGCTAAGGGGACACTATTCAGGTGGTGGGTCATCCATAATCATGTTAAAAAACTGCTTCACACTCTACTCTCCCCGCCTTCTCCAGACCATTAAAACAATTTGGCCCCTGTGGGTGCGGCTCCTGGACCAGTTTGAGGCTCTTATGTGCCCATGTGCACACAGTGCCGTAATAACGGGAAGCTGGTGTGGCTGAAGGACCACAGGGGCTGGTGTGAGTGGCAGAACTGCTCCTGCCCCAAGTGCTCACAGCCTCCATCATTACAGAGAGACGTCATATCCTGGCAGCCTACAAACTGCTGGCCGGGCTCTGCAATAAAGATGAGTATAAAGTTTATCTTGGCACACAGGATAGGGGTACATGGTGTTTATAGGTGAACAAAGGAGAGACTGTGGGGCTGTGAGTAGCTTGTGCTGGAACTTGATGTGGGGCGGGGGCGGGACTCAGGAGGAAAGCAGTAGCAGAGATATTTATTCTCCAGGTAGTGAGGTACTATTTTTCCAATGGTAACTGCAAGAAAATAGTGCAGAAACGCTGTTCCAATGCGTTCCCACTGGACTCAACCCCCACATAATGCGCCTTAAGCTTACTCATGTTGGGTTAGCGCACATGAAGTATTAATGTACTCCTGACAGTTATATGTGCAAACCGTGTTAAATTTGATTGCACTCATGTGGTTGCATTAACTTTCAACTTGTATTATGAGCGCAAGTCAGTGCAGGCGCAAAATTCCTATACCGCTAGTGTGCAAATGTTTGCGCACCACTTGTAATATAGCCCTATATGTATACACACAGAGGAAGACCACAATAAGTGAGACGATCAGTTAAAAACAAAAATAAAGATTGATAATCTTCTAATAAAAAAAATAATATAAAATTATTAAAGTGTGGGTATATTTTATTTTTAAAAAATCTATAGGGTATACAGCTATCCAATACAATATACAGTGTATATCTATATATATATATACTAGTTGAAGGATCCAAGCACTCACTGTTAGTTTGTAATGCCTGGGTGCGTGCACTCTATGGTAGATAGGTAGAAACGTCTCAAGTAAAGAAGAGGTACTCACAGGTCTTAATAAGCATAAAGGTTTTATTGGTTCATAGGTTAGGTTAGACCTAACCTATGAACCAATAAAACCTTTATGCTTATTAAGACCTGTGAGTGCCTCTTCTTTACTTGAGAAGTTTATATATATATATATATATATATATATATATATATATATATATATATATATTAGAACACAGGAGAGCACTCTCACTTAACAGCTGAACTGCCAGGGTGCTAGTACAGAATAAACAAAAGTAACAAAAACTTGCACTCGCTGGTCTTTTTAACCCTTTAAGTGCTAATGACGGCTCTGAGCCGTCACAGAGTTTCTCACTCTGGTGCTAATGACGGCTCAGAGCCCCAGATCTCCCACCTTGAGGGAGATCTGGGGGCTCCTTACTGCTCCTACCCCAGCGATCGTGCCTGTAGAGTGACAGGCATCGCCAGGGCTTCACGTGATGCCCAGTGACGTCACGCGCAATTACGTGATGACGTCACCGCGCAACTTTATTTATACTTAACAATGTTAAGTATAGGAGGAGGGGGCATGCTGCTCAGGCATCTAAGCAGCTACAGACCCCCAAGACCCACTGTTGGAAAGGTAATCGCCTAACCTTTCCAACAGTGTCTTGGGAGTCTGTTAAAAAAAAAAAGTTAAAAAATGTTATTTTCAAAAACAAAACAAAGAAAAATAAGAAAAGAAAATATTAGCACCCAGGTGGGAAATGGCTTAGCAGCCAAAGGGTTAAACACTCTTTACTGTGAAAATATAGTGACGTTTCAGGGACTGAGGAAGGGGATATTTTGTCCCTGAAACGTCACAATATTTTCACAGTAAAGTGTGTTTAAAAAGACCAGCGAGTGCAAGTTTTTGTTACATATATATATATTTATATACATATATATATATATATATATATATATATATATATATATATATATATATATATATATATACATATACACTCACTAGCCACTTTATTAGGTAAGCTAAAACAACATACAATAGGGTGCGCAAATATAATATTAGGTGCACAAAAATGGAAGAGAGGGGGGGTATCACTGTGTGTAGTGATTGAGAGTGCTGGAATAGCTGAGTGTTCAAATAGTGTTCATGGTATAGTATGAGTGTTGTATAAAGAAAGTGATAAGTGTTAGAAGGAGATCGTATCCTTGGTTTAAGAAGTGTTTTGAGTGTCGTGACAAAAAGTGAACTCAAGGAGTGATATTTTCATACGCCACTTGGAAAATACAAATCTATATTTGTATTAATATTAATATCAAGCTACACAAAAAAGTCCAGATAAAACAAATGAATAAACGTTGGGTAGAGTCGCTGTTACAATCAGCAAATGTGTCAGGCAGCTTCACTCCAAGCCGGTGGTAAATCGGATAATCTGTAATATTAGAAATGAAAGAGAGAGCGCCTAATGGTGTGATATCGTTTAAGACCAGATAGATATGATTACTATAACATCCGCCAAATGGATACTCACAAAAGAGTTGGCACTCACAAGTAGTGCATACAGGCAGGCTGACCTTTGTACAGCAGTCAGTACGCTGAATCTGTCAGATTAGTGTTGTAGATCTGTTGTAATAGAAGAGGGAGAGAGTGCCTAATAGTGCAATATCGTCTGTACCAAAAGCGACACACAGAAAACAGGGGGGGCAATCAGGTGGATACTCACAAAAAAGTTGGCACTAACAAGTAGTGCATTCGGGCAGGCTGACCTTTAGACAGCAGTCAGTACGCTGAACTACTAGGATTTGTATCCCTCTGACCAGTAGTATGATAGTTTGCAGATTTTTGTAGATCTTGCTTGTCTTTGGCACCCAAATTTTCTGCACGATAAACGTCTGTGGCACAGTGGTTCTGTGTTAACCAATGATCCTGGGAGAATAATGGAGGTACTCCAAAGAATACACCTGAAGCTGTGTGGTGGCTCAGAGTGTATATGGATCAATTTTCAGTCCATTGAATTCATAATATAAAAACAAACTGAACAAAAGAGAAGTCAGCGAACAAATGCTAGGTGATTTATATTATAAAAGTATTTATTTAAAGCTAAATACAACGCGTTTCTCGGCTGTAATGCTCACTGGCCGTTTCCTCAGGTAAGTATACAAGGTATAGCGGGAAAAAGATAAAGTTAGAAACATTGTTACGCTGACAACTAGAAATAATATTTGTGGTTTACAAATATAGAAAACAACTGAATTTTAACATATTAAAAACAGAGAACTTTTGTTGCAATTTAAAATCATTTGGTAAAAAAACAATGTGAAAGAAATTATATGCTGCACTACGTGAATATATTTATAAGGTACAATGTACTCTGCGATTGTTCCGATAGCGATAGAAATTGATCTACGAACAAATACATATGTGTGATCAATGTATTATGTGCTTAGGCTTTTGCACGGACTATGTAAAAATAGTATTATGATATCAGTGCTGACACGATATCCGCGCTAACACAAAAAGAGAGAGAAAATTATTTCGTGGCACTGTTTGAATGTATTCAAGATGGTATTATATAACCATTTACCTTTTTTAATATGTAAATATAAATGTTCAAAAAAACGCTGGCAATTATTCCGACCATAAGGATAATAGATTGGTCATAAATGTCAGAATCATATGGTAAGTTTGATATATCGAGTGTACTAATATATGATGTATAATATATAGAGTTTTTAAGCTAACTGTATTGTTATGGCATTATAGCATCTGTGCTGACACAAAAATAATAATAATAATAATGATTATATGTGCATGTAATATCTAATTGTGGTGAGAGTCTTGCCATATGGGACAAGTAGCTGATAGAAGCTATAGTTATGTCTACAAACAACAGACATAATAGTTTACCTAACCAAAAAACAAAAAAATTAGCAAAATCATCAGAAATTGTGAACAAATTATAATAATAAACTTGTCAATTGAAAGCTGCCAGATCAATATTTGAATTCAAGCCTGCTGGCCATAAGGTATTTAGTTTATGGATCCAAAAAGTTTCACATTGCCTTAATTTTATTAGTCTGTTGTAATCTGTTGAAGGGGGTATATAGTCTATAGGATTAAATTTGTAAATTTCAGGGTTGCCTTGATGTTTATATAGGCAATGTTCAGGTATGCTGTGTTTGACTTTTTTCTTTTTACAATTTTTACAGTTACGTAAATGTTCTCCCCATCGTATTCTGGCCTTTCTTGAGGTGCGACCCACATATTGTACCCCACAAACACACTCCAGTACATAGACTATAAAGCTAGAGTTACAATTAAGAAATTTCTTTATGGGAAAACTTTCCCCAGTGGTCGTTGAAGAGAAAGTTTTTTGCCAGATTGTATGTATTTACAGGTGTTGCAACCTCTCTTTCCACATTTGTAAACACCTATGTGACTTAGAAAAGTAGTTTTTGTGGTGGATGTTTTTTTGGAAATTATATGTTTAACTTTTTTACTGGGAGCTAGCTTGCTCCTCAAAGTGGGGGCTCTGGTGTATGTAATTTTAGGATAGTTACCTACAAGATTCTTTAGAATGGGATCTTTAAGTATAATTGGCCAATGTTTATTTAATATCTGTCTAATTTGTTTGTAGTTATTGTTATATTGGGTGATGAATAATGGACTTGAAGAAAAAATGTTTTTCTCTTTCTCTTTATTTGTTCTTTTTTTATTGAGTAAAATATCTCTGTCTAAAAGTCTAGCTTTTTCTCTGCATGAGATCAGAAGATCATTGGGGTATCCTTTGTCTAGGAATCTTTGATAGATAATATTATTCTGGGAATCAAAAGTTTTCTATATTTGTAAACAACAAATGTTATTTCTAGTTGTCAGCGTAACAATGTTTCTAACATATAACATATGCATGGTGTTTTATTGGTTGATACTCCAACCAATCATGACCACTTTGTCTTTTTAAATATCTTTTTCCCACTATACCTTGTATACTTACCTGAGGAAACGGCCAGTGAGCATTACGGCCGAGAAATGCGTTGTATTTAGCTTTAAATAAATACTTTTATAATATAAATCACCTAGCATTTGTTCGCTGACTTCTCCTTTGTTCAATTTGTTTTTATATTATGAATTCAATGGACTGAAAATTGATCCATATACACTCTGAGCCACCACACAGCTTCAGGTGTATTCTTTGGAGTACCTCCATTATTCTCCCAGGATCATTGGTTAACACAGAACCACTGTGCCACAGACGTTTATCGTGCAGAAAATTTGGGTGCCAAAGACAAGCAAGATCTACAAAAATCTGCACTTTATTAGGTAAACCTGTTCAATTGCTTGGTAACACAAATTGCTAATCAGTCAATCACATGGCAGCAACTCAATGCATTTAGGTATCTAGACATGGTGAAGACGACTTGCTGAAGTTCAAACCGAGCATCAGAATGGGGAAGAAAGGGGATTTATGTAACTTTGAAGTGGCATGGTTGTTGGTGCCAGACGGGCTGGTCTGAGTATTTCAAAATTTGCTGACCTACTGGGATTTTCACGCACAACCATCTCTAAGGTTTACAGAGAATGGTCCGAAAAAGATAAAACATCCAGTGAGCGGCAGTTGTGTGGACGAAAATGCCTTGTTGATGTCAGAGGTCAGATGAAAATTGGCAGACTGGTTTGAGATGATAGAAAGTCAACAGTAACTCAAATAACCACTCGTTGCAACCAAGGTATGCAGAATACCATCTCTGAATGCACAACACGTTGAACCTTTAAGCAGATAGGCTACAGCAGCAGAAAAACACACTGGGAACCACTCCTGTCAGCTAAGAACATGAAACTGAGGCTACAATTCACACATGCTCACCAAAACTGGACACTAGAAGATTGGAAAAATATTGCCTAGTCTGATGAGTCTTGATTTCAGCTGCAACATTCAGATGGTAGGGTCAAAATTTGGTGTAAACAACATGAAAACATGGATCCATCCTACCTTGTATCAACAGTTCAGGCTGGTGGTGGTGGTGTAGGGGTGTGGGGGATATTTTCTTGGCACACTTTGGTCCCCTTAGTACCAATTGAGCATTGTTTAAATGCCATGGCCTACCTGAGTATTGTTGCTAACCATGTCCATCCCTTTATGACTACAGTGTACCCATCTTCTGATGGCTAATTCCAGCAGGATAATGCACCATGTTACAAAGCTCAAATCATCTCAAACTGGTTTCTTGAACATGACAATGAGTTCACTGTACCCCAATGGCCTCTACAGCCACTAGATCTCAATCTAATAGAGCACCTTTGGGATGTGGTGGAACAGGAGATTCGCATCATGGATGTGCAGCCGACAAATCTGCAGCAACTGCGTTATACTATCATGTCAATATGGACCACAATCTCTGAGAAATGTTTCCAACACCTTGTTGAATCTATGCTGCAAATAATTAAGGCAGTTCTGAAGGCAAAAGGGGGTCCAACCCAGTACTAGCAAGATGTACCTAATAAAGTTGTGGGTGAGTGTATATATATATATATATATATATATTATTTTTTTCTCACAGTTTAAAACCCTAGTCAATATGAGAGAAACAAGCATACAAGCACACACACACAACACACTTAGGCCTAGATTGAGTGGAGCGCAAAATTGCGCTTTCACAAGCGCTGGTATTACAAGTGAGGTATATCCTTGAAACAAGCAGATTGAATACAGCACCCACTACTCACAGGAGCACGGAGAAGGCTTACCAAGCCCAAATAAATCCAAATGAAAAAGTAGTCTCCAGCTGTGGTGAACAAATGACCTTTATTTTACATACAGGGACAAGTAAAGCAACGTTTCGGGCTAACACTAAGCCCTTTCTCAAGCCAGGCTTGAGAAAGGGTTTAGTGTTAGCCCAAAACATTGCTTTACTGGTCCCTGTATGTAAAATAAAGGTAATTTGTTCATCACAGCTGGAGACTACTTTTTCATTTCAAGTGAGGTGCAATGGGAACACCCGCTTCCATAGGCTTCAATGGGAGCCTCGTTCTCATGCTGTGAGACACGTCAAACCACCTAGAACAGCGCAGGGGGCAATTTGCGCAGTGTTGAGCAACAAAAAAGAAATATATATGTATATAAATATTTACATATATATTTATGTGTTTTTTGTGTATATACACATTTAAACACATATATATTTACAGTAAAAACACAGTCACTGATAGACCGCAATGTAAAGGCACTTTTGGTGCCATTTTTTTCCATACACCCCACATATCCTCACTTTATCACTTTATAACTGCTTTGTGCAGTTTTTTTATTTTAAAAATAAAGATGCTAATATTTTTATTTCATATGAAACTACTGTACTCTTTATTTGGGGGGCAATTGGGGGACATTATTTTAATTAACAAAAGGTCTGACCTCTAGTTAATTGCTCTTGCCGCAAAGTCAAACCGCAAGTTCGTGGGAGCATTAACCATCCACTTGTAATGGCTGGTTATTTAACGTGCGCCCCTAAAGGGGCACATTTGCCACTTTACGGGCGCACATTAAAATAACGCCTCACTTGTAATCTAGCTCTTACTCTGTTAATTCTATGGAACCAATTAATAATGAAGCGATAACTGTACTAATGCTTGAAGAATGTTCTCATAAGAGTGGCATGAAATTGTGTTTATTTTGAGTTTCATACATTTCAGCCATTAGTATTGTGCAGTGATCTGGAGGGTAACTACGCATTTTTTATTCCATCAATAACACGTCTTTAAACCACTCCAAACATTTGTCTTGCCCCTTGATCCACTCTGTAGAGAAGATTTACTGATTTAAGAATATTTATGGCAAGAACATTTAGGGTGAAGCACGTTGTGTATTAAAGCTTAATAAAGGTTCTATAAATATTTAATTTTGATTTATTAGCTTAGAGAATATACCTCTACAAACTACAATGTTTTGCATAGCTGAAACAAACAATAACAAAATAAAAAATTATTCAGCTTTAAAAAACAAATAACAATTAAAATGAATTCACTATTGCAATAAAACTGAAAGGAAAACGACTTTGCTTTTATAAATCCCCTACTCATGAGCACCATTATTATTTTGCCAAAGATAAAATACCTACATTAGCTGCAAGTTGGTAAAGCATTTAGTGAAACAACACAATCATTTTATGAAAGTGTCTGTGTATAAAACTTATAAGCAATGAGTTAGGAAAGTTTCTCTGGAAAATTATCCCTGTGCATTTGGGAATAGCGTGATATAAATTGTAGATTCTCATACAAAGAGAATGTTGCTCATATACAATAATGAAAATTAAATAGTAAAAATTAATTAACTAATGCTAAACGTACTCAATGAAATGTGGAAAAAAAGGATATTCCTAGTTTAAGTATAACGGAAATCTGAAATTATTTTTTTTCCCTCTTCTGCAATGTGCTTCCCGGATGCACAGCTGAAATAATTGTTACACCTTACATAGGATTTTGGTTTTTAACAAGGAAACATTTATTGTAGGTCAGCTAAAGGAGTTATTCATGTGTATATTTGTGTTTATATGTGTATATATGTGTATTCATGTGTATTTTTGTTTTTATATGTGTATACTGTATAAGTGTATTCATGTGTATTTATGTGTTTATATGTGTATATATGTGTATTCATGTGCATTTCTGTGTTTATATGTCTATATATGTGTATTCATGTGTATTTCTGTGTTTATATGTCTATATATGTGTATTCATGTGTATTTATGTATTTATATGTGTATATATGTGTATTCATGTGTATTTCTGTGTTTATATGTGTATTCATGTGTATTTCTATGTTTATATGTGTATATATGTGTATTCATGTGTATTTCTGTGTTTATATGTGTATATATGTGTATTCATGTGTCTTTCTGTGTTTATATGTGTATATATGTGTATTTGTGTGTCTTTCTGTGTTTATATGTGTATTCATGTGTATTCATGTCTTTATATGTGTATATATGTGTAGTCATGTGTTTATATGTCTATATATGTGTATTCATGTGTATTTCTGTGTTTATATGTCTATATATGTGTATTCATGTGTATTTATGTGTTTATATGTGTATATATGTGTATTCATTTGTATTTCTGTGTTTATATGTGTATATGTGTTTTCATGTGTATTTATGTGTTTATATGTGTATATATGTGTATTCATGTGTATTTCTGTGTTTATATGTGTATATATGTGTAGTCATGTGTTTATATGTGTATATATGTTTATTCATGTGTATTTATGTGTTTATATGTGTATGTATGTGTAGTCATGTGTATTTCTGTGTTTATATGTGTTTATATGTGTATATATGTTGGAAAAATGGCACAGATAGACTTGCTCGACACCGGGTTGCCAAAAACCCTCAATTTGTAAAAAGAGCAATTTTTGTGAAGCACAATAAAACGAGCTATGCCTGTAAAAAACAGGAGTCTTCATATTTAAGCAAAATATTTGCCTCTTGTTTTTAATAAAATCATGATTATTCGGTCACTGAAGCTAGAATAATCTCATTCAAGTGTGTCCTGCATAAGGGGAATTGGTGCCAGTATCTCATTATTGTGTCATCACATCATTTGAATCTAGTCTGTGTGTGATTTATTTTGTTTACAAACTTAACTATTTCAGTGTTTATGTTCTGTACGTTAAATATCTCACAATTTACCTATTGCTATATACTTTGTTTTCAATGGAACAAACTAGAACAGCCTCCCCAAGTTGTTCTCATTTAGATCCACTGGAAATTACATCTACAGATCATCTTACTACTTAGGTGAAATGTGTGTTATATAAACATATAAACAGTGGTATATCCCATTATTTGTATGGATGCTATAGCGTTATCTAGACAGGTTTTCCCTATTTTTGCCAAAACAGTGTTCCTCTTTAATTTGAATTTATCTCAGAGAGGTTATATAGCTATTTCTCCTGTCTTCAAAGAGTACCTGCGTACTGCTATTCTGAGATATTAGCCACTACGGTTCCTTTGGACAGGCGTAAGCACTTGTGGAACTGACATGGAAGAATCTGATTTTTTGTCAGAGTGTGAAGTTTTGTCCGACAGTCAGGATCCTTCTATACACCTGGAGTAGAAGAGCTCATTTTTCTTTTCAATATGGAACATTTGCATTATCTTCTGAGTGATGTTTTACTTACTATGGCCTAGATTTGGAGTTTGGCGTTAGCCGTGAAAACCAGCGTTAGAGGCTCCTAACGCTGGTTTTAGGCTACCTCCGGTATTTGGAGTCACTCAAAATAGGGTCTAACGCTCACTTTTTAGCCGCGACTTTTCCATACCGCAGATCCCCTTACGTAAATTGCGTATCCTATCTTTTCAATGGGATTTTTCTAACTCCGGTATTTAGAGTCGTGTCTGAAGTGAGCGTTAGAACTCTAACGACAAAACTCCAGCCACAGGAAAAAAGTCAGTAGTTAAGAGCTTTCTGGGCTAACGCCGGTTTATAAAGCTCTTAACTACTGTGCTCTAAAGTACACTAACACCCATAAACTACCTATGTACCCCTAAACCGAGGTCCCCCCACATCGCCGCCACTCTAATAATTTTTTTAACCCCTAATCTGCCGACCGCCACCTACGTTATCCTTATGTACCCATAATCTGCTGCCCCTAACACCGCCGACCCCTATATTATATTTATTAACCCCTAATCTGCCCCCCACAATGTCGCCTCCACCTGCCTACACTTATTAACCCCTAATCTGCCGAGCGGACCTGAGCGCTACTATAATAAAGTTATTAACCCCTAATCCGCCTCACTAACCCTATAATAAATAGTATTAACCCCTAATCTGCCCTCCCTAACATCGCCGACACCTAACTTCAATTATTAACCCCTAATCTGCCGACCGGAGCTCACCGCTATTCTAATAAATGTATTAACCCCTAAAGCTAAGTCTAACCCTAACACTAACACCCCCCTAAGTTAAATATAATTTACATCTAACAAAATTAATTAACTCTTATTAAATAAATTATTCCTATTTAAAGCTAAATACTTACCTGTAAAATAAATCCTAATATAGCTACAATATAAATTATAATTACATTGTAGCTATTTTCGGATTAATATTTATTTTACAGGCAACTTTGTAATTATTTTAACCAGGTACAATAGCTATTAAATAGTTAAGAACTATTTAATAGTTACCTATTTAAAATAATTACAAAATTACCTGTCAAATAAATCCTAACCTAAGTTACAATTAAACCTAACACTATACTATCATTAAATTAATTAAATAAAATACCTACAATTACCTACAATTAAACCTAACACTACACTATCAATACATTAATTAAATACAATACCTACAAATAACTACAATGAAATAAACTAACTAAAGTACACAAAATAAAAAAGAACTAAGTTACAAAAAATAAAAAAATATCTACAAACATAAGAAAAATATTACAACAATTTTAAACTAATTACACCTACTCTAAGCCCCCTAATAAAACAACAAAGCCCCCCAAAATAAAAAATGCCCTACCCTATTCTAAATTACTAAAGTTAAAAGCTCTTTTACCTTACCAGCCCTGAACAGGGCCCTTTGCGGGGCATGCCCCAAGAAGTTCAGCTCTTTTGCCTGTAAAAAAAAACATACAATACCCCCCCCCCCCAACATTACAACCCACCACCCACATACCCCTAATCTAACCCAAACCCTCCTTAAATAAACCTAACACTAAGCCCCTGAAGATCTTCCTACCTTGTCTTCACCATACCAGGTTCACCGATCGGTCCTGAAGAGCTCCTCCGATGTCCTGATCTAAGCCCAAGCGGGGCAGAAGAAGTCTTCATCCAAGCGGGGCAGAAGAGGTCTTCCATCCGATTGAAGTCTTCATCCAGGCGGCATCTTCTATCGACATCCATCTGGAACGGAGCGGCAGCATCCTGAAGACCTCCGACGCGGAACATCCATCCTGGCCGACGACTGAACGACAAATGACGGTTCCTTTAAATGACGTCATCCAAGATGGCGTCCCTCGAATTCCGAATGGCTGATAGGATTCTATCAGCCAATCGGAATTAAGGTAGGAATATTCTGTCGCTCCGTTCCAGATGGATGTCGATAGAAGATGCCACCTGGATGAAGACTTCAATCGGATGGAAGACCTCTTCTGCCCCGCTTGGATGAAGACTTCTACTGGATCATGGACATCTTCAGCCCCCCGCTTGGGCTTGGATCAGGACATCGGAGGAGCTCTTCAGGACCGATCGGTGAACCTGGTATGGTGAAGACAAGGTAGGAAGATCTTCAGGGGCTTAGTGTTAGGTTTATTTAAGGGGGGTTTGGGTTAGATTAGGGGTATGTGGGTGGTGGGTTGTAATGTTGGGGGGGGGTATTGTATGTTTTTTTTACAGGCAAAAGAGCTGAACATCTTGGGGCATGCCCCGCAAAGGGCCCTGTTCAGGGCTGGTAAGGTAAAAGAGCTTTTAACTTTAGTAATTTAGAATAGGGTAGGGCATTTTTTATTTTGGGGGGCTTTGTTGTTTTATTAGGGGGCTTAGAGTAGGTGTAATTAGTTTAAAATTGTTGTAATATTTTTCTTATGTTTGTAGATATTTTTTTATTTTTTGTAACTTAGTTCTTTTTTATACTTTAGTTAGTTTATTTCATTGTAGTTATTTGTAGGTATTGTATTAATGTATTGATAGTGTAGTGTTAGGTTTAATTGTAGGTAATTGTAGGTATTTTATTTAATTAATTTAATGATAGTATAGAGTTAGGTTTAATTGTAACTTAGGTTAGGATTTATTTGACAGGTAATTTTGTAATTATTTTAACTAGGTAACTATTAAATAGTTCTTAACTATTTAATAGCTATTGTACCTGGTTAAAATAATTACAAAGTTGCCTGTAAAATAAATATTAATCCTAAAATAGCTACAATGTTATTATAATTTATTTTGTAGCTATATTAGGATTTATTTTACAGGTAAGTATTTAGCTTTAAATAGGAATAATTTATTTAATAAGAGTTAATTCATTTCGTTAGATGTAAATTATATTTAACTTAGGGGGGTGTTAGTGTTAGGGTTAGACTTAGCTTTAGGGGTTAATACATTTATTAGAATAGCGGTGAGCTCCGGTCAACAGATTAGGGGTTAATAATTGAAGTTAGGTGTCGGCGATGTTAGGGAGGGCAGATTAGGTGTTAATACTATTTATTATAGGGTTAGTGAGGCGGATTAGGGGTTAATAACTTTATTATAGTAGCGCTCAGGTCCGCTCGGCAGATTAGGGGTTAATAAGTGTAGGCATGTGGAGGCGACGTTGTGGGGGGCAGATTAGGGGTTAATAAATATAATATAGGGGTCAGCGATGTTAGGGCAACAGATTAGGGGTACATAGGGATAATGTAAGTAGCGGCGGTTTACGGAGCGGAAGATTAGGGGTTAATAATAATATGCAGGGGTCAGCGATAGCGGGGGCGGCAGATTAGGGGTTAATAAGTGTAAGGTTAGTGGTGTTTAGACTCGGGGTACATGTTAGAGTGTTAGGTGCAGACGTAGGAAGTGTTTCCCCATAGCAAACAATGGGGCTGCGTTAGGAGCTGAACGCGGCTTTTTTGCAGGTGTTAGGTTTTTTTTCAGCTCAAAGAGCCCCATTGTTTTCTATGGGAGAATCGTGCACAAGCACATTTTTGAGGCTGGCCGCTTGCGTAAGCAACTCTGGTATCGAGAATTGAAGCTGTGTTAAAAATGCTCTACGCTCCTTTTTTGGAGCCTAACGCAGCCTTTATGTGGACTCTCAATACCAGAGTTATTTTTATGGTGCGGACAGAAAAAAGCCGGCGTTAGGTACGCGGGTCGTTACCGACAAAACTCCAAATCTAGGCCTATGAGAGTTCAAGAAACTGATCTGGTTGCTATGAAGTAAGTCAAGTAATTGGTCTTACTATTTAAACCAGCTTCTAAGTCATTGGAGGTGTTCCTGGTGAATGCAGTGATTTGAGAGTTGATCCCAGGGAATGCAGTATATCCACCTGGTATTCTTTTTTGTCCCTTCCTCTGATTCCTTTACTCCTGCCAGTATGGAGGTCTGGGAATCTATACCAAAGGTGAATGGCACTATTCTGCCCTAACCAAAGGACTACTTGCCCTTTAGAGGATACTACTTTTAAAAAAATCATATGGATAGGAACTCAAAAGCCTATCATAGAATGTTTTTTTTTATTTGGCAGGCAGTGTTCTTATTCAGACTTGCCCTATGACACTTCAGAGTTAGTTTCTGAAGAAGTGTCCAGTAATTGGTGTTCCTGCCTTAACTTCATGTTCCGTCCATTCATTGTGATCTTGTTGACTTGAGTATTAAATTCCACATGTGAAGGCTCATGGACTCAAACCACCCTATGAAACAATACAAAATTTATGTTTACCTAATAAATTAATATCTTTCATGGTGGTGAGAGACCAACATGGGGCATTAGACATAATTTTATAACCATTGTTTTAAAACATCAGTTTACAAAGGACCAGAGCCAATATACTAAAAGGGTTACACCAGTTTAAGATAGATTGGAAGGCTTTAACTCCATCGCTTGTACGCCAATTAAACAATGCATTAGACCAACTGAGCTAAACCTGAAGATAGTTATGCATATTTAACATGCCAATGCCCTTGACATTCCAATGCTCTTGACATAGAATTAACGCTACACATCTCCTTCATTGCACAAGGTTCTAATGCCGTCTGTGATGGCATCAGAACGAGGGTCCCATAAGAGCCTATGGAAGCAAGCTCTCGTGAGCGCAATGCAAACACGAGCTTGTGTTCGCATTGCGAATAACTTGTAATACCAGCGCAGATTATCATGCGCTGGTATTACAAAGGTAAGCACTAATATCGCTTGCATGCTAGCGATGTTTAGCGCTCCACTTGTGATCGGGCCCTTTGTAATTACAGCATTTTTTCTGCACTCTTTCAATAAATTCACATGTCAGCAGAGTCTGAATTGTATTAGAACTGATTAAGACCATGTTTGTGGCATTTGCTTTTCAATAGTAAAACTTCATCCACCACATTCCTTGAGGAGGGGCCAATCTGGACTTGTGCATGTAAATAACAGGGCTTGCAACAGTCAAGTTAACAAAATCTACTTTTCTCGGCTTTAGCAGAAAAAATAACAAACTGCAAATAAGGGAAGGTATGTATCAGGGTAAGGTGTGTAAAACCTGCCAGGTGCTCTTTTATTTTTTTAGGGCTGAAAAAACTGCAATTTATAACTTAAAGGGACAGTAAAAAGTCAAAATTAAACTTTCATGATTCAGATAGTTTTACATCATTTTTCAGAGACTTTCCAATTTGCATTACTTATCAAATTGTTCACAGTTTTTTTATTTGTACACTTTCTGAGGTACCAGCTACCACTGGGCATGTGCACAAGTTCACAGTGTATAAGAGTCTGTAATTGGCTGATGGCTGTCACATGATACAGGGGCTGACAAACTTAAGTCAATTTTGAAATATGTCAGGAAAAACTGCTGTTCATTTAGAAATCAGAGTAAGTGATATTGCATTTTTTTTATTATGCACTGTTGATTATCAAAATATACTGTATGTATTGGTCAGTTAAAGGGACAGTCTAGTTAAAATAAACTTTCATGATTCAAATAGGATATGCAATTTTAAACAATGTTCCAATTTACTTGTATCATCAAATTTGCTTTGTTCCCTTGGTATTTTTTTGTTGAAGGCTTAACCTAGGTAGTCTCATATGCTAATTTCTAAGCCTTTGAAGGCCACCTCTTATCTCAGTGCATTTTATTAGTTGTTGACAATTAGACAGTGCTAGTTCATGTGTGCCATATAGATAATATTGTGCTTACTCCTGTGGTGGTATGCTGGAACCAACACTAATTAGCTAAAATGCAAATTTGTAAAAAGCACTGAGATAAGGGGCAGTCTGCAGATTCTTAGATAAAAGCTCATCACAGAGGTAAAAAGTATATTAATATAACAGTTTTGGATATGCAAAACTGGGGAATGGGTAATAAAGGGATTATCTATCTTTTTAAACAATAAAAAAAAAAATTAGAAAAAAAACTTGGTAGTGAGTAAATAGTTCTTGGTCTATATTGAATGTATGTATCAGACGATCAATTACAAGTTATACATTGTTATCCTATCTACTGACAGAGATTGCATCAAAGTTAAGTGGTTAAACATTAACAAAGTTAATATGGGTTACATGTGATAAGGAGCTTGGTATTTTGCTCATACGTATTAACTTCACAAGTAAAATAGTTTCTTAGTAGTTTTTAAAGATAAAATTACTAATATTTGAGTCACAGGGAAATCAATTTTCTGTTCCTATACGGAGCCAAACTCTTTCAGTCTTTAGCAATCTTTGCAATTATATTGTGCAACTTAGCCTTTATATCAGTCAAACTAAAATATATATTTAAAAAACCCACTGCCTTTACTTTTGTGCATTAACTATTTTTCTTTCATATGAGTCAGACACCAGCAATTGTTTAACGCTAATCATGCATTCAATGTTAAATACTGTTTTCAAATGCTTATCATATTTGAATAGCAGAACAAATGTGTCTAAAATGTGGTGATTTATCTTAATGTTGCATTCACTACAAACCTAAACATATGAAATATATGTGTTTGGTAGTTATAAATCATTAATACAAAGAAAAGTTCAGTTTCTCATATGGAAAAATTAATTTCTAGACATTGCTACAGCCAAACCTACTATACTACATTCTACATAAAATCCTGTAAGGTAGGATACACTTCAACCATAATTTTGAGCAAAATATGCTCTGTCAGTTCAAATTTATGAAACCTCAAAGTTGTGTTATTACAAGTTTACACAGTAAGTAAAAACAGAAATAGTTTCAAAGTTTCAATATATGCAAAAAAGGAGTATTCAACAACAGGTTTTTATAGCTTTAAATTAATTTTTAACAAAAAATGGAAATACAATTTATAAAAATTTGGGAGTATGGACAAATTCAATTTTGTAATTAAAACTATTTTGGCATTTTTAGTGGTCTACAATGTTTTTTTTAGGTTTCAGAGAGTTGACCTTTCTGTGTGTGAGTGTGTGGGCCTGTGGCATGTGTGCATGTATGTGTGTTCATGCCATGGGTGTGTGTCTGTGCATGTGTGTGTGTGTGCATGTGTGCTTATGGGTCATTATCTACGTGTGTGCATGTATGTATGAGTGTGTGTGTGCATGTGTGCTTATGGGTCATTGTCTACGTGTGTGCATGTATGTATGAGTGTGTGTGTATGCATGTTTATGTCTATGTATGTCTGTGTCAGTGAGTGTGCATGGGAATGTGTCTGTCTGTCTTTAGTCATTACTTGGGTTTATGTATATTATTTAAAAAAAATGGTGAATACTGATAAAAAATGTTTTTCCTGGCTGATTGGCTAAGTGTGGGGGTTTGATGTTGCCCCTGTTAATGGGCAAGCTTTTTATTTCCTATTGTAGGATACAATTTTTGGGAAGCTGCTAGCTACACAGCTGCCATAAGAGAGTCCTTTATACTGCTGTTCTGTTGGCGAGAAATATGTCAAATAAATATCCGTCTGTAGCAGCACTTCAGGCCTAGTTCTTCCGTGTAACAGTACATATATATCTGGCTAATGGGGAAATAAAAGAACTCAGGGATACCTTAACTCCTGCGGTACACAGTGTCTGCTGTATGAATGTCAACTCCAGCTTTACTGGATCCTCAGGACAGATCCCCTTTCGGCTGATTCAATGAGCCTCACTGTGTACCGGAGGAGCTAAGGTCATTCTTGGAATATAGACGTATTTCTTGTAAAGTCAGTAAGACTATATTTGAGAATTTTTCTGTGCAAGTTCTTTCCTTGAAGTCAATTGTATGGTGTTTGGGTAATCTCTTATTTTAGCGTATTTTATTAGAAGCATCTGCCCAATTTAGTATTTTAGCGTAATTTATTCTCAGTGCTCTCACTAGCTGGTAACACAATGTTTATACAATGCTGCAAGTAATCAGACTGCATGAAAACCTGTGAAGCTAACCATTTCATGCCTTCAGTTTCAGTTTTAACAACTAGTATTATGCACTGTAAAATTAACCCTTTATTGCCTACACTAACTAGTATTATGCCCTTTAAAATTAACCATTTATTGCCTAAAGTTTAGCTTACATACCAAATTCACTCCTAAGGGCCGATTTATCAAATGTCAGTCCGACATGATCTGCTCAGCGAATCACGTGCGACAGACATAGCTGAATGCCGACAGCATACACTGTCAGCATTTAACATTGCACAAGCAGTTCTGGTGAACTGCTTGTGCAATGCCGCCCCCTGCAGATTCACGGCCAATCGGCCACTAGCAGGAGGTGTCAATCAACCCGATCTTATGAGATCGGGCATATTGATGTCCGCGGCCACAGAGGTGGCAGAGCAGTTAAGGAGCAGTGGTCTTAAGACGGCGGCTTCATAACTGCTTTTTCTGGTGAGCCTAAAGGCTCGAGCGGAAACAGGGGTATCAGGGGCCATTCGACCCTTGATAAATTGGTTCCTTAGAGTCATGGGTCTTACACTAATTCTACACTAATTCACCCAGGCAAAACTTACTCCAGTGAGCTCTGGTTCCACTGTAAAGTGTCTGAGACCCTCTCAGGTGTGCCTGTTTACTCACTCAAGTCTATTTTAATTACAATAATTAAATACGCTAAAATACTTCATAGGATTGAAGTGTAAACTTAGTAGTATTTAGAGTGCCTCCACCTAGTCAGAACTCACTCCAGTGTGCTATTGTCTATCTCAGTACTCTTACCATGCTGCCAATTACCCTTTCCCCACATCGACTCCCTTATACATAACTCCATCCTGTTATGAACCTCATCTTTTGCAGCCAGTCACTCAGCTTCCTCTACATTCTGTAGTTCCCAATTTACCCCTTTCTATATGTCCAATGTGACAATGCACATGCACAATTTTTCGATGTGCGTACATGTTGGAATTGGAACCTTAAATTAATTTGACTCAGAGGAACCAAATCAAATTAACTGTTTCATGTGATTCAGTTCTGAAGAACCAAATAACGAAAACATGCACATGTGAATCGACTGGCTATACAGGATAGGGTTAAAACAGGTTAGAGATTGTAAGATAAATGGTTATATGGCAAGGGTGAATCTAATGTTTACAGGGTTAAAGGTGGAAAGTGAGTTACATGTCAGAGGGCAAGCTGAATCTGAGCAGAAGGCGGAAAGATAGAAATCGGTTTATGATAGGTAACAATCAGGAGGGGGTTGGAGATACATTTTTACATTGAAAGGGTTAATGTGGGAACTGCACAGTGAGGAGCATAAAGGGTGACTGCACATAATAGGATTCAATTACAGATGAGATGGGAACAATTTGATTAGTAATTTGTTGAAAGAAAAATGGTTAATATATGGTATGAAGTTATAGTGAGGGGTAAGGGATGAAAGATAGGTTAATATATTTATGGGAAGACTAATATTAGTATTGTAAGGGTTAATAGGAAAATGGGGTTGATAGTTAATAACTGATGACATTGCAAGGGTTAATAGGAAAAGAGATTGAAATCAGTATGTCAATATGTGTCCTAAGGACAGTGCAGTTTTCATTTTAGAAGCTGTCTGTGCAGTTTCTTCAAGATGTAACATTGTATAGAAAACATCAACAGTGGCTAGGAATTTAAAATGCTTGTTTCTCCCATAGAGAATAAAATACGAGATTACCTTAACAGAGCTGTTATGGGTGTCAAGGTGAACTCATCACCTATGAGATGCTTGTACACATAGTTCATCTCATTCCAGAAGGGTCTAAAGAGGGTGCATGACCACCAGATATGCGTCATGATGGTTCCAATACCTCCACAACCCCTCCAACATCTTCGAGTCGCTCTTGAATAAAGTGTGTGCAGTCTCGCTGGGGTGAGATACCAACGAAAAAGCAATTTATAATTTAATTTTAGCATTTGTGGCAATCCCAACACTTCTGGATGTACATCAGTGGACTAGAAAATTGATAATGAATCAACATACGTTTGACCATCACCAACGTAATCCTTGGAAGGTTATCCTGTTCACACAGGAATTCAAATTGTGTAATCTGGGCACAAATCAGCAACGTTGCAAATTGAATTATATTCAATGTTTGAATGTGGGTGCACAACTCATAAATACATATTCTCTATGAACAGTAAAAGCTATCACTATTGCAGTGGTAACTTTTACTAGAACCATTTTTGCTAACATATTCTTCCCAAACAGCCAAGATATTCTCGGATTTTCATTGGTTACAGCCTCCCCCATTAAGGCAAATGTCTTAGTTTCCAGGGAATGCCTTGGCTTGGCTCATAACACACCTGACACTGCCCAATAGCACACCTACAGCTACACCCATCCTCCGACTATAAAACACCCCATTGAATTTTAGGAGGTATGCTAATATGTGTGTATTCAAAAACTGCTTCCATTCAAAAAAACTAAAAATGCATTAATGTGTATTTCAAGTTTGAAATTTACATCCCTTTAACCCCTTTGCTACCAGGAAAAACGCCCAAAATAACAGCGAATATTTAGCATTTTTGCTATGACTCCATTTAAACAGAAAAATAATTTTTTATTTACCTTGATATATTTCATGCCACTGTTACCACCAAATGCGATCATATAAAAATTAAATTTTTAACTTATTCATAAACTTTAGGTTTCTCACTGAAACTATTTATCTACTGCTTGTGCAGCTATAACAAATATGGATGTAAAAGCTTCTCTTGGGTACCCTTTATTCAGAAATAGTAGACATGCTTGGCTTTGCCATTTTTTTTTGGTAATAAGAAGGCCGCTAACTACAGCTGTGCCCCATATTTTTTAAATTCCTGGCATTGAATGGGTTAATTTGTTAGCTGGCAAGGGTAATAGTATTGTAGTGTAAGGATTACTCTTCCACCTGACACCTCCAACCTCTCTGTTCCTTCCCAAACAGCCCCCCCCCCCACCACCACCACCCATACTTCTCACCACCATCTTAGGTACTGGCAGACAGTCTGTCAGTATTAAGTTTTAGGGCTTTTTTATTTCGCATAAATTGATTTTCTATATTTAATTTTTTTTACCCTTACCATCCCACCTCCCTTAACCCTCCCAAACATATCTCTAACCCTCTCCATCATCTTATGTACTGGCAGCTTTCTGTATAAATTTTATTTTTTTAAATTAATTTATTATTTTTCCTGTAGTGTAGCAGTCCCCCTACTTCTTTGCGTTCACTAAAGCAGGGCCCCCTCCCTAATTCTCTATTTTTCTGTAGTGTAGCATCTCCTCCCTCCTTTTCCCTTCCAAACTTAATTTCCTGCAGTGTAGGGCTCCTTTCAATAAGATGCACAGATACTGATATAAAAATCCAGTATAAAACTGTTTAAAAACTTACTTAGAAGCTCACAGTTTAGCTCTGTTGAAAAGGTAGCTGGAAAGCCCATTGCAAGTGAGAAATATCAGACACTCCCCTCCTTCCCCCTTCTTTTGCACATGAAAAGACCCTTTACACAAACAGGAGCAAGCTGGAGAAGGTAGCTGACGGTATTCACATAAAACTTTGGGGCTTGGTTAGGAGTCTTAAAATCAGAGCAATGCTATTTAAAAGTAAGCAAAACTATACATTAAAAAAAAAAACTTGATGGGCTATATAAATAGATCATCTACAAAACATTTATGCAAACAAAAAATGAGTGTATAATGGCCCTTTAAGCGGTACGATGGGCTTCTGACAAATTAAAAATGTCCTCCTATTTCCCTGCCCCAGGTATCACATGACAGACATTAGCCAATAACAGACTCATATGTATACACTGTGAACTCTTGCACATGCTCAGTAGGAACTGGTACTTCAAAAAGTGTGCATATAAAAAGAATGTGCACTATTTGATAATGGAAGTAAATTGGAAAGTTGTTGAAATTAGGTGTTCTATCTAAATCATGAAAGTTTAACTTTGACTTTAGTGTCCCTTTAATAAGCTGAAGGAGAACAACTCAGTCCTAAGTAAAAAGCTGAATATAATTTTAAAATTGTAGAAGAACAGATCTCTTTTACGTGTTATTATAAGGTTTTTTTTATTGCAGGAATGCATAAATATTTAAAAACAAACAAATATAACTAGTGTGCTTTAGTGTGTGTGACCTTTTGAGTAAACCACTTTCACAGAAAGCTTATGAGATGTATCATTGTAATTGCTGCCAACAAATACACACGGCTCCGTTCAGTGGTCTTAGTTGAATGAACTGTTGATGTAAGGGCGTTCTCTCTACAAGTATGGAGTAAGCAATTATTAGGTCACGTGAACAGTTATTTAGGTAAATGCAAATACTGTTGATTTTTTTCCTTCAGACACATTTCCTGTTATTTTTCACACTATAGAGTCCTTATCAAATAAATCATCAATAGGTTTTTTTTTTTTTAATTCAAAAGCAGAGTAGACAATTCTGTAACATACAGTAGGTGCATTTTACAAGCAAGGCTTTTAACCACAAAGCACAGTTGTAGCAGTAAGATTTTTTTAAAAAAAAAAAACTCTAAATAGGAAATTACTCATAGTATAAAATTTCAAGTATAATACCAAGAAAAAAAAAATGCAATAAAGAAAGTTCATATATATATACATAGAAGTGAAGAAGTCACTCGCCGTTAAACAGTTTACAATTTATTCAGCCGTAAACGTTTTCGGGGTCTCCCCCGTCCTCAGACCACTTGGAAGTGGTCTGAGGACACGGGAGACCCCAAAAACGTTTACTGCTGAATAAATTGTAAACTGTTTAACGGCGAGTGACTTCACTTCTATGTCCATGTGCAATTTTTTGAAGTGCACCACGGAGTTTGGCAATAGTGTGGATCCTAAATATATATAAATGTCTTTATATATATGTATTCATATTTATATAATGTCATAGCAGATTTTCACACATTGCGCTAGGCTTTTTATTTTGTTTTGGCTTTTTTCCCCATGATTTAGACAGAGCATACATTTTACAACAACATTATAATTCACTTATATTATCAAATTTTCTTCATTTTCTTTGCATCATTTGTTGAAAAACAGAGACGTAAACTCAGGAGTGTGCACATATCTGCAGCACTACATGGCAGCAGTTTTGCAAGAATGTTATACATTTGCATGAGCAGCACCAGTGCCTAGGTATCTCTTCAACAAAAAATACTGTGAGAAATAAGCAAATTTGATCATAGAAATAAATTGGAAACTTTTTAAAAAGTTGATGTGTTCTGTCTGAATCACAAAATAATAAAATTGGGTTTCATGTCTCTTTACTTACAAGTTACTTTATTTCCTTTTTCGGTTCATCCAATTAGGATAAATAAATGAGTGATAATTGCATTGGAAAAAATTGTGGAATAAAATAATATAAATTTTAAACAAACTGCCAGAATGCAGAGGTGAGCAGCAATATTTGCACACATACTGCAAAGAATCAGAATTCAGGAGATTATTAAAAAGGGACATAAAACACATTTTTTATGGTACAGACTGTATATTTCTAAAAAACTTTCCAATTTACTTCTTGTAATCATTTTTCTTCATTCTCTTGGTAACCTTTATTGAAGGAGCAGTAATGCCCCACTGAAAGCTAGCTGACCCCATCAGTAAGCCAATGAAAACAGGTGTCTATGTCCAACTACCAATCAGCAGCTAGCTCTCACCTCTAGAGCCTACCTAGTAGATAGCATTAGTTGTCATATAAAACAAAGTAAATATTGTTTTTAAATCAAGATTAGCTAAGACAGGAAAGATCAACTTTTTTAAAATAAAGTACTATTTTAAGTAATAATTATATACTTTAGTTGAAATTATGTTAAATTATTTAAAATGCACAACAGTTTAATCTAAATACAGTAAGCAGCATTTTGACCAATACTTTTATTTATTTATTTATAGAAAAACAAAACAACTAATGTAAAATAAACTTATGTTTAAAGGGATAGGAAAGTGAAAATTAAACGTGCATGATTCAGATAGAGCATGTGATATTTTTTTTTTATTGAGGTAATGAAATCAGGCTTACAAAACAGTAAACAAATATACAGAGCAAGTTGCGATACAACACAAAAAGCAGAGTATACATTCCAACCTAGTATCTTGTTAACTATTCAGCTCGGGAAGGAAACAATCAACTGAAAATGATAGAAGCAATAGTTCAAAGTGCCTGGACACATGGAAACCTTCCAAATTGATCTTATAAGGCCACTCTTGGGCCTCAAATGTTTAAAGTTACCATATATAGAAGAAGGTGTAATGAAGTGAGGAGACCGCTTTTGGGTCCCCTTGTGAAAACCTCGGTTTTTATAAAGGAGAAAGGATTCATATAATTGTAGGATTTCATTGCAAATAGCTATAAGTAAAGGAAGATGCAATACATATCTTAGGGGAATTAATAGGCAAGCATCCAAAAACTAACTACCAACTGAGGGGTCTATTTGAAAATAAAGTGGATTAGAGGGTCTATAGTAATGATGTGGGGATAAAATGGCAGCAAGTCTAGGGAATTGAAGGGGAGATTATACACTTTAGAGTATTAGAGATAGGGAATGCTTGAGGTATCAATTGTATACTGTGGAGAAGTAGAGGGGGAGGATCTTAATGGTCTTAGGGCCCATTTATGAGCACTCGTAAGCATATATCTAAAACCATGTATAGAGTTACATTTCTCTAAGTAAAACACACAAAATAGAACATATATTCCCTAAAGTGAACCCCCCCCCCAAAAAAAAACCCCAGGGATACTAGCATAGTAAATTCTAGAAACATGAGCGCCAAAATGCAGGAAAACGTTTGCAGCAGAAAGTCAGTATCACTCTATACATAGAATGAGTAACAGGCATGTTGTGAGTGCGAAAGGGACTTTCACACTTAGATCCATACTCAACATCATATTACATAGTTCACGGAAACAGACCCAAGAGAATATAAAAAAAAATGTATGGTGCACTAAAGATTATCCCAGGCAAACTGCCTCCCTAACGTATTCAAAATGAAGTCCTGAACAAAACAGCAGCTCTATATAATAAAATTCTTATATGATATAAACTCATACTGGTACTTATACTTATTGGCTCCATATGCTAAAGTTTATAGTGTATGAAACGTCTCTGTAGTAAATTAATGGTTATAAAGGAGACATCGGAGCCTGAAGTATAATATAGATTGCCCAAGGCCTGTTGTATAATCGTTGCATTTGCTCAGTTCCAAACGATACTGGGAGGCGAATCAAATGGTTCCCACAGACCTCCCAGCTGCTAAAAAGACGCATATTTGGGGTATAGCACCTTACCCCACACCGGTATCACAGAACGGACTCTGCCTGCAGATCAATCCCAGCTCGTGGTCCAGCTCCAGCGGCGAAGTGGCAACCCCTCTGTACAAACTGCTGAAGGCTCCAGATCCCCCAGGGTCCCAGTTCACCTGTGCCGAGACGGGAAAAATCACTATGTAAATCTTCTCCGCAGCATAAGCAGGCTCAGTTGGGGTCAGGTCTCTGCCGTAAGGCTGCACGACTGTATAAGTGGCCCCATTTAAGTTGTAGAATACTCTCGGATCACGATCTTTACCCTGCTGGGGTTTCCCCTTCCACTCCCGAAGAGTTAAGGATTCAGTGGGCAGTATGCGTCGGAGCTCCAAATTACCGCCACCTTCTACTTTATTGCCGACAAAAGGGTTCTGAGGAACCACGGAAGGCAAAGTGGGATCAGAGTTGCCGAATTCCGACCTACGGGTCTCTTTAGGCAGCCCTTGAAATGTGACAAGTAGAGCACTGATTTTTGAGCTCTCATTCCGAGCGCTATTGTCAGGTACAGCTCCGTGTTCACTCCGGAGCCCGGAGTCAAGATGAGTAGCAGATGTTACTTCCAGGTAGCTGTGTCTTTCGTAGTTTATTTCCTTTCCCCATGTGAGCACAGTTTCTGGCGTCTTTGAGGTAGTTAGTATAGGCTCAGGGGTACAAACACTACCCCAGTTTCTGGCGAGATGTTCAGAGATGCATTGGAGTTGAATTTCTAAGAGTCCAGCGATAATAGCTACTAATGATTCTTCTCCACTATCCATTCTGAATTTATATGCGAGTAGCTTTCTAACTCGATATGTGGTAGACTATAAAATAGCTTGCATCGTAGAGTGCTGGCAGCTTAACAGTGGCGCAGCAATTTTGAGGATAAGTGAGGCTTCAAAGATAGGGGAAGGCCTCAGATAAAAAAGTCCGGTACTGAGGGCTAGGTGGCCACACCACGGTCCAAAACCCTATCCTTTGGGTCAGGGTGTCTTCAGTCACGCTTCTCCACCAATTTAGCAGACCTAACACTTAGGTTTCAATCTGAATCTGGATAGAAATGATAAATAAGTCAGGAGCTGAAGCTCAGTGCGACCAGTAAGATGGCCGCCGCCCGGAAATCCCCCAGAGCATGTGATTTTAAGACACTTTTAAATTTACTTCTATTTTCAAATGTGCTTTGTTCTCTTGGTATCCCTTGTTGAAAAAGAATACACACCTATCATAGACCAGTGGGAGCTGCTGCCAATTGGTGCCTGCACAAATTTGTCTTTTGTGATTGGCTAGCTAGATGTGTTCATCTTGCTGCCAGTAGTGCAGTGCTGTTCCTTCAGCACAGGATAACAAGAGAACACAACTGGAAAGTTGTTTAAAATTGTATGTTCTATCCAAATAATAAAATAACATTTTGGGGTTTCCTGTCCCTTTAATATCATTTTCCCCTCCTACTTAAGGAGATAAATTCTTGGTTTCAGCTCTCTCTAATGGAAATTAAACGGTGTGCTTTACACTTCAAAAGCTGTAACTCGCATAGTTAAAGTGTTGGTAAATAGTGATTTTTAAATTATGTCTAATTATTGATCACTTATTTTGTTTTATTCAGAATATCAATATTAGTTTACACATTTTTAAAAAATAGGTACCTGTCAAATGTCTTTGCTCTAAATAAGGCAGAATATAAGGCATTTAATATAGGACAATATTTTCTGTAAAAGCTTTTTATTTCTCCTAAAATCATAATCTCCTTTTAAACCAAAACAAATAACATGTTGGTATAAATGACTTTAAACTGCACCTAAATCATTACTTCCGTCAAAAACATGTTCAAAACTGTTTTGTATGTTGAGTTTGCATATATAACTGGAAACGCCTGCGGCTCGGGATAAAAAGATTCTGATTGGCTGCATTGGGGAGAGTCTCTTGCTTGCAGGACAACAACATATTCAATATTGAAAATAATTTGCTTGAAGAGACAAGTAACATTCAAGTGAAAGCGTCACTGCCTTTAACAGAACTTGCAAACAAGTTTTATGTAATTTATTATCTTGTCTAACCCACTAACCAGGGACAAAACCATCTACAAAAAAAATATTACTAATCAAAACACTCACAATCAGTTTAAAAGTAAAGTGTAAAGTGAAAAATAATATCAAGGATTAGCTTCCAACTGTGTATTAAATTAAAGGGACATGGGCCTCTATTTATCAAGCCGTCAACTTACCTGCATTCAACGGCACCAATACGCTCGCCTAAGATCGCCTAACATCGCTGCCGCAAACCTGAATACGTTCTCCAAAATTATCAAAAAAGCTGTCAAAAAGCCGCGCACCAAGTACGGGGCGATGAGCAGCAGACTGTTGTTAACTAACAGTCATCGATCTTGCTGCTCTTCGGCTTTTTTACAGCTTTCTTGGTAATAAACACCCACACTATACTATACTGTTTACCCCCAAACCGCCTCTCCTGGAGCCCGCCGCAACTCTAATAAATATATTAACCCCTAAACCGCCGCTCCCGGAGCCCACCGCCACCTGCATTATGTTATTAACCCCTAATCTTCCGCCCCCTATACCGCCGCCACCTACATTATGTTATTAACCCCTAATCTGCCCCCCTACACTGCCGCCAATATATTAAATGTATTAACCCCTAAACCTAAGTCTAACACTAACCCTAACACCACTAACTTAAATATAATTTAACTAAATCAAAATACATTTTTCCTATTTAAAAATAAATACTTACCTATAAAATAAACCCTAAGCTAGCTACAATATAACTAATAGTTACATTGTAGCTATCTTAGGATTTATTTTTATTTTACAGGCAACTTTGTATTTATTTTAACTAGCTACAATAGTTATTAAACAGTTATTAACTATTTAATAACTACCTAGTTAAAATAAAGACAAAAGTACCTGTCAAATAAAACCTAACCTAAGTTACAATTACACCTAACACTACACTGCAATTAAATTAATTCCCTATATTAACTACAATTAAATAAAATCTAAAGTACAAAAAACAAACACTAAAATACAGAAAATAATAAAATAATTACAAGTTTTTTTAAACTAATTACACCTAATGTAATCCCCCTAATAAAATAAAAAAGCCCCCCAAAATAATAAAAAGCCCTACCCTATACTAAATTACGAATAGCCCTTAAAAGGGCCTTTTGCGGGGCATTGCCCCAAAGTAATCAGCTCTTTTACCTGTAAAAAAAAGTACAATACCCCCCCAACATTAAAACCCACACAACCAACCCTACTCTAAAACCCACCCAATCCCCCCTTAAAAAACCTAACACTAACCCCTTGAAGATCACCCTACCTTGAGAAGTCTTCACACAACCGGGCCAAAGTCCTCCATGAAGCTGGGCGAAGTGGTCTTCCAGACGGGCCAAAGTCTTCATCCAAGCCGGCCAGAAGAGGTCCTCCAGACGGGCAGAAGTCTTCATCCAGGCGGCATCTTCTATCTTCATCCATCCGGCGCGGAGTGGCTCCATCTTCAAGACATCCGGCGTGGAGCATCCTCTTCTAACGACATCCGATGACTGAATAACGGTTCCTTTAAATGACGTCATCCAATATGGCGTCCCTTGAATTCCGATTGGCTGATAGAATTCTATCAGCTATTCGGAATTAAGGTAGGAAAAATTCTATTGGCTGATGCAATCATCCAATAGGATTGAAGTTCAATCCTATTGGCTGATCCATTCAGCCAATAGGATTAAGCTTGCATTCTATTGGCTGTTCCATTGGCTGTTTTCCTACCTTAATTCTGATTGGCTGATAGAATTCTATCAGCCAATCGGAATTCAAGGGATGCCATCTTGGATGATGTCATTTAAAGGAACCATCATTCAGTCGTCGGATGTCATTGAAAGAGGATGCTCCATGTCGGATGTCTTGAAGATGGAGCTGATCCGTGCCGGATGGATGAAGATAGAAGATGCCGCCTGGATGAAGACTTCTGCCCGTCTGGAGGACCTCTTCTGGCCGGCTTGGATGAAGACTTCTGCCCATCTGGAGGACCACTTCGCCCGGCTTCGTGGAGGACTTCGGCCTAGTTGGGTGAAGACTTCTCAAGGTAGGGTGATCTTCAAGGGGTTAGTGTTAGGTTTTTTTAAGGGGGGATTGGGTGGGTTTTAGAGTAGGGTTGGGTGTGTGGGTGGTGGGTTTTAATGTTGGGGGGTTATTGTACTTTTTTTTACAGGTAAAAGAGCTGATTACTTTGGGGCAATGCCACGCAAAAGGCCCTTTTAAGTGCTATTCGTAATTTATTGTAGGGTAGGGCTTTTTATTATTTTGGGGGGCTTTTATATTTTATTAGGAGATAAGATTAGGTGTAATTAGTTTAAAAAAAACTTGTAATTATTTTATTATTTTTTGTAATTTAGTGGGGGGTTTTTGTACTTTAGATAATTTTATTTAATTGTATTTAATTGTAGTTAATGTAGGGAATTAATTTAATTATAGTGTAGTGTTAGGTGTAATTGTAACTTAGGTTAGGTTTTATTTTACCGTTACTTTTGTCTTTATTTTAACTAGGTAGTTATTAAATAGTTAATAACTATTTAATAACTATTGTAGCTAGTTAAAATAAATACAAAGTTGCCTGTAAAATAAAAATAAATCCTAAAATAGCTACAATGTAACTATTAGCTATATTGTAGCTAGCTTAGGGTTTATTTTATAGGTAAGTATTTATTTTTAAATAGGAAAAATGTATTTCGATTTAGTTAAATTATATTTAACCCTTTGAGTGCTAATGACAGCTCTCCCACCTTGAGGGAGATCTGGGGGCTCCTTGCTGCTCCTACCCCGGTGATTGTGCCTGTAGAGTATATATATATATGTGTGTGTGTGTGTGTGTGTTATGTCAGAAATCTTTTGCAAAGATATTTACATGTCCCTAAATTCCTTTTTTTGTTCTAAACAATGTTGTCTTTCATATCTCTGTGTTTATTTATCCCATTATATGTATATATTGAAAATATATTATTATTCTGAGCAAGAATAATATGCAAATATAACATGTAATCAGGGTATCATATGTATTTATTTGCAATCAATGGATATTTTAAGAGCTGGGACAGTTTTCTCTCTGTATCTGTGTAAACCCTCCTGATTGCAGTCTAGTTTTAAATAACACCCCTTCACAGGTGTTATAAAATGGGCTGGCATATAAGATGTCATTTCTTACTGAAAAAGACATTCAAGAGAAGGAAGAAATACACTGAAAATAGAGTGACAGTAAAGAGATGATTTTAATTTCTGCTGTATCTGAATCATGACAGTTTAATGTTAGGTGGGCTATCCCTTGAATCATTTCGAATTTTAAAATCCTTGTCTAAAATATTACACTGTATGTCCTAATGTCAGCATCAATGTTTATCTTTAATTCTAAATTCACATATACATACTTTTAAAGTATAATACACAATGTAACAAATGGCACTTACAAGTTCTGATGAGTGATCAATGACACAAGTATCAAACATTTTGATCCGTTAGTGATAGTTTATATTATATTTGAATCAGATTATATTTGAATCAGATTGGCTGATGTCATAACTCATGTGATTATGCATATTTCAATCAAAAGTGGTTGAAAAATTCCCTAGTGTGTGGGTTGTTTAGGAGTTTGCCTCATAATTGGTGTGAAAAGTGTTGCGTCAAAATTAGTGCAAAGTGGACAGTGGGACTTGTATTACATGGCTTAAACATGGTGCATATAGATTTTTCACAAAAAAATAAAAAGGAAGTTAGCTATATTATGTTGTGTATTTATTTCATTTGTTCTCTATTAGTGCAACAAGTTTGGGGCAAAACTTTTCAACAAATTTGTAGAAATATTGTCCCCTTGCTTTGTAATGAGAGACAAATGTGTAACATAATCCATAAGTAGTAATGTATTTTTCATTTTTATCCCTACATCTACTAGTAGTGCACCAAATGTGTAACATAATCCATCAGTAGTAATGTATTTTTCATTTTTATCCCTATATCTACTAATGTAGAGCAATAATATTGTTTGATTTAGAAAGGGTATACAATTTTAGTAGAGTTTCTAATTTACTATTATTATGTAATATACTTCATTCGCTTGCAGCATCAAACATAAGCTTTCTGTGTTTTCAGACTCCCATTGAGTTCTATGGCATCCGCCACCTCAAGGGTGGCAGATTGAAAACTTGGTACGATGCGTACCAAATTTGATAATTTGGAAAAAGTGTCAAATAGAGTCGAATGTGAATTCGAAACATCTGTAAGGACGCAAGCATCGATCTGCATCGGATTGAGATTGCGGAATCGTATTTTACGTCACAAATTTCAACATTTGCTGATCTTGACGCTTTGATAACTATGGCGGATCAATCTCGCGAGAAATACGTCACGGAATTCAAACATATTATCAGTTGATGCTTTGATAAATTGACCCCCTAGAGTTGACTTTAAAGGGACACTCAAATCAAAATTAAACTTTAATGATTCAGATAGAGCATGCAAATTTAAACAACTTTCCAATTTACTTCCATCCACAATATGCAGTCTTTTTATATTTACATTTTTTGAGTCACCTGCACCTACTGATCATGTTCAAAAATTCACAGAATATACATATATGCATTTGTGATTGGCTGATGGCTGTCACATGATACAGGAGGAGTGGAAATAGACATAACTTTGAAATTTGTCAGAAAAAAAATCTACTACTCATTTGAAGTTCAGACTAAGTGCTATTGCATTGTCTTTTTATCATGCATTTGTTGACTATGCAAATCTACTGTATTTTCTTGTCCTTTAATTGTCCTTCTGGTCTATAACTTGCTATAATGACCATTGGTTCTATGCTCTTTTCAGAGAACTATGAATGATATTCTGTATTTATATTTTCTTACAGTCTCTAACGCTATTTCTGACCTTTTTACTTAGTCACTGAAAAGTAACGATAAGTGCGGTGTCATGGTTGTAGTATGAAACATATTGATTAAGAAATGTATATATGTTACTATATACTTTTCTTACATTTCACTGTAACCACATCATAAATATCAAGGTCATAAAATAAACTGATTTCCTTATTCAAGCAGACAAGTATTGTATACATAGTCCATAATACATTTGTTACATGTTAACTAACCACACCTAAACGTGTTTGTATAGCAGAGATAAGTTTGAATGCTTCCCTAACGAGCACAGATGGTTCAGGTTATAGATTTATAGTGTTTCAGATCATTACTGATAATATATTAATAGTTTATAGAGAAGGTACAATTATATACCTTAATGTAGGTCAATGAACTGTAGGTTGAAATTGCTATGGAGACTTAGCCACAAAATACAAAAATCATGAAAACAGAACATTTTCTACCGTGCATTTAAAATTAAATTGGTAGGTCTGTGGTTTTCTAAATCAGTGTTTCTGTGACACATAAAATATATGTGCACAATTGTATAATGTTTTATGCAATTTTCATGTTTCATATTGGCATTGAAAGATGTTTGTTTAATTTTATTTATTTTATATGGTGCTTGTGGTAATTTACTATGAAAATGCAACTCTCTGTTGTGAGAGCATGGGACTTATGATCCTGAAGGATTGTGGGAGATCATGGGTGGAGCAATTAAACTGTTCCTGTTTTTCCTCATAACCACTGAGGATTCTGTGTAGTGCACACCCATTCTCCTTATTCTTTCCTGTTTTAACAGATAACATTTACATCTGCTTACTGGCCTCCTGAACGGGGTCTGTAACAGATTCTTGGGGACTCATTCCTGGGATCGGTGCTTTATTGATTGCAGGATGCTGGTTCACAAATCTATGATCTTCGGGACCAACAAAGTATGAATACAGTGGCTTTGATCAAGAAAGATTGTTTGTGAAAGGAGTAGCCTGGCTGGCTGGTGACAGTGACGTGAGGGATTGTGAGAAGGGTCTGCATGGCGGATAAAGTATGGAAGAGTCTGGTGTGGGACATCAGAAAGAAGCTTCTCGTCTTGTCCACTGATGAACTGTTTGAGATCGCCCAGAGCATAGGTCCAGTACCAGTCAGGGACATTTCAGAACTAGATGCTGGAGACCAAGAGGACTGTTTTGAATACATTAATGATTTCATGTATAGTAAAGACTTATTAGAATCAGAGGGCAGAGGTATGGCTAAACTGTTGAATTTAGGAGACATTGTTGACTCTGTTGTACTATGGCTGTACCTGTTCATCGACAGAATGATGGTAATAAGAGACATGTTGTTGTTAGTGCACACACTTCGAGCACAGAACATACATTCATTACTATTGATCATATCTTTACTACAGACACTGTTCATGCAACATCATATGCAGCTATAGCTGACAAAGGGGTTAGTGTAGTAAATGTAAACCCAGATACTAAACAGAATGTAACTAATCATTATTTTGCAGCATCCTTACAAAACCCCACCTTGACACAACCCTTGACACCAGTATCACAACAACCGCACAACAATAATAACACACAGTTTAGCAACCACCCTGAATGGTCCATGCAGTTGCCATCAGAGAAGGTCTCCCTAAGAGACCTCTCCTATCTTCAGTCCTGCAAGTTTAAAATACAAGGAGGACAAATTGGCAACTACACATACACTAGTGCATGCAGGCAGATTGAAGATAGAATCAAAGAAGATTTTAGTGACACTGAATTAGTCAGGGGGACTCTACGGATAATAAAAGCAGGCAGTTTTAAGGACATGTTGATGAATAAGGAAGACATGACAGTTGAGGAACTCAAAGAGTTTCTTAGGTCACATCTAGGAGACAAAAATAGCACAGAGTTATTCCAGGAATTAATGTGTGCAAAACATAATGAGAATGAAACACCTCAGCAGTTCTTGTATAGAGTAATATGTCTCAAACAAAAAATCATCTTTGCTGCAAAACAGGCTGACAATGAAGTGAGTTATAGCTCAGCAACTATTCAGGATGTTTTCCTTCACACTGTTTACCAGGGCCTAGGAAATGAATATAAAGACATTTGTATTGAGTTAACCCTTTAAGGACACAGCTTTCAGTTTGCTCAATTGTTTTATGACGGAAAAATTCCGTCATATGTCCTTAAGAGGTTAAAATCCCTGGTCTCCAACCACAACATTAATCAATAGTGGAGACCAGCACAGTCCAGTATGGAGACCCACAATGAGCAACTACCAAAGCTCACAACAGGTAAAGAACAAATCATAGAGTGGTCTCCAATCATGCGAAAATTGCTTTATTTAGATATCCAGGACAGGATCTTAAAAAACACAAAGATTCCTGGATAATACCCCTCAATCATATCACATGATTAAGGGGTAATATCCCTGAAACGTCGCGTTTTTATGATCCTGTCCTGGATATCTAAATAAAGCAATTTTTGCGTGATTGGAGACCACTCTGTGATTTGTTTCTCTCCAACCACAACTTCACAGATGAAGAAATACTGAGAAATGTAATAAAAATCACCAGCAATGTAAATGAGAGGGTCCGAAGGCTGGGTCCTGTAACTCGTACCAAGCCTAACATTGCAAGTTGTAATGACAAAAAAGAGCATTATCAGACTTCCATTCTTTCTGCCCGAGGATAAAGAATGAGGCCATTGTCAGCCTAATAGGAAGGAAGGCTTTGACTCAGTGCAACCTCACAGCCATACAGTAAGCTCTCTGCTTGACACTGGAGCTCAAGTCAATATTTCTGATCGTGCTTGGAAAGATAAATATTTACCGGCTGTGGACATGAGACCTCTTTCTGAACTCATGGGAACTACAGAGAAGTTGGAAGTGTATGCTGTAAATGGGGTTCTCATTCCATTCGAAGGCTGGGCTGTTATCACTGTTAATTTACAAGGAAACAATGTCCCTATCCTCTCTATCAATGTTCCCTTCTTAGTAAGTCATCTGCCAATGGAAAGGCCATTTCTTGGGTTTAACGTAGTGGAAGAATTAATTCAAGGGCAAACCGATCTCCTTGTACCGACTATAGTCTCCCTGTAATCTGGAGCCATCTCTGTGTCAAATTAGAAAGCTCAAACGCTTGAAAACTTTGTCCAAACCCCTGAGCGTAACGTAAAGTGGGGATGTTTGAAAGTAAAGGGGGGTGGCATTGTCATTCCAGCAGGCCAAGTAACATGGGTAAAATGTAAAATATCCCCCAACATGGATCAATCTGATCCAGTTGCACTGTTTGAACCAGAGCAAAACAATGTACATTTGTAAAAGCTGGATATAGGGGAGGGGCTCTTCCAGAACCAGCAAAGCCCTTATATTTCTTTCCCAATCAGAAACAACTCCACACATGATGTAACATTGCCCGGTAAAACAATTCTTGTTTATATTCAGGGAATTGAAAAAGTACTGGAGGCAGAGCAACCACACTAAGTCTGGTGTAAGGGCCCTAGGTTTGACTACTTTAGTTACTCAAGAAACCTTGACACTGTGGCACCCATCTGTAGACCTCAGCCATATGAGTGGGGAACAGCAGGAGGTAATAAGAAAAATGCTGTATGACGAGTCTACGGCCTTTTCTCATGATAAGAGTGACCTTGGTTGAGTCCCAAGCTTGCAAATATCAGCTGTCATACTCTTCAGTACCTAAGCCTTTGTTCCAAGAAGTCAAGGAATATATTCAAGAATTCCTGGCAAAAAGGTGAATCGTGAAGTCCAAGTCCACTTATTCTGCACTAGCAGTCTGCGTCTGAAAGAAGGGAGGTTTGCTCCGCCTGTGTATAGATTATTATCTCCTAAATAAAAAGACTGTACCAGATAGGCATCCTCTGCCGAGAATCCAAGACGTGCTTGATACACTGCATGGTTTAGTATTCTTGACAAAAGAAAAGCTTACCATCAGGGCTTCATAGCCGAAGGTTCCAGGCACATGACAGCATTTATAACCCCCTGGGGGCTTTATGAATGGGTAAGAATTCCATTCAGACTGTCAGTGCACCTACAGCATTCCAGGGCAGCATGGCGGAAATGCTGGAATCCCTCAGGGACAAATGTTGCATACCATACCTTGATGATGTGCTATGTAATGCCAAGTCTTTTGAGGAGCATGTGGAAGTGATTTGCAAGGTTCTCAAAGCCCTCCAACATTATAGGGCCTGAAATATGTGAACTCTTCCGTGGTGAAGTCAGATATGTGGGTCGTCTTGTGTCTGCTGAAGGTGTGTGGATTGATCCCAAAGATCTTGAAGCAGTTCTGTCACTCAAAGATCATACTCCACAGACCATCGGAGAGGTAAGGAGGCTTCTCGGCTTCCTAAGTTACTATCGCTCATTCATTCAAGATTTTTCATGTGTGACTAAGCCTATCTATGAGCTTCTCCAGGCAAAGCCTGGGGTGGCACCAGTTCAGTCAAGTCGAAGAAGGACCAAGGGCCCACAAATGCCCTCCCAAACCCCTGTGGAGTGGACAAGAGAGCACCAGAAAAAGGATGAAGCATTGATCAACATGTTGACAAAACCACCAATTCTAGCCTACCCAAACGTCAATTTACCATTCACGCTGCACACCGATGCATCAGAAAGGGGCCTAATAGCTTTCCTCTACCAGCACCAAGATGGAAAGTTTAGGGTCATTGCATATGGCTCCCGGACACTCTCAACAGCCAAAAGAAATTACCGCCTACATAGTGGTAAACTTGAGTTTCTTGCACTTAAATGGGCAGTGTGTGAAAAATTTAGAGAATACCTGTTCTACGCTCCACACTTTACCATTTACACAAGCAACAATCCCCTGACCTACATCATGAGCATTGAAAAGCTGAATAGGGTTGACCATCACGGGGTGGGAGAATTGTCCGACTTGCGCTTCCATGTTAAATATCGGCCTGGTAAAAAAAATATTGACGCTGATACACTGACGCGTATCTCCCTTAACATAGAGCATGCCACTGAGTGCATGGAGCACTTGTCATCTGAAGTGGTGCAAGCAGTCTGGGATGGAGCTTGTGCTGCCAAGAGGAAAGATGTGGGGCCGATTTTTTAAGATGCGGCCGGACATGATCCGCTGTAGCGCATCATGTCTGCCTGACATTTCTAAATGCCGACAGCATACGCATACGTGCAATGCTGCCCCCTGCAGATTTGCATCCACTAGCAGGAGGTGTCAATCATCCCGAGCGCATCTGATCGGGATGATTGCTGTCCGCCACTTCAGAGGTGGCGGTTAACTTAAGGAGACCGCTGCTTCTTAACTTATGTTTCCAGCAAGCCTGACGGCTCGCTCATAAACCTCAGCATTTGCAGCATGATAATTCGGCCCCATGGCCTGGATTGCAGCGCTCAAAATGTCCACCATGGAAACTGACCCACCATCCCAATATTCAATGTTGCCAAGGATAAGTAAAAATGAACTCTCCAAAGCTCAAAGGGAGGTATCCAGTGATCTCCAAGATATTGAAGATAAAAGAGGATTTCAAGGCACCAGATGAGAGTCTAAAAAAAACAGTGACTGGAGCTGCCAAGAAACTCTTGCCTGAATGGAGCAAACTAATTCTAGAGGATGGCTCTATAGGCAAACAGCCCCAAACAAACAGCTTGTTCTCCCAGCTCAGTATTAACAACTTTCTTTGGAGTACTTGCATGACAAGATGGGGCATGTGGGCACAGAACGGGTACTTCATCTGATGAGACAAATAATCTACTGGCCATTTATGAATAAAGGAAGTAAAGGAGTATGTCACAAAGAAGTGTCCCTGCATCAAGCAAAATAAACCAGTAATCCATGTCAGAGCACCCATGGGGAGAATAACATCCAGCTCACCTCTAGAAATTGTTTGCATCAACTACCTGCACTTAGGGCTCCATGTACGAAGCAGCGAAAGCTGCTCCGGAGCCCTTGCAGGGCAGGTAAGCATATACAATCCTGCTTCCCGCAATGTAAGAAGCAGCGGTCATTAGACGGCTGCTTCTTACACTCTACACCACCTCTGAGGTGGCGAGGGAAAATCACAGAGAGCTTGCTCGCTCTCAGTGATTGACATCCCCTTCAGTCGCACGATTGGTTGCGCAAATGAAGGTGTGGGCATTACACACTCCGATGAGTGTGTAATGATACATACGGGCAAGCGGATCCACAGATCCGCTGCCCGTGTGTAGCGAAGGTGGGCGGACAGCTTTATGAGTTGAGAAACTGTCCACCTGCCGCTTAGTACATGGAGCCCATAGAGCCAAGCCGTTGTGGGTATGAGTGTATACTAGTGGTCGTAGATCAATTTACTAGATTTGCTCAAGCTTATCCAACAAAAAACAAGTCTGGCCATACGGCATCTGAGCGTCTTTTCTATGACTACATTGACTACATCCCCCGGTTTGACTACCCTGGAAAGCTACATCATGATCAAGGAAGGGAATTTGAGCATGAGCTTTTCCGGAATCTTAGGCAACTTGCAGGAGTACGCCATTCGAGAACATCTCCTTATCACCCTCAAAGTAACCCAGCTTAGAGATTCAACCGGACTCTCCCCCAACTGCTATGGACCCTGGCTGATAAAGAAAAGGCAAGATGGAAAAATCACCTTCCCCAGATCATACATGCATATAACTGAACACGCCAGTCCACTGGGTACCCATTCTATTTACTGTTTGGACGCCATCCTCACCTCACTGTTGACCTAATATTTGGGCTGATTGAAGAGGATGAGGGGGTGAATCACAAAGGATTTGCTGACCATTGGGCTGGAAAGATGGCCGAGGCGTATCAAGTAGAAAGCAAAAACAGCAGGCAAGCAAGTGCGAGAGGCAAAGCTCAGTATGACCTGAGAGTCAAAGGTGTGATTCTAAAGCCTGGAGACAGACACAACTTGAGTGAGTGAGGAGGCCCAGGAAAACTCAGGCCGTATTGGGAGAAGATCATTTATATGGTGAAAGAGCAGGTAGCAGACAATCCTGTATATGTGGTGAGTCCTGAGAATGGGAACAAAAGAGGGACAAGAACCCTACACCGAAACTTACTGTTATTAGTGAACGACTTGCCACATCCACTGAAACCTGCAAAACAGAGACAAAGCAAACAAGGCAACAGAGAGACAAAGATAAGAGAATCTACTTACAACAGTGACACGACCGCTTTGGATGAGGACAGCTCTGGAAGATACTGGTTTAAAGAGAGTTGGACAGAGCATATGAGAGAAAATACTCACTGGCAAGGTTCAGAACTGGGTCAGGATAATCCTCTTGTCAAAACAGCATCATCAGCACCTGAGAGAAATGAAAAAGAGATCAAGTACAAGTCCCACTGAGGGAGAGAAACAGTTTGACAGAGAACCAATTACCAGATGAACTGATCCTGAATCCAACATTTACACCCGGGGCCAGCATAGATAGTGAAAGTGAATGTGCCCAGCCTGATGAAGTCTGGCAGCAGAAAGCCATATTAAACCAAGATGATCTGTAAGAGAGAGAAAGTCAAAGCAAATGTTTAAAAATGAAACACTGGGTTTCATTTACAACTGGAGACCATGCTCCACAGTGTAGCAGCATATACCTTTAAGAAAGTGGTGTTTCAGGGTAATAATGCTGTGACTGAGTGTATATAAGTTTTAGTAGCTGGAGCCATTTTACTTTGTCAGGGAGAATGTGACACATAAATTGTATGTGCACAATTGTATAATATTTTATGCAATTTTCATGTTTCATATTGGCATTGAAAGATGTTTGTTTAATTTCATTTGTTTTATATGGTGCTTGTGGTAATTTACTATGAAAATGCAACTCTATGTTGTGAGAGCATGGGACTCTTATTTTGACATGGACTTATGATCCTGAAGGATTGTGGTAGATCATGGGTGGAGCAATGAGACTGTTCCTGTTTTAACTCACAACCACTGAGGTATCTGTGAAGTGCACACCCATTCTCCTTATTTTTCCTGTTTTAACAGGTAACATTTACATCTGCTTACTGGCCTCCTGAACGATGATGGGTAAGAGCAGCTTAGTCATCATGGTTACTGATCAGCTGATTGCTTTACCTGTGCTTTAGTTAAAGGGATACCCTACTTTAAAATTTGTATTGTTTAAAAAGATAGATAATCTCTTTATTTCCCACTAGCTGTTCGCTTGTGTGGATTTTATGATTTCTAAAAAAATAGTGAAAAACATTACCACTCTCAATGACATGTGCCCTCACGTGTGTGCCCGTTCGGTTGCACACTTGCTGGCATGAACTTTGTGAGTTTTTGTGAATTTTTGGTGTTTCTCAATCTAAATACCAATTTTCATGCCTGTAATATCTTTGGTTTTTGAGATATAGGTATCCTCATAAATCACCGCTCCTTTTGACCCCCCTTAACTGTATTTTCGGGAAATGTTAAAACACGTGTTTCTTTATTCTTAAAGGAAAATGTAAATACCAATTTTCACGTCTGTAACATCTTTTGGTTTTTGAGAGATAGGTATCCTCATAAATCACCCACACCCTTTTGACCGCCCTTAAGTGGTTTTTCGGGAAATGGTAAAACACATATTTCTTTATTTTTAAAGGAGAATCTACATACCAATTTTCACGTCTGTAACATCTTTGGTTTTGAGATATAGGTATCCTCATAAATCCCCCCCCCCCCCTTTTAATACCTTTTTCGGGAAATGTTAAAACACGTGTTTCTTTATTTTGAAAGGAGAATGTAAATACCACCATGCTAATAAAAAACGGGAAAGATGCACCAGAGCAGATTCCTGTACAGGGTGCTTCCTAACCTATACTGCAACAATATAATATATGTTCCATAAAGAGAATATAGAGGGGAAAAAAAGGGTAAACTCACCCTTTCTGTGCCGTTGTGGGCGGCCGGAGCCGATGAATTTAGCGATTTGCAATGGCACAGAAAGGGTGTGTTTAGCACCCTTTGTTACAAGGTTGATGAATGAAACTCCCCTTGATTTTAAGTGATGGTAAATCCTAACATTTGTTAAACGCTTGGATTTACCATCACTTTAAGACTATCACCCCTAGCTAATGTGTGTTTAATCTCTGCAAATGGGTTCTACACGGTAGAAATGCAGTTTTGGGATTCTCAGAGCACTGCTGGTCCCGAGCAGAAAATCCAATTAGCAGCACTAGTTCTACATTCGAGTTGTTAAACTAGCACTGCTGAGTGGATCAGCTGCATTTTCTGTTTGGGACCAGCAGTGCTCTGCAAATCCCTAGTGGTCTTTTCCCTGTGTCTAGGGTCAATAGTCTCATTGATTAGAGCATGCCATTTTTTTAGTACAATGGCCATTTAACTGCACCTCTGCTTTTATTTAGCTGCTTTATTTGATTTGAGTTATTAGAAAAAAATAGTTTCACATTAAAATATTAACAGCGCTACAGGCCTGTAACGCTGAATATAAAAATGAAACCAGTTACTAACAGGTTGTCCTACATTCCCTGTTGGGTAAGAAGTTTAATTCATGAATTTTCATTGCATAAACAAATAAAAGTAATTTAACATCTTTTGTACATTTGAATGAGAATTACAACTTTGACTTTAATAAAAGAACAAATACCATTTATTATATAGATTCATAAACATACATTTATATTGTTACTTAAATTTTTTCTAACCGTACTATGAGATGAAAATAGCTCAAGTTAATGATAGTTCTTAGGTAAAAACAGTTTTTCAAACTGTTGCCAACCACTTCATAATGTGCTTCACATTCTCTAAAATAACATTTAAGAGTCCAGGATACACTACTTAGCAATTAATTGATTTATACTATCATTAGATCCCTGCTTCAGCATATAATTGAATATATATCTGATGTAATCCTTAGTTTATTGGGAAAATGCTGAAGTTGCAACTATAATTCAGTTAACTCTCTATTCTCAATCTATTTTTATTTGTTTCCTCCCTAGCTCTGCATAATATCTTTAATTTATTGCTGTTTACTTCAATGCAGACCAGTAATCGGGGGGGTGTATTTAAAGGGACAAGTTACTTAAAGGGACACTGTACCCAAATTTTTTCTTTTGTGATTCAGATAGAACATGACATTTTAAGCAACTTTCTTATTTACTCCTATTATCAAATTTTATTAATTCTCTTGGTATCTTTATTTGAAATGCAAGAAAGTAAGTTTAGATGCCGGCCTATTTTTGGTGATCAACCTGGGTTGTTCTTGCTGATTGGTGGATAAACTCATCCACCAATAAAAAAGTGCTGTCCAGAGTCTGAATAAAAAAAAGCTTAGATGTCTTCTTTTTAAAATAAAGATAGCAAGAGAACAAAGAAAAATTGATAATAGGAATAAATTAGAAAGTGGCTTAAAATTGCATGCTCTATCTGAATCATGAAAGAAAAAAATGTGGGTTCAGTGTCCCTTTAACCCTTTGAGTGCTAAGAACTTTCCCACCTGGGTGCTAAGGTTTTTTTAACCGTTTAAAATTTTTTTTTTTTTATTTATTTTATTTCAGAACTTACACTGTTGGAAAGGTTAGATGAGTACCTTTCCAATGGTGGGTCTTGGGGGTCTGTAGCTGCTTAGATGACTGAGATACAGGCTTCTAAGCAGCATGCCCCCTGCTCCTATACTTATCATTGTTAATGTTAAATAAAGTTTTGCGGTGACGTCATTGCGCGTGACATCACCGCGCATAACGTGAAGCCCCGGCGATGCCTGTCACTATGCAGGCCCGATTGCCGGGGTAGGAGCGGGTGGGAGCCTCCAGATCTCCCTCAAGATGGGAGAGTGCTAGCGACAGCTCTGAGCCGTCAGCACCAGAGTGGGAAACTCTGTGACGGCTCAGAGCCGTCATTAGCACTCAAGGGGGACATTACGATCAAAATTTAAATGTGCATAGATGAATTACATCTTTGAATAGAAACATATTTGCAATATACATATATTGACAAAAATACTTCAAGTAAAAGTTGTCACTGTTTTAGTTTCAACATTTTTCTCTGCATATGCATGTGAAGCATAGATACATATTCTTAGTGCACAAGCATTTTAAATACTGCTGCTGCTCAGAGCACCAGTGGGGCTTGTATCATGTCAGCAATTAACAAATTGAGTCATTACCAAATGGTACAAGCACTTTAGGCTCTCTGAGCAAGTGTTGTGTTTAAAATGCTGGTGCACAGTGCATACTTAAATATACTTTTGAAACAACTAAAGCTTTTGTTAGAAGCATTTTTCCTAATACATGTATATTACAAAAATGCTTCTATTCACAACTGAAATGCATTCATGTGGAGTCCTATTTATTGAGCTATACCTGTGTAACCCCTTTTTTTCTCATCTTTAGAAATTATAACACAGACTGGATGGTCACCCCAGGGTCTTCAGGTCTAAGGGAAAGGCTAGAGCTTCTGCGGGGGCAGGGAGATTGGAATATTCTTGAGTAACGTAGACTACAGTGCCTACATTCAGTGAAAGTACTTTTTGCAGAACTCACAGCACTGAGGCAGTCAAGGGTGAGCTCAGACCAACCACGGCCCCGGGCAAAAATTAGGAAAGAGACCACCATCTCCCACCCACCCACATTAATGCAAATGTATGCTAATTAACATGGCTAACACCCTGTCCTGCCCCCACCGGGCCCCAACCTTCAATGCCAGAAACCACACTCCATGACCCCACAGTAAGAGAACCCAGAGGCTCCCCCACCCTCCAGGCTGGACGACACACTCTAGGCTCCCAGAGCAACAGACTTCCTATCCAAGAACTGGGCCTCTACTCAAGGACTAGGGCCCCCATAACACCCACATTTAACTGTTTAGTTAGTAACAGTGCAGCTGTCATCCACAGCTCACAACCATTGCGAATGCAGTACACCAGGAGCCATGGAGATGCCACTGGTAGGCCCCCATTAATCCCGGGCCCTCAGTCCAGCTGCTGTTACCCAACACCCAGGCACAATAATAAACCAGTCACCATTTAAATAGACATGAAAGTCCAAAATAAACTTTCTTGGTTCCGATATTTAATGCAATTTTTAGAGGCACTTCCATTTACTTCTATATTCAAATGTACTTAATTCTGGGCCAGAATACAAGTGGCAAAATATATGTGAATGGGAAATTCTATACACACACATATATACAAAAGTCTACACACCCCTGTTAAAATGTCAGGTTTCTGTAATGTTAAAAAATGAGATAAAGATAAATCATTTCAGAACTTTTTCGACCTTTAATGTGACCTATAAACTGTACAACTCAATTGAAAAATAAACTGAAATCTTTTAGGTAAAGGGAAATAAAAATAAAAAACTAAAATAATATGGTTGCATAAGTGTGAACACCCTTAAACTAATACTTTACTGAAGCACCTTTTGATTTTATTACAGCACTCAGTCTTTCTTTCATGTAATTAGCAAGAGTCCATGAGCTAGTGACGTATGGGATATACATTCCTACCAGGAGGGGCAAAGTTTCCCAAACCTCAAAATGCCTATAAATACACCCCTCACCACACCCACAATTCAGTTTTACAAACTTTGCCTCCCGTGGAGGTGGTGAAGTAAGTTTGTGCTAGATTCTACATTGATATGCGCTTCGCAGCAGGCTGGAGCCCGGTTTCCTCTCAGAGTGCAGTGAATGTCAGAGGGATGTGAAGAGAGTATTGCCTATTTGAATTCAATGGTCTCCTTCTATGGGATCTATTTCATAGGTTCTCTGTTATCGGTCGTAGAGATTCATCTCTTACCTCCCTTTTCAGATAGACGATATACTCTTATATACCATTACCTCTACTGATTCTCGTTTCAGTACTGGTTTGGCTATCTACTACTATATGTAGATGAGTGTCCTGGGGTAAGTAAATCTTATTTTTTGTGACACTCTAAGCTATGGTTGGGCACTTTATTTATAAAGTTCTAAATATATGTCTTTAAACTTATATTTGCCATGATTCAGGATGATCAATATTCCTTATTTCAGACAGTCAGTTTCATTATTTGGGATAATGCATATGAATAATTCAATTTTTTTCTTACCTTAAAAATTGTTTCAATTAACTTTTTTTCCCTGTGGGCTGTTAGGCTCGCGGGGGCTGAAAATGCTTCAATTTATTGCGTCATTCTTGACGCGGACTTTTCTGGCGCAAATTTTTTTTTGTCATTTCCGCCGTCATACTTGTCGCTGGAAGTTGTTCGTAATTGCGTCATTTTTTTGACGTTTTTGCGCCAAAAATGTCGGCATAACCGGATGTGGCGTCATTCTTGGCGCTAAACAATTTTAGGCGCCAATAATGTGGGCGTCCTTTTTGGCGCTAAAAAAATGTGGGCGTCATTCTTGTCTCCACCTTTTTTCACATTATTTCAGTCTCATTTTTCATTGCTTCTGGTTGCTAGAGGCTTGTTCATTGGCATTTTTTCCCATTCCTGATATTGATAAGTTTTGCTTTATATGTTGTTTTTTCTTTTACATATTGCAAGATGACTCAAATTGACCCTGGATCAGAATCTACTTCTGGAAAGACGCTGCCTGATGCTGGTTCTACCAAAGTTAAGTGCATTTGTTGTAAACTTGTGGTAACTGTTCCTTCGGCTGTAGTTTGTGATGATTGTCATGATAAACTTGCTAATGCAGATAGTATTTTCATAAGTAATATTCCATTACCTGTTGCTGTTCCCTCAACATCTAATACTCAGGATGTTCCTGTTAATATAAAAGAATTTGTTTCTAAATCTATTAGGAAGGCTATGTCTGTTATTCCTCCTTCCAGTAAACGTAAAAGGTCTTTTAAAACTTCTCATTTTTCAGATGAATTTTTAAATGACCGTCATCATTCTGATTTGTCTGTTTCTGATGAGGATTTTTCTGGTTCAGAGGATTCTGTCTCAGATATTGACACTGATAAATCTTCATATTTATTTAAAATGGAATTTATTCGCTCTTTACTTAAAGAAGTTTTAATCGCATTAGAGATGGAGGAATCTAGTCCTCTTGATACTAAATCTACTAAGCGTTTAAATTCGGTTTTTAAACCTCCTATAGTTATTCCAGAAGTTTTTCCTGTCCCTGATACTATTTCTGAAGTAATTTCTAGGGAATGGAATAATCTGGGTACTTCATTTACTCCTTCTCAAAGGTTTAAGAAATTGTATCCTGTGCCATCTGACAGATTAGAGTTTTGGGACAAAATCCCTAAAGTTGATGGGGCTATCTCTACTCTTGCTAAACGTACTACTATTCCTACGGCAGATAGTACTTCCTTTAAGGATCCTTTAGATAGGAAGATTGAATCCTTTCTAAGGAAAGCTTATTTATGTTCAGGTAATCTTCTTAGGCCTGCTATTTCTTTGGCTGATGTTGCTGCCGCTTCCACTTTTTGGTTGGAGGCTTTAGCACAACAAGTATCAGATCATAATACGCATAGCATTGTTAAACTTCTTCAACATGCTAATAACTTTATTTGTGATGCGATCTTTGATATCATTAGAGTTGAAGTCAGGTATATGTCTTTAGCTATTTTAGCTAGAAGAGCTTTATGGCTTAAAACTTGGAATGCAGATATGTCTTCTAAGTCAACTCTGCTTTCTCTTTCTTTCCAAGGTAATTAATTATTTGGTTCTCAGTTGGATTCTATTATTTCAACTGTTACTGGGGGGAAAAGAACTTTTTTGCCTCAGGACAAAAAAATCTAAAGGTAAATATAGGGCTGCTAATCGTTTTCGTTCCTTTCGTCAGAATAAGGAACAGAAGCTTGACCCTTCCCCTAAAGGAACGGTTTCTGTTTGGAAACCTTCTCCAATCTGGAATAAATCCAAGCCTTTTAGAAAGTCAAAACCAGCTCCCAAGTCCACATGAAGGTGCGGCCCTCATTCCAGCACAGCTGGTAGGGGGCAGGTTACTATTTTTCAAAGACATTTGGATCAATTCGATTCACAGTCTTTGGATTCAGAACATTGTTTCACAAGGGTACAGAAAAGGTTTCAAGGTAAGGCCACCTGCGAAGAGATTTTTTCTCTCTCACATTCCAATAAATCCAGTGAAGGCTCAGGCATTTCTGAAATGTGTTTCAGATCTAGAGTTGGCTGGAGTAATTGTGCCAGTTCCAGTTCTGGAACAGGGTCTGGGGTTTTACTCAAATCTATTCATTGTACCAAAGAAGTAGAATTCCTTCAGACCAGTTCTGGATCTAAAGATATTGAATCGTTATGTAAGGATACCAACATTCAAAATGGTAACTATAAGGACTATTCTGCCTTTTGTTCAGCAAGGGCATTATATGTCCACAAAAGATTTACAGGATGCATATCTTCATATTCCGATTCATCCAGATCACTTTCAGTTTCTGAGATTCTCTTTTCTAGACAAGCATTACCAGTTTGTGTCCCTTCCGTTTGGCCTAGCAACAGCTCCAAGGATCTTTTCAAAGGTTCTCGGTGCCCTTCTCTCTGTAATCAGAGAACAGGGTATTGCGGTATTTCCTTATTTGGACGATATCTTGGTACTTGCTCAGTCTTCACATTCTGCAGAATCTCATACGAATCAACTTGTGTCGTTTCTTCAAAGACATGGTTGGAGGATCAATTTATCAAAGAGTTCGTTGATTCCTCAGACTCAGGTAACCTTTTTGGGTTTTCAAATAGATTCAGTGTCCATGACCTTGTCTCTAACAGAAAAGAGACGTCTGAAATTGGTTTCAGCCTGTCAAAACCTTCAGTCTCAATCATTCCCTTCGGTAGCTTTATGCATGGAAATTCTAGGTCTCATGACTGCTGCATCGGACGCGATCCCCTTTGCTCGTTTTCACATGAGACCTCTTCAGCTTTGTATGCTGAACCAATGGTGCAGGGATTATTCAAAGATATCACAATTAATATCCTTAAATCCCAATGTACGACACTCTCTGACGTGGTGGATAGATCACCATCTTTTAGTCCAAGGGGCTTCTTTTGTTCGTCCAACCTGGACTGTGATCTCAACAGATGCGAGTCTGTCATGTTGGGGAGCTGTATGGGGATCTCTGACAGCGCAGGGGGTTTGGGAATCTCAGGAGGCGAGATTACCAATCAACATTTTGGAACTCCGTGCGATTTTCAGAGCTCTTCAGTTCTGGCCTCTTCTGAAGAGAGAATCGTTTATTTGTTTTCAGACAGACAATGTCACAACCGTGGCATATGTCAATCATCAGGGTGGGACTCACAGTCCTCAGGCTATGAAAGAAGTATCTCGGATACTTATATGGGCGTAATCTAGCTCCTGTCTAATCTCTGCGGTTCACATCCCAGGTGTAGACAATTGGTAAGCGGATTATCTCAGTCGCCAGACGTTACATCCGGGCGAATGGTCCCTTCAACCCAGAGGTATTTCTTCAGATTGTTCAAATCTGGGGACTTCCAGCAAAAGATCTGATGGCCTCTCATCTAAACAAGAAACTTCCCAGGTATCTGTCCAGATCCAGGGATCCTCAGGCGGAGGCAGTGGGCGCGTTGTCGCTTCCTTGGAATTATCATCCTGCCTATATCTTTCCGCCTCTAGTTCTTCTTCCAAAAGTGATTTCCAAAATTCTAATGGAATGTTCGTTTGTACTGCTGGTGGCTCCAGCATGGCCTCACAGGTTTTGGTATGCGGATCTCATTTGGATGGCCAGTTGCCAACCTTTGACTCTTCCGTTAAGACCAGACCTTCTATCTCAAGGCCCTTTTTTCCATCAGGATCTCAAATCATTAAATTTGAAGGTATGGAAATTGAACGCTTGATTCTTAGTCATAGAGGTTTCTCTGACTCAGTAATTAATACTATGTTACAGGCTCGTAAATCTGTGTCTAGGAGGATTTATTATCGAATCTGGAAGACTTACATTTCTTGGTGTTCTTCTCATAAATTCTCCTGGCATTCTTTTAGAATTCCTAGGATTTTACAGTTTATTCAGGATGGTTTGGATAAAGGTTTGTCTGCAAGTTCCTTGAAAGGACAAATCTCTGCTCTTTCTGTTCTTTTTCACAGAAAGATTGCTAATCTTCCTGATATTCATTGTTTTGTACAGGCTTTGGTTCATATCAAACCTGTCATTAAGTTAATCTCTCCTCCTTGGAGTCTTAATTTGGTTCTGAGGGCTTTACAAGCTCCTCCGTTTGAGCCTATGCATTCTCTGGACATTAAATTACTTTCTTGGAAAGTTCTGTTCCTTTTTGCCATCTCTTCTGCTAGAAGAGTTTCTGAGTTATCTGCTCTTTCTTGTGAATCTCCTTTTCTGATTTTTCATCAGGATAAGGCAGTGTTGCGGACTTCATTTACATTTTTACCTAAGGTTGTGAATTCTAACAACATTAGTAGAGAAATTGTTGTTCCTTCATTGTGTCCTAATCCTAAGAATTCAAAGGAGAGATCTTTACATTCTTTGGATGTAGTAAGAGCTTTGAAATATTATGTTGAAGCTACTAAAGATTTTAGAAAGACTTCTAGTCTATTTGTTATCTTTTCTGGGTCCAGAAAAGGTCAGAAGGCCTCCGCCATTTCTTTGGCGTCTTGGTTAAAGTCTTTGATTCATCATGCTAATGTAGAGTCGGGTAAATCCCCGCCTCAAAGAATTACGGCTCATTCTACTAGGTCAGTTTCTACTTCCTGGGCGTTTAGGAATGAAGCTTCTGTTGATCAGATTTGCAAAGCAGCAACTTGGTCTTCTTTGCATACTTTTACTAAATTCTACCATTTTGATGTGTTTTCTTCTTCTGAAGCAGTTTTTGGTAGAAAAGTACTTCAGGCAGCTGTTTCAGTTTGATTCTTCTGTTTATAATTTCAGTTTTTTTCATTATTGAGATTAAAACTTTTGTTTTGGGTCGTGGATTATTATTTTTCAGCGGAATTGGCTGTCTTTATTTTATCTCTCCCTCTCTAGTGACTCTTGCATGGAAGTTCCACATCTTGGGTATTTATTATCCCATACGTCACTAGCTCATGGACTCTTGCTAATTACATGAAAGAAAACATAATTTATGTAAGAACTTACCTGATAAATTCATTTCTTTCATATTAGCAAGAGTCCATGAGGCCCACCCTTTTTGTGGTGGTTATGATTTTTTTGTATAAAGCACAATTATTCCAAATCCTTATTTATTATTCTTGGCTATTCGTTAAACTGAATTGTGGGTGTGGTGAGGGGTGTATTTATAGGCATTTTGAGGTTTGGGAAACTTTGCCCCTCCTGGTAGGAATGTATATCCCATACGTCACTAGCTCATGGACTCTTGCTAATATGAAAGAAATGAATTTATCAGGTAAGTTCTTACATAAATTATGTTTTTTGGGTATGAGTTTTTCAGCATGGCACATCTTGACTTGGCAGGATTTGCCCACTCTTCTTTACAAAAACACTCTAAATCTGTAAGAATGTGAGGGCATCTCCTGTGCACAGCCATCTTCAGATCACCCCACAGATTTTGAATTGGATTCAGGTCTCTGGCTGGGCCATCCCAAAAAATCTTCTTCTGGTGAAGCCATTCCTTTGTTGATTTGGATGTATGCCTTGGGTCGTTGTCATGCTGAAAGATGAAGTTCCTCTTCATGTTCAGCTTTCTAGCAGAAGCCTGAAGGTTTTGTGCCAATATTGTCTGGTATTTTTAACTGTTCATTATTCCCTCTACCTTGACTAAGGCCCCAGTTCCAGCTGAAGAAAAACAGCACCAAAGCATGATGCTGACACCACCATGCTTCACTGTGGGTATGGTGTTCTTTTGGTGATATGCAGTGTTGTTTTTGTGCCAATCATATCTTTTGGAATTATAGCCAAAAAGTTCAACTTTGGTTTCATCAGACCAGAACACCTTTTGCAACATGCTTTTGGGAAACTTCAGATGTGTTTTTGCAAAATTTAGCCGGGCTTGGATGTTTTTTTTTGTAAGAAAAGGCTTCCATCTTGCCACTCTACCCCATAGCCCAGACATATGAAGAATACGGGCGATTGTTGTCACATGTACCACACAGCCAGTACTTGCCATATATTCCTGCAGCTCCTTTAATGTTGCTGTAGGCCTCTTGGCAGCCTCCCAGACCAGTTTTCTTCTCGTCTTTTCATCAATTTTGGGGGGACATCCAGTTCTTGGTAATGTCACTGTTGCACCATATTTTTTCACTTGATGATGACTGTCTTCACTGTGTTCCATGGTATGTCTAATCTTTTGTACCCTTCTCCTGACTGATACCTTTTAACAATGAGATCCCTCTGATGCTTTGGAAGCTCTCTGCGGACCATGGATTTTGCTGTAGGATGCGACTAACAAAATGTCAGGAAAGACCTACTAGAACAGCTAAACTTTATTTGGGGTTAATCAGAGGCACTTTAAATGATGACAGGTGTGTACTGACTCCTATTTAACATCATTTTGAATGTGATTGCACAAAGGGCCATGATACCCACATTTTTTCTTTCATGATTTAGAAAGATAATGCATTTTTAAACATCTTTCTAATTTACTTCTATTATCTAATTTGTTTTATTCTCTTGATATTCTTTGCTGAAAAGCATATCTAGATATGCTCACTAGCTGCTGATTGGTTACTGCACATAGAAGCCTCATGTGATTGGCTCACCCATGTGCATTGCTTTTTCTTCAAATAAGGATATCTAAAAAATGAAGCAAAATAAATAATAGAAGTAAATTGTGATGTTGTTTAAATTTGTATGTTCTATCTGAATCATGAAATAAAGATTTTGGGTTTAGTGGCCCTTTAATTCTGAACACAGCTACATCCCCAGTTATAAAAGGGTGTTCACACTTATGCAACCATAATATTTTAGTTTTTTATTTTTATTTCCCTTTAAAAGATTTCAGTTTGTTTTTCAATTGAGTTGTACAGTTTATAGGTCACATTAAAGGTGGAAAAATGTCTGAAATGATTTATCTTTGTCTCATTTTTTTACATCACAGAAACCTGACATTTTAACAGGGGTGAGTAGACTTTTTATATCCACTGTGTATATATATATATATCAAATTTATTCAATGCCATGTCTACTACAGATATTCTACATACCCATACATTAAAGTTAATAGCCATAATTATTATGCAGCTCATCATGAGTTTCTTTAAGTATATAGTCTATATATACAGTATATGTATATATTTATTTACTTATTAGTGTAACGTTTCAGGGAGAATTTCTCCTGAACATTACACCAATAAATAGTTTGGCTCTTAAAAATTCCAGTGAGTGGGATCTCCTTAATACTTCTATGCATCACTGTTACTAGAGCCCTGGTGTTTCATAATTATAGGTGAGTGCAGAACCCAAGTTGCATATATTATATATATATATATATATATATATATATATATATATATATATATATATATATACACGTTACACTAATAAGTAAATAAATATATACATATACTGTATATATAGAGAATATACTTAAAGAAACACATGATGAGCTGCATAATAATTACGGCTATCTATTAACTTTAATGTATGGGTATGTAGAATATCTGTAGTAGACATGACATTGAATACATTTGATATATATACTGTATATATATATATATATATAGTGTGTATATATATATATATATATATATATAAATATACAATATATATATATATATATATATATATATATACATACACATTTGTATATGTAGTAATGCTAACGCCAGCCTCACACCATACCAGTGAGGGGGATCCTTCATGGATTCTTGCACCGGGGCCCTAAAGTTTTGTTACACCTCTGCCAGGTATGCTTTTCTACAAAGGATACCAAGTAAATTAAATAAGAAAGTTGTTTAAATCTACATGCTCTGTCTGAATCATAAGTTTAATTTTGACTTTCATGATTCTTTAACCTACTTGACCTGTGCATAAATGCATCACTAATATCAGTACAATAATTAGAGTTGTTATAATGAAATAGAATTTAATATTATAGAAATTTAATTAGTTCCAAATTTGTGTCATGATAAATAATATTATACTGAGACTCTTATAACACGTAGCCAATCTCACTTAATATTTCTTACAGATTGACCATGTATCCTGTTCTGCTTGGCACAATTCACAGACAGGTAGATTACGAGTTATGCGTGCTATAGGGAATTTAATGAACTCAACAAAAGTTGCGTTATTTCACCCTCTATAGCGCAGCCATTACAAGTTTTGAAACAGCCGGCTTGTGCGTGCGATATGGTGGCGATGAGCGCCATACCACACAAAATACAAGCGCTGTTTTGACGTGCTCGTGCACGCTTTCCCCATAGACATCAATGGGGAGAGCGGGTTAGAAAAAAAACTAACACCTGCAATTGCGGAATGAAAAGCTCCGTAAGGCAACCCCATTGATTGAGAGCACAAAGAGAGAGCGCCTAATGGTGTAATATCGTCAAGAACCAAATTGATACAAACAAAAACAGTATCTGCCAAGTGGATACTCACAAAGAGATTGGCACTCGCAAGTAGTGCATACAGGCGGGCTGACCTTTGTACAGCAATCAGTACGCTGAATGTGTGGAAGTCGTATCGGAGATCTGTTATGATAGAAAGGAAACACAAAAGACCAATGGTGCAATATCGTCTGAACCCAGATGGACACGAAAAAGACACAGTATCAGCAAGATGTATACTCACAATGGAGTTGGCACTCACAAGTAGTGCATTTAGGCAGGCTGACCTTAATACAGCAGTCAGTACGCTGATTGTTTATAGCCGTTATCGGCTCAGGCTTGTCCTACTGTTAGAGTCCTCATAGCCTCATCAAGTCTCTTTATTCTTTTTCGTCATCCCCTTTTTTATGACATGATTACAAAAGCTGCTGAGTATTTTGTACACTTTACCACAAAAAGGTTTTTTTTCGATGTTCTTAATAACATAATATTTTGAACATTGTTTCCATTGACACACAGTGGAACTTTTTCTAATTTGCAAACAAACTATCAATCTTGTTATTGCATGTAACAAAAGGATTTTATTAGGATGTCAGCGTAATATTGTTTTTAAAATGTAACAAAATGTCTGGTTATTTATTGGTGGATGTCCCAACCAATCATGACCTTCCTATGTATTTTTAAATGTTGTTTTCCCGCTATACTTTTATACTTACCTGATGAAACGGCCAGTGAGCATTATCGGCCGAGAAACGCGTTGTATTTAGCTCCAAATAAATTCCCTTTTAATTATTTTTACCCAGCATTTTGTCCGCTGACTTCCTTTATCCGTACTGGTGATTTTAAATATTTTTTAGTCACTTGTTTTTTACTCTGTTACTAACAAATTTGAATAACAACTTGTATGCACTGTGTATGCTCTGAACTTTCACTAAGCTCCAGGTGCATTATTTTGGTTTGTTTACGTCACACCTAGAGGATTTCCTCCCACCAGAGAACAGCTGAGCCACAGCCGATAATCCAGTGCACACGCTGTGTGCAGGGGACAAGCCTGAGCTGATAACGGCTATAAACAATCAGCGTACTGACTGCTGTATTAAGGTCAGCCTGCCTAAATGCACTACTTGTGAGTGCCAACTCCATTGTGAGTATACATCTTGCTGATACTGTGTCTTTTTCGTGTCCATCTGGGTTCAGACGATATTGCACCATTGGTCTTTTGTGTTTCCTTTCTATCATAACACATCTCCGATACGACTTCCACACATTCAGCGTACTGACTGCTGTACAAAGGTCAGGCCGCCTGTATGCACTACTTGCGAGTGCCAATCTCTTTGTGAGTATCCACTTGGCAGATACTGTTTTTGTTTGTATCAATTTGGTTCTTGACGATATTACACCATTAGGCGCTCTCTCTTTGTGCTCTCAATTTTACAGTTTACCCTACTTACCACCGGTTTGGAGTGGAGCAGCCTTCCAGAATTACAGATTCTGACAGCGTCTATTTCACCTATCTCCTATATACTTTGGACTTTACTGTGAATTCAAATTCGTTTGTATTTTTATTTTTAATACTTAATATATTATTATTTTATCACCCCTTCTTTATTCTTTGTACATTTTATTGGATGACATTTAATTGGAAGTTATTTTTGAGTACACACTATATATTTTTGTGAGTATTCCATTCATCTATTTATTTAGACACATCAAGTTTTTTGATTTACACTAAAGAACGTTTTTGCAACGCTAAATCTTATCTTTTCACATAAGTGCTAACACAATCACAATATGAACATTATATGACCACTAGCAGATTCACTACTTCTATTTATTTTTGTAGACACACAAGTATATATAACACGCATAACTCTTTATGCATAACATAGCGCACCCTATTGTATGATTTAATATCATACTCTTTTTATTTTCAACCCCATTGATGCCTACGGGGAAAGAAAAGTTAAGTTTAAACCTAACACCTTAACTTAAACCCCACGTCTAAACACCCCTAATCTGCTGCCCCCGACATCGCCGCCACCGAAATAAAACTATTAACCCCTAATCTGCAGCTTCCAATATCGCTGCCACTATACGAAAGTTATTAACCCCTATTCCCCTGCACCCCAACATCACCCACACTATAATAAATCTATTAACCCCTATTCCGCCGCTCCCCGACATTGCCGCCACTAAATAAAGTTATTAACCCCTAAACCTCTGGCCTCCACTAAATAAACCTATTAACCCCTAAATCGCCAGCCCCCCACATCGCAACAACCTAAATTAAACTATTTTAACCCGTAAACCTAACCCTAACACCCCCTAACCTTAACATAATTAAAACAGAGCTAAATTAAAGTTACAATTATTAAATAAATAATACCTATTTAAAACTAAATACATGCTTACCTGCAAAATAAAACCTAAGCTAGCTACAATATAACTAATAGTTATATTGTAGCTAGCTTAGGTTTTTATTTCACAGGTAAGTTTGTATTTATTTTAACTAGGTAGACTAGTTAGTAAATAGTTATTAACTATTTACTAACTACCTAGTTAAAATAAATACAAACTTAGTTGTGAAATAAAACCTAAGCTGCCTTACACTAAAACCTAACATTACAAAAAATAAAAAACACTAAAATTACAAAAAATAAAACACTAATATTACAAAAATAAAAAACCTACAATTAAAAAAAAAACAATCAAAATTATCCAAAACAATAAAAATTATTGCTAATACCCTTTTAAAAAGAAAAAAAAAACCACCCCAAAATAAAAAAACCCTAATCTATAATAAACTACCAAGGGCTCTTAAAAGGGCTTTTTGTGGGCCCTTAAAAGGGCCTTTTGTAGGGCATTGCCCTAAAGATATCAGCTCTTTTTCTACAAAAGAAAAACAAACACCCCCTAACAGTATACAAACCCTCACCCCCCAAACTCACAAAATAATAATAAAGTAAAACCTAATCTACCCATTGCCCTGAAAAGGGCATTTGTATGGGCATTGCCCTTAAAAGGGCATTCAGCTCTTTTGCTGCCCATTAAAAATAAAAAAATGGCTATTCTAAAAAGAAAAACCCACCCCAAAACGAAAAAAAATTACACAAAATAACAAACGAATTATCCAAAATAATAACAATTATTCCTATTCTAATATCCATTTTAAAAAAAAAACACCCCAAAATAAAAGAAACCTTATCTATAATAAACTACCAATAGCCCTTAAAAGGGCCTTTTGTAGGGCATTGCCCTATGTTAAACAGCTCTTTTACCTAAAAAAAAAAATACAAAGACCCACTAACATTACAAATTCCCACCCCCCCAAACCCACAAAATAAAAAAAAACTGTCTAAAAAAAACTAATCTACCCATTGCCCTGAAAAGGGCATTTGTATGGGCATTGCCCTTAAAATGGCATTTAGCTCTTTTGCATTGCCCTGAAAAGGGTATTTAGCTCTTTTAAGAAATGCCCAACCCTTAATCTAAAAAAAAAAACCCACCCAAAAAACCTTAAAAAAACCTAACACTAACCCCTCTTTAGGTACTCACAGTTGCTGAAGTCCCGCTTGAAGGATCTTCATCCCGGCGGCTCCATCTTCATCCAGGCTCCATCTTCATCCAGGTGGCATCTTCTATCTTCATCCAGGCGGCTCCATCTTCATCCAGGCGGCTCCATCTTCATCCAGGCGGCATCTTCTATCTTCATCCCGGTGGCTCCATCTTCATCCAAGCGGCTCCATCTTCATCCAGGCGGCATCATCTATCTTCATCCCGGCAGCGTCTTCTATCTTTATCCCAGCGGAGCGGGTCCATCCTGAAGACATCCGGTGCGGAGCATCCTCTTCATACGGTCACCGCCGTACACTGAATCTTCAATGCAAGAGAGCTTTTTCAAAATGACGTCCCTTGCATTCCTATTGGCTGATTTGATTTTGGAAATGCAAATCAGCCAATAGGATGAGAGCTACTGAAATCCTATTGGCTGTTCAAAACAGCCAATAGGATGAGAGCTTCTGAAATTCTATTGGCTGTTCAAATCAGCCAATAGAATTTCAGTATCTTTCATCCTATTGGCTGATTTGAACAGCCAATAGGATTTCAGTAGCTCTCATCCTATTGGCTGATTTGAATTTCCAAAATCAAATCAGCCAATAGGAATGCAAGGGATGCCATTTTAAAAAGGGATGAAGAAAGAAGATAGAAGTTTAATATAGTGTTTGCGATGCGGGAGGGCCTCGGTTTAAGGGGTTAATAGGTAGTTTATGGGTGTTTAGTGTTAGAGTTTTATGTAACAGTTTTATAGCGTAAAACTCATAACTACTGCTCTCAGATTGCGAAACGGATCTTGACGGTATAGGCTGGAACGAAAGCTTTTTAGCCTCACCGCAAAACTCGTAATGGCTGCGCTATGGAAGTCCTATAAAAAACATAATTTTTATGAGTGCGGGACTGACGTTGCGTTAAAGGCTAAAAGGCTTGCGGTACAGCTATACCGACAAGACTTGTAATGGCTGCAGTGCTGTTTTAAAGCTGAAATTACCATTTTGTCAGCGTTAAAACCGGACACAAAACTTGTAATCTAGGTGAGAATGAGGCAAATGTACAGTGTGCCAACTGCCACTAAAACGTCCTAATTTAGATACAAATCTGAAACAAGGCAGCAGAAATTCTTCAGATTAAACAGACATTAAAGTGAAGGTCAATTTTGATGAATTAGTGCCCGGTTTTTAATAAACCTATGAAAAACAAGGGCACTTTAATTCATCAAAATTGACATTTCACTGTTTTCTTCAAAAACTTACCTTTTAATCCTGGCAGCCACTCCAGCACTTCCTCCGTCCGTCGCAAGCCGTCTTTGCGGGTCCAAAATGCCGAATCCGGCTTCCTCCAATCATGGCGTTGCATTAGGCCAAGATTCCCTCGGGGGAAGCCGTGATTGGAGGAGGCCGGATTCTGCATTTCTGACGTCTGCAGAGGCTTCCAACGGCCGAGGGAATCGCTGGAGCAGCTGCCAGGATTAAAAGGTACGTTTTTGAAGAAAAAAAGTGAAATGTCAATTTTGATGAATTAAAGTGCCCTTGTTTTTAATAGGATTATTAAAAACCGGGCACTAATTCCTCAAAATTGAACTTCACTTTAAACTAAAAAAAAATATCTACAAACAAAAAAGCACATTTTAAACATGTTCAGTAACTGTCAATGAGCAATGGTTACGTAAAATCTCTTTAAAATTATTTGAAAAGTTACAGAGAGTCTGTGTGATGAATGCTTATTGGATGATAAGGACGACTTCACTCAGCCCTGGTTTTTAGATAGAAAGGGGCAGTAAACACTTTGATATTTTTTAAAGAGTAAATCTAAGTGAGTTGGACACTAAACCCAAATTTTATCTTTCATGATTCAGACAGAGCATGCAATTTTAAGCAACTTTCTAATTTACTTCTATTATCAATTTTTCTTTGTTCTCTTGCTATCTTTATTTATGTAAAGATTAAGAGCCGGCCCATTTTTGGTTCAGTACCTGGGTTATGCTTGCTTATTGGTTTGCTAAATGTATCCACTAATAAGCAAGCGCTATCCAGGGTTCTGAACTTAATATGGGCTGGCTCCTAAGCTTTAAATGTCTGCTTTTTAAATAAAGATAGCGAGAAAACGAAGAAAAATTGATAGTAGGAGTAAATTAGAAAGCTGCTTAAAATTGCCTGCTGAATCATGTAAGAAAACATTTGGGTTTAGTGTCCCTTTAAGCCATCTGGCAGCTGTGTTTGCAACATTGTTTATAGCAATGTTATAGATAGTTACTATTATTGTTGTGATAAACGGCTATAGACACGTGCACATTCCTAAGCTCCTATCAACCTACCGAAGTTTAGTCTTCAATAAAGAATACCAAAAGAACAAAGCAAATTTGAAGATGGAAGTTAATTGAAAAGTTGTTTAAAATGACATGCTTCATCTAAATTGCGGATTTCCCAGTCTTGAAAATTGTAAGAGCCCATAGCAGGCTTCACAGGTCCAACCTTGCCACATATCTCTTTCTAATTTGCATTTAGTTATATTATAATTTCTGCTGAAGTCAAACAAAGGAGATTTTGTTAAAGGGACAGGGGGGTAGTTATCAACGTGTCTACTTTCCTGCCTTCGCCGGCCCAATACGCCCGCCTAAGCTCGCCTACCTTCGCCACCGCGGACCTGAAAAAATACGCCTAAGTTATCAAAAAAAGCTGTCAAAAAGCCGCGGGGCGATGAGCAGCGGACTGTGAGAGTTATCACACATCCGATCTCGCTGCTCTTCGGCTGTTTGACAGCTTTCTTGCTAGCCTGTCACTAAGCACCCACACTAAACTACACTGTTCTATCCCTATACCGGCGCCCCCGGAGCCCCCCGCAACTCAATAAAGTTACTAACCCCTAAACCGCCGCTCCTAGACCCCGCCGCAAGTCTTATAAATGTATTAACCCCTAAACCGCCGCTCCTAGACCCTGCCGCAAGTCTTATAAATGTATTAACCCCTAAACCGCCGCTCCCGGACACCGCTGCCACCTACATTATACCTAGTAACCCCTATCCTGCCCCCTATACCGTCACCCTCTATAATAAAGTTATTAACCCCTATCCTGCTGATCCCGCACCTCGCCGCAAATAAATAAATAGTTTAACCCCTAAACTGCCGCTCCCTATATTAAATTTATTAACCCCTATCCTGCCCCCCCTACACCGCCGCCACTGTTATAAAATTATTAACCCCTAAACCTAAGTCTAACACTAACCCTAACACCCCCCTAACTTAAATATTAATTAAATAAATCTAAATAATATTTCTCTTATTAACTAAGTTAATCCTATTTAAAACTAAATATTTACCTGTAAAATAAACCCTAATATAGCTACAATATAAATAAAAATTATATTGTAGCTATCAAAGGATTTATTTATATTTTACAGGCAACTTTCAATTTATTTTAACTAGGTACAATAGCTATTAAATAGTTATTAACTATTTAATAGCTTACCTAGCTAAAATATAGACAAATTTACCAGTAAAATAAAAACTAACCTAAGTTACAATTACACCTAACACTACACTATACTTTAATAAATTATTCCTATTTAAAACTAAATACTTACCTTTAAAATAAACCCTAATATAGCTACAATATAAATAATAATTATATTGTAGCTATCTTAGGATTTATTTTTATTTTACAGGCAAATTTCAATTTATTTTAACTAGGTACAATAGCTATTAAATAGTTATTAACTATTTAATAGCTACCTAGCTAAAATAAAGAGAAATTAACCTGTAAAATAAAAACTAACCTAAGTTACAATTACACCTAACACTACACTATACTTTAATAAATTATTCCTATTTAAAACTAAATACTTACCTGTAAAATAAACCCTAAGATAGCTACAATGTAATTAATAATTACATTGTATCTATTTTAGGATTTATATTTATTTTACAGATAACTTTGTATTTATTTTAGCTAGTTAGAATAGTTATTAAATAGTTATTAACTATTTAATAACTACCTAGCTAAAAGAAATACAAAATTACCTGTAAAATAAATCCTAACCTAATTTACAATTAAACCTAACACTACACTATCATTAAATAAATTAAATAAACTACCTACAAATAACTACAATTAAACACAATTACATAAACTAACTAAAGTACAAAAAATAAAAAAAGCTAAGTTACAAAAAATACAAAAAATAAGTTACAAACATTTAAAAAAATATTACAACAATTTTAAGCTACTTACACCTAATCTAAGCCCACTAATAAAATAACAAACCCCCCCAAAATAAAAAAATACCCTACCCTATTCTACATTAAAAAAGTTCAAAGCTCTTTTACCTTACCAGCCCTTAAAAGGGCCTTTTGTGGGGGCATGCCCCAAAGTTCAGCTCTTTTGCCTGTAAAAGAAAAATACAACCCCCCCAACATTAAAACCCACCACCCACATACCCCTAATCTAACCCAAACCCCCAATAAAATAACCTAACACTAATCCCCTGAAGATCATCCTACCTTTAGTTGTCTTCACTCAGCCGAGCCACCGATGGAACTGAAGAGGACATCCGGACCGGCAGAAGTTATCCTCCAAGGGGCGCGTAAAAAATTTCCATCCGATGAAGTGATCCTCCAAGCGGCGCTGAAGAAATCTTTCATCCGGGCGAGGTCATCTTCCAAGAGGCGCTGAAGAAGTCTTCTATCCGGGCGAGGCCATCGTCGAAGCCGGGTCTTGAATCTTCATCCCGCCGACGCGGAACATCCTCCTTTCCCGACGAACTACCGACGAATGAAGGCTCCTTTAAGGGACGTCATCCAAGATGGCGTCCCTTCAATTCCGATTGGCTGATAGGATTCTATCAGCCAATCGGAATTAAGGTAGGAAAAATCTGATTGGCTGATGGAATCAGCCAATCAGATTCAAGTTCAATCCGATTGGCTGATCCAATCAGCCAATCAGATTGAGCTCGCATTCTATTGGCTGTTCCGATCAGCCAATAGAATGCAAGCTCAATCTGATTGGCTGATTGGATCAGCCAATCGGATTGAACTTGAATCTGATTGGCTGATTCCATCAGCCAATCAGATTTTTCCTACCTTAATTCCGATTGGCTGATAGAATCCTATCAGCCAATCGGAATTGAAGGGGCGCCATCTTGGATGACGTCCCTTAAAGGAGCCTTCATTCGTCGGTAGTTTGTCGGGAAAGAAGGATGTTCCGCGTCGACGGGATGAAGATTCAAGACTTCGACGATGACCTCGCCCGGATAGAAGACTTCTTCAGCGCCTCTTGGAAGATGACCTCGCCCAGATGGAAGATTTCTTCAGCGCCGCTTGGAGGATCACTTCATCTGATGGAAGATTTCTTCAGCGCCCCTTGGAGGATAACTTCTGCCGGTCCGGATGTCCTCTTCAGTTCCATCGGTGGCTCGGCTGAGTGAAGACAACTAAAGGTAGGATGATCTTCAGGGGATTAGTGTTAGGTTATTTTAAGGGGGGTTTGGGTTAGATTAGGGGTATGTGGGTGGTGGGTTTTAATCTTGGGGGGGGGTTGTATTTTTCTTTTACAGGCAAAAGAGCTGAACTTTGGGGCATGCCCCCACAAAAGGCCCTTTTAAGGGCTGGTAAGGTAAAAGAGCTTTGAACTTTTTTAATGTAGAATAGGGTAGGGCATTTTTTTTATTTTGGGGGGGTTTGTTATTTTATTAGGGGGCTTAGATTAGGTGTAAGTAGCTTAAAATTGTTGTAATATTTTTTTAAATGTTTGTAACTTATTTTTTTATTTTTTGTAACTTAGCTTTTTTTTATTTTTTGTACTTTAGTTAGTTTATGTAATTGTATTTAATTGTAGTTATTTGTAGGTAGTTTATTTAATTTATTTAATGATAGTGTAGTGTTAGGTTTAATTGTAAATTAGGTTAGGATTTATTTTACAGGTAATTTTGTATTTCTTTTAGCTTGGTAGTTATTAAATAGTTAATAACTATTTAATAACTATTCTAACTAGCTAAAATAAATACAAAGTTACCTGTAAAATAAATATAAATCCTAAGATAGCTACAATGTAATTATTAATTATATTGTAGCTATCTTAGGGTTTATTTTACAGGTAAGTATTTAGTTTTAAATAGGAATAATTTATTAAAGTATAGTGTAGTGTTAGGTGTAATTATAACTTAGGTTAGGATTTATTTTACAGGTAAATTTCTCTTTATTTTAGCTAGGTAGCTATTAAATAGTTAATAACTATTTAATAGCTATTGTACCTAGTTAAAATAAATTGAAAGGTACCTGTAAAATATAAATAAATCCTTTGATAGCTACAATATAATTATTATTTATATTGTAGCTATATTAGGGTTTATTTTAAAGGTAAATATTTAGTTTTAAATAGGATTAACTTAGTTAATAATAGGAATATTATTTAGATTTATTTAATTAATATTTTAGTTAGGGGGGCGTTAGAGTTAGTGTTAGACTTAGGTTTAGGGGTTAATAATTTTATTACAGTGGCGGCGGTGTAGTGGGGGCAGGATAGGGGTTAATAAATTTATTATAGGTGGCGACGGTGTAGGGGGGGGGCAGGATAGGGGTTAATAAATATATTATAGGTTGCGGGGGTCCGGGAGCGGCGGTTTAGGGGTTAAACTATTTATTTAGTTGCGGCGAGGTGTGGGATCGGCAGGATAGGGGTTAATACATTTATTATAGAGGGCGGCGGTATAGGGGGGGCAGGATAGGGGTTACTAGGTATAATGTAGTTGGCGGTGGGCTCCGGGAGCGGCGGTTTAGGGGTTAATATGTATAGAGTAGCTTGTGGTGGGCTCCGGGAGCGGCGGTTTAGGGGGTAATAACTTTATTTAGTTGCGGCGGTGTCGGGGGGACAGATTAGTGGTGTTTAGACTCGGGGTACATGTTAGGGTGTTAGGTGTAGACATCTCCCATAAGAATGAATGGGATGTCTGTCAGCAGCGAACTTGTACTTTCGCTATGGTGAGACTCCCATTGATTCCTATGGGATCCGCCGCCTCCAGGGGTGGCGGTTTGAAAACCAGGTACGCTGGGCCGTAAAAGTGCTGAGCGTACCTGCTAGTTTTTTGATAACTAGCAAAAGTAGTGAGATTGTGCCGCACTTGCGGAACATCTGGAGTGACGTAAGAATCGATCTGTGTCGGACTGAGTCCGGTGGATCGAAGCTTACGTCACAAAATTCTACTTTTGCCGGTCTCTAGCCTTTGATAACTAAGGCGTATCAGCCTCGCCACAAATACGCTGCGGAATTCCAGCGTATTTGAGGTTGACGGCTTGATAACTACCCACCCAAGTCTACTTCATTTTTTTTATTGTTTAAAAGATAGACAATGCCTTTGCTACCCATTCCCCAGCGTTGCACAACCAACATTATTATATTAATATACTTTATAACCTCTATGATTGCCTGTGTCTTAGTCTTTGCAGACTTCTACTTACATTTCACACGTTTAAAAGAAATAACATTAAGGGATGAACAAACACAGCATAACAAGCAGTAGATGTGTAATACACAATTCATTCACAATTAGACACTAAGATATCAGAATTTTCAGATTCACAAGGGGTTTAATCACAAAATAAGACACAGAACACCAGATAAAAATAATAAATAAATAAAAAATAATAAAAAATAAAAAACAAAAATAAAAAATAAAAAATAACAAATATAAAATATTAGAAACAACAACCAATATAGGGATAAAAACGAGGAGATAAAATAACACAAAATTAAATAAATAAAAAGTAAAATGAAAAATGACAAGAGACAAGAAAGTATGACGAGAGTTAGGTAGGCTAAAAACTCAGTGGGTTTGACAATAGGTAATAATGATTTAAACAGAATATAAATTTATATACACTGATACTAGGTCAAACCCATTGGAAGTAAATAAAGTAAATAAATAAATAAATAAAGAGATAAACAAATACATAATTTTCGACCTATATAGAGCATATTCAACATGGAGGAATTGTAGCTCTAACATTGGAAATCTGAATGTTGGAAATCTAAAAGAGGAAATACAGTGCTACACAATACAATATAATATAATATAACACATAACATAAGTATTAATATAGAGATGAACTTGTATTTGGTAGATCTGTTTATATAAGGGGATGTTTGGTGAATTCTATTTTCTTTTCCTCTCTCAGATAAAAATATCGAAACCATTTTATTAGGTAAACATGTAAAGAGATAAAGATCGCATATAAGAATGGCATTTTTTTGATACCAATTTTGTTTTTTATCAACATCTTTTTTTATATTTTCTATAAACATATTAGCTTGAAATGATTCTTAAGACACTGTTACGTAATTGCTTTACCAGTGTTATTTTTTGCAGCAATAGCCGGAAGCGTTTTGTTTTTTTCGCATACAGCTATTAGTCAGACAGAGACACTAATAGATACAAGATATATATACTGAGAAGTAGCTGTGTGTGGTCCGTAGCGCATGCGCGGACAAGCTGTGTGTGAAGAGACCAATACCGCGAAGTATTCGTCTTAATCAATACCAACAGGTGTGCTGTAACGCAGGTAAGCAAACGTAACAGGAAATGCTATGTGTTTAAAAGAACTAAGTGACTCACTGTGCTTTAGTCCCTGACGAAGTACCTCCGGGCAGGAATGCGTCGGACGTTTCATTCTTAGTGCTCCCTCCCGAGCATACTTGTACCATGCTTAATTTTGACTTTAAATAAAGTCGGTTTTTACTTGCAAACTAGGCGGCTGATGTGTCTTCCTTGCAGCGGACTTATTACACAGTATCCAGACTTCTACTTATCCTAGTGCTTTTTTTTTTTTTTTAGAATTTCGTACTGCAGCCAGACAGTGCTAGTTCATGTGTGACATATAGATGATATTGTTCTCACTCCCATGGAGATTAATGATGGGTTTACAAGAACCAAAACTAATTGGCTAAATGCAAGATTGCAAAAAGCTTTAAAAAAAAAGCACTGAGATAAGGTGCAGTCTGCAGGGGCTTAGATACATTTAATCCTGAAGGTAAAAAGTGTATTAATATAACAGTGTTGGTTATGCAAAACTGGGGAATGGTTAACAAAGGGATTATCTACCTATTTAAATAATACAAATTTTCAAGTTGACTTTCTCTTTAACAAAATCAATTTAATAGTATTGTCAAATTTACTTTGTTCTCTTGGTATCCTTAGATGAAAAGTATACCTAAGTAGGGTAAGGAACTGCAATGCACTAATGGGAGTTACCTGGTGATTGGTGACTATGCACATATGCCTGTTGTCATTGCCTCAAAAGATATCTTCAGACATGTCCCATTACTGCACTGCTGCTCTGAAGCTGATTTAAAGGGACAGTCTAGTCCAAAATAAACTTTCATGATTCAGATAGAGAATGTAATTTTAAACAATTTTCCAGTTTACTTTTATCACCAATTTTGCTTTGTTCTCTTGGTATTCTTAGTTGAAAGCTAAACCTAGGAGGTTCATATGCTAATTTCTAAGACCTTGAAGGCTGCCTTTTCTCTCAGGGCATTTTGACAGTTTTCCACCACTAGAGAGTGTTAGTTCATTGTGTCATATAGATAACACTGTGCTTACGCACATGGAGTTCAGGTGAGCCAGCTCTAATTAGCTAAAATGGATGTCTGTCAAAAGAACTGAAATAAGGGGGCAGTTTACAAAGGGTTAGATACAAGGTAATCACAGAGGTAAAAAGTATATTAATATAACTGTGTTGGTTGTGCAAAACTAGGGAATGGGTAAAGGGGTTATCTATCTTTTTAAACAATAAAAATTCTGGTGTAGACTGTCCCTTTAACAATTTGTTTAACTCCAGTGGTTAAGCACATAGTTAAATGGACAGTCTACTTGAAAATGTTTATTGTTTAAAAAGATAGATAATCGCTTTATTACCCTTTCCACAGTTGCCTTTCTCCAGTTATATTAATACCCCTGTGATTACCTTGTAGTATCTAAGCCTCTGCAGACTGCCCCTTATTTCAGTTCTTTTGACAGCCTTGCATTTTAACCAATCAGTGCTGACTCCTAGGTAAATCCATGGGCGTGAGCACAATGTTATCTATATGACACACATGAACTAGCACTATCTAGCTGTGAAAACTGTCAACATGCACTGAGATAAGAGGTGGCCCTCAGGGCTTAGAAATTAGCATATGAGCCTACATAGGTTTAGCTTTCATCAAAGAATGCTGAGAGAACAAAGCAAATTTTAAGATAAAAGTAAATTAGAAAGTTGTTTAAAATTGCATGCCCTATCTGAATTGTGAAAGTTTAGTTTTTTACTAGACTGTCCCCTTAAATGGAAACAACATTACAGCATTTTCTTTTTTTTGCATTTCATGTCCCTTTTACTGTTTGTTGTACTCAAGTCCAGGGTATTTAAAAATCTATGAAAAAATCTCTACTTATGGGTTTACATGTGTACTTTGAAAAATCATTTATAATGCGTAGAATCAAACATTATATAAAACGTAAGCAATTATTTTTCTTTTGCTTTTACCTTGGTCTATATATATCACAAATCATATAGTGTAGAAGAAACTGTCAGCATTATGTAATGTGATTTGGGATATTGGATCCAAACTGCATTGCAAACACAATTTAAGCGATGGAACATATGGCACAGTGCCCATAGTTGATTTTAGCAAATAATGTAAATAAAATGTCCTTCCACATGTGACCATAATTAGTTTTGCTGAATGTAGCAATACAAATTTGTTTTACTTATTTTAAATGCTTTTTTGTTAATTACTTATGAAATGCAATTAACTTCCTACAACCTTTTAGTTTTTGTCTCTGAAGATATCTTAAAATTGCTTATTTATTTATTTTTATTTTACTGTCTTAAAGGGTATGTCCCAATTAAAGGGACAGTAAATGTAAAAAATGATTATAATTCTGCACATAGTGCAGAATCATGTAGCACTATCTTAGTGACAGCTTTGATTGATTTTAGCCCTCAAAATTGTACTTACCTGGTCTCCTCTCCAGGCTCTTCTGATCATGTCTTCTTTTTCAAAAGCGGTTCGCGGGCACGCTGTTTAATCACAGCTCGCTCAATCGTGCTTTTGAACTGAATGTGGCGTGCTCCAACTCTGGTCTGGTATCGGGAGCGAGCTACATTGAGTTCAATAGCACGATCGGGCACTCTGTGATTAGAGGAGAAATGTAAATTTATAGGGCTAAAATCTATCAAAGCTTTTGATTTTTAAAGCTGTTGCTAAGATAATGTTACATAATTCTGCATTATGTGACAGAATTTTGTAACATTATTTTTTACAGTTACTGTCCCTTAAAAGTATATTTTATAGTTTCTTTGCAAAATATATGCAGAGGTTAAAAAAATATAATTCATTGAGTTTAGGCATATTAGATCTCTTGGTTTTATATTTCAGGATTTTTTGGGCACTCTAACAGCAGAAAATTAAATTCTTTATAGTAATTTGAAAAGGGTTCTATAACCAATTAATTCTAGTAGTCTCTTCCCTATGATATAGGTCAGAGAGGAGTGTTGGATGCTAAATACTAAAATATTGAATAGAAAGAAAAGAGAAAGAAAGCGTCCTCAGGCACCAACCGTAGGGAGACATAAAGGACATATAATTACCTGAGTTAAATTAGCATATCTCTATATCCTATGAAAGGTATCAAACCCTTAGTAATAAAATATAACTTTTACTAAATGGATAGTCTAGTCAAAATTAAACTTTCATGATTCAGATAAAGCATGGAATTTTAAGCAACTTTCTAATTTCCTCCTATTATCAATTTTTCTTTTGTTCTCTTGCTATCTTTATTTAAAAAAGCAAGAATGTAAGCATAGGAGACGGCCCATTTTAGGTTCAGCACCCTAGTAGCGCTTGCTAATTAGTGTCTAAATGTAGCCACCAATCAGCAAGCGCTACCCAGGTTCTGAACCAAAAATGGTCCGACTCCTAAGCTTACATTTAAATAAAGATACCAAGAGAACGAAGAAAAATTGATAATAGGAGTAAATTAGAAAGTTGCTAAAAATTGCTGCTCTATCTGAATCATGAAAGTTTAATTTTGATTAGACTTTTCCTTTAAGAAGAATTACAAATTATTATTAAAAAGAAAAAAAAATGTTGATTAAAAAATAAAAAATCAATACACAGCATGCAAAATCCCTGCACACAAGCAAGTGCTACAACTATTAAATAAACTAATGAATATCCAGAGGAAAACAAACAAATAGGCAGTTATCCCATCTATTACTGGAGACACAAAGATTAAAGGGACAGTTTACTCAAAAAAGTTCTCCCCTTTAATTTGTTCCCAATGATCCACTTTACCTGCTGGAATGTATTAAATTGTTTATAAGTAGCTCCTTTACCCTTATATTGGCATTTGAAATAGTTGATTTAGCCTGTGGTATGCCCACCTATTCTGAAAGTTTGTGGCCGCAGGTCCAAGCTATAGATAAGCTTTGTAAACACAGCCAGCAGAAGAAATTACACACCCAGTGGAGTATAGAAGAGATAAGGTAATAAAATGATGATTTTCCATTGTTCTCTCCAAGTACTGGTGATTGGTTTATGGACAGATATAAGATAAAGAAGCAGGTATATTTGCACAATGTGATACAGTAATGAGATCTGATTATACCTACAAGCTCAACCCATTTTATTAGGTTGTGGCTTCAAAACACAAAATCAGAGCTTTAATATACACAAATAAACCTTAAAAGCTATTTTTCATACATTTTTTACTCTGAGTTAGTAAAAAAAAGCAATTGTAAACACATTAAGGGAAAAACTATTTTTCAGTATACTGTCCCTTTAAGTTCCCTATCTCAATGTCTATGATTTTGTGACAATAATACCCCACAAGGGGGAAGCAAAGTGAATGGCTTTATCACTAACTCTCGTGTCACACAGCAATAGTTATTTAACAAAGTTGGGTATTGTCATGTAGTCCTCAAAAATGTATTTAAATCATTAAAGGGATAGGAAAGTCAAAATTAAGATTGCGTGATTCAGATAGAGCAAGTCATTTTAAGACACTTTTAAATTCACTTCTATTTTCAAATGTGCTACGTTGTCTTGGTATCCCTTGTTGAAAAAGAATACTCACATATCATACACTAGTGGGAGTTAGCTGCTGATTGGTGCCTGCACTCATTTCTTTCTTGTGATTGGCTAACTAGATGTGTTCAGCTAGCTGCCAGGTGTGCAATGTTGTTCCTTCAACAAAGGATAACGACAATTAAGCAAATTTGATAATAGAAGTAAATTGGAAACGTGTTTAAAATTGTATGTTCTATGCAAATAATGAAAATTTTGGGGTTTCCTGTCCCTTTTATCCCAAAACACAATTAAAGCTCAGCTACAAGGGATACATTACTGCCTTCTTCCCAGTTGACATTATATAATAATAATAATAATAATAATATAAATAATAAATAACTAGTGGGTAGCTGAAAAAAACAGCCAAGAATCCAAGAAGCACAATGAGAAGTACTTGGACGCCTTGACAAAACACGAGTAAGTATAGTTCTCCCTCAAACTCAGTGACAACTGCAGAAAAAACCCCAAGATTGTAATTTTTGCATTTTCTTGGTAAACCAGTGCATCTAGCAATTATCAATATTTATCTCTGAATATATTTATATAGAACAATATAGAACAATCATATCTCCTTACAGATTAAATCATATCTCCTTACAGATGAAATCATATTTCCAGACAGATGAAATCATATCTCCTTACAGATGAAATCATATCTCCTTACGGATGAAATCATATCTCCAGACAGATGAAATCATATCTCCTTACAGATGAAATCATATTTCCAGACAGATTAAATCATATCTCCAGACAGATGAAATCATATCTCCAGACAGATGAAATCATATCTCCAGACAGATGAAATCATATCTCCTTACGGATGAAATCATATCTCCAGACGGATGAAATCATATCTCCAGACAGATGAAATCATATCTCCAGACAGATGAAATCATATCTCCAGACAGATGAAATCATATCTCCAGACAGATGAAATCATATCTTCTTACAGATGAAATCATATTTCCAGACAGATTAAATCATATCTCCAGACAGATGAAATCATATCTCCAGACAGATGAAATCATATCTCCAGACAGATGAAATCATATCTCCTTACAGAGAGGAAATCATATCTCCTTACAGAGAGGAAATCACATCTCCTTACAGATGAAATCACATCTCCAGACAGATGAAATCATATCTCCTTACAGATGAAATCATATCTCCAGACAGATGAAATCACATCTCCTTACAGATGAAATCATATCTCCAGACAGATGAAATCATATCTACTTACAGATGAAACTTTTCAAGATACAGGGATAATACATTTTTTTTTTTGCCATGGAAGTAAAAATTGTGTAATTTATCCACTATATTTATTATATTTAATCAATACAAGAGACATGTTTCTTTCACCAAGTAATGTAACTGTATATTATTATACTTTTATTTGTTTTGCTAATACACAGCTAGATTACGAGTTTGGCGTTCTGATTGAAAAAAAAGCGTTATGGCCCATAACGCTGCTTTTCCCTAACGCTGCTATTACAAGTCTTGTAGGTATAGGTGTACCGCACACCTTTTAGCCTGTCACGCAACGTCAGTACAGCACTTTTAAAAAATCCCTTTTTCAATGGAACTCTCATAGCGCCGGTATTACGAGTTTGCCTGGGAGGCCAAAAAGTGAGCTGTACACCCTATACTGACAAGATCTTTGCCGCCATCTAAAGTCAGTAGTTATGAGTTTTACGTTACAAAGCTGTAGCATAAAACTCGCAAACACATGCCCATACAAATGCCCTTTTCAGGGCAATGGGGAGCTTAGGTTTTTTAGATCAGAGCTTTCCAAACTTTTCATGTTGGTGACACACTTTTTAGACCGTCACCTACATCATTTTGCGACACGGTAATTCAGTTGTAGTAGCAAACAGGAGGTTAAACTAACTTGTTTTAAGAGATACAGACACAAACATAAATGATATAATAACTAAATGTATTTACAAGTAACAGTAAGTATGTGCAAGAATTAAAAAAAAAGTTTAATAACCAATAGCTACTTACTATTTTAATGGGATGTATGAGGTTGATGGGATGAACAGAGTTTCTGAATATTTGGTGGAATATTAGATAAAGACAATCGCATTTCATCATCAAGCATTTTTAAGCTTCCACTTCCTATCCATATATCAAGAGCAGGATCAGCAATGTACTACTGGGAGCTAGCTGCAAAAAAATCCCCACTTTGACTCCTGACTTAAGCTCACTGTTTAAGCTGCTGCCCTCTGTGTGTCCGACTGAGTACTGCCTGTGCTGCAAGCACACTGCTGTCCCACTCACTGACTACACATGCAGTAACGAGCCGATTGAGGAGACTACACGTGCAGTCACAAGCCGATTGAGGAAACTACACGTGCAGTCAGGAGCCAATGTGCCGCCAATAGGAATAGTTTCATATCCCACTGAGCTGCGTCAATAGGTTAAGATGATCTGTGACCCACTAGGTATCAATCACGTGGCAACCATGTGATATGCGTAGCAGGCAGGCGGAAAGTCGGAAACCAAAAAACAATTAAAAAAATATATATATAAAAAAAAAATGTGTGCTGAAGCAGGGACACACCTACACACTGCCGCTGACACACTAATTTGTCACAACACACAGTTTGGAAAGCACTGTTTTAGATAGTTGTTTTATTTGGGGGGGTTTGGTTGTGGGGGTCTTGGGTTTTACTGTTGGGGGGTTGTTTGTGTTTTTTTTACAGGTAAAAGAGCTGAATTCTTTGGGGCAATGCCCCACAAAAGGCCCTTTTAAGGGCGATTGGTAGTTTATTGTAGGCTAGGTTTTTTTTTATTTGGGGGGGCTTTTTTATTTTGATAGGGCTATTAGATTAGGTGTAATTCTTTTTTATTTTTGATCATTTGTTTCTTATTTTTTGTAATTTAGTGTTTGTTTTTTTACGTAATTTAGTTATTTTTATATTTAGTAATTTTAGTCTTTATTTTTTTTGTAATATTCATAGGTAAGTTTGTATTTATTTTAACTTGGTAGTTAGTAAATAGTTGATAACTATTTACTAACTAGTCTACCTAGTTAAAATAAATACAAACTTACCTGTGAAATAAAAATAAAACCTAAGCTAGCTACAATATAACTATTAGTTATATTATAGCTAGCTTGGGTTTTATTTCACAGGTAAGTAAGTATTTCATTTTAAATAGGTATTATTTAGTTAATAATTGTAAATTTAGTTTAGCTCTATTTTAATTATGTTAAAGTTAGGGGGGGGTTAGGGTTAGGTTTAGGGTTGGGATTAGGCTTAGGGTTAGGTTTAGGGGTTAATATAGTTTAATTTAGCTTGTTGTGATGTGGGGGGCTGGCGGTTTAGGGGTTAATAGGTTTATTTAGTTAATAATTGTAAATTTAATTTAGCTATATTTCTATTATGTTAAAGTTAGTGGGTGTTAGGGTTAGGCTTAGGGTTACGTTATGGTTAGGGGTTAATGTATTTATTTAGTGGTAGTGATGTGGGAGGCCAGAGGGGTTAATAACTTTAGTATAGTGGTGGCAACATCAGGAGCAGCAGATTAGGGGTTAATAGTTTTATGTAGGTGTCGGCGATGTTGGGGACGGCAGATTAGGGGTTAATAACATTATGTAGGTGGCGGCGATGTTGGGGGCAGCAGATTAGGGGTTAATAACTGTATGTAGGTGTCAGCGATGTAAGGGGCAGCAGATTAGGGGTGTTTAGACTCGGGTTTATGTTAGGGTGTTAGGTTTAAACATTATTTTCTTCTTCCCCATAGACATCAATGGGGCTGCGTTATGGAGCTTTTGTTTCCGCGATTGCAGGTGTTAGGCTTTTTTTGGCCAGCTCTCCACCTTGATGTCTATGGGGAAATCGTGCACGAGCACGTCAAAGCAGCGCTTGTTTTCGGTGCGGTATGGAGCTCAATGCCACCATATCGACCGCACAAGCCTGCTTTTCCAAAACCTGTAATACCAGCACTATAGGGAGGTGAAATAACGCCGCTTTTGTGGCGGTCGTTAAAATCCCTATAGCGCTCAAAACTCGTAATCTAGCTGACATTTTGTTAACTTGACAACATCATATTTCTTAAATAATAACATATATATTTATATCCTCCATGTGTATCTGCACTCAGTTAGGTCATCAACCAGGGTGCCAAGTCAGTAGTACTCACAGTCTATTTCAATCTAATTTATTTTGGTAACGTTTTGGGGTCTGGTCTGAGGAAGGGGTCTGTTTACCTTGAAACGTTACCAAAATAAATTAGATATTTTATAACTAAATCCAGTGAGTGCAGTCCTTGATTGAAATAGACTATATATATATATATATATATATATATATATATATATATATATATATATATATATATATATATATATATATATATATATCACAAAAAAACAGATTTGCTTGTCAAAGCATCCGCAGTTTTATTATTTAGTTATTCTTTTCTAATTACCTCTGATTTTTTTTCAAATACCTTTAATTATCTCCAGAGTTTGCCCGTAATTACTGTTTATATGATTAGTTGTTCATCAGCAGAGAATGTTTCCTTTTTCCTCTGTGATTTATTTTACTCTTGTTTAATGTTTAATTTCCATCCTGCAATAAATTTATGACTTTAAAGGTGCGTTTAGGTCTTGTGGGTACTATATGTTGTTGGAATATGTCTTGTTGTTTAGCAATAGCAGAATTCTTACTTCCTTTTTTTTCTAATTATTTATTCAACTAATATATGCCTAATAACTGAGATAAAAACTGTACATCTCCTCTTACTTACACTCTTTAAAAACCTCATAACTAGTTGATCAAGTCGTGTTTTTCAGCTCCTTATATGCATTTCTTGACATCAGAATGATCACAATAAAAACTATAGCACAATTCTCAAATTGGAAAAATATCAGATTATATATGGGGAAAGTTACCCATATGATGCATGGACAGCTTTGACTTTGGTGGTCACAATCCACCCGCCAGAAGTTATCAACTAAATATTGACAACAAAATGGACAAATCAAATTCATAGGGTCTATTTATTATTGTGTGGACATACATGATACGATGTAGCGTATAATGTCCGCCACACATCGATAAATGCCGACGCTGTTGGCATTTATCATTGCATTTATCATTTATCATTGTTCTTGTGAACTGCTGGTGCAATTCCGCCCCCTGCAGATTCGCGGCCAATCATATTTGATCGGGTTGATTTCTGTCCGCCGTGTCAGAGCAGGCAGACAGGTTATGGAGCAGCGGTCTTTAGACCGCTGCTTCATTACTTCTGTTTCCAACACGGGGCATCAAGCTCCGTACAGAGCTTGATAAATTGACCCCATAGAAACATAGATTCTGACGGTGGATAGGAACCAAAAAGGCCCATCAAGTCTACCCATGTTACAAGTTACTGTTTTCTTAGGATAGCCTCAGGGCCGGGCTGGAAATAAAAAGCAGACCTGGAAAAATTGTAGACCAGCCCACTAGCCCTATAATCCATCAAACACACACACATATATATATATATATATATATATATAAAATGTGTGTTTTATATATATATATATATATATATATATATATTATGTGTGTTTTATTTATTTATATATATATATATATATATATATATATATATATATATATATATATATATATATATATATATATATATATATATATATATATATATATATATATATATATATATATATGTTCCAAAAGGGACTGCACTCTCACTTAATGATACAACATCTACATGGGTGGTGGTACAAAGGTACAAATGTGTGTATGAATATATAAGTATATAACCAGAGATCCAAAATCTGGTTAATTTTCTAAAAGTGCCCCAAATGCCATCAAGATAGAGGGCATTATACTTTTTTTTGTGGCCTATACGAATTGTATGTTCCCAGTAAATATATATGTATATGCTTATATACATAAATATTTATGTGTTAATATGTGTATTTACACATATTAGCACTTAAAGGGACAGTCAAGTCCAAAATAAACTTTCATGATACAAATAGGGCATGTCATTTTAAACAATTTTCCAATTTACTTTTATCACCAATTTTGCTTTGTTCTCTTGGTATTCTTAGTTGAAAGCTTAACCTAGGAGGTTCATATGCTAATTTCTTAGACCTTAAAGGCCGCCTCTTAAAAATGCATTTTAACAGGTTTTTCACCACTAGAGGGTGTTAGTTCATGTGTTTCATATAGATAACACTGCGCTCATGCACGTGAAGTTACCTGGGAGCCATCACTGATTGGCTAAACTGCAAGTCTGTCAAAAGAACTGAAATAAAGGGGCAGTTTGCAGAGGCTTAGATACAAGATAATCACAGAAGTAAAAAATATATAAATATAACTGTGTTGGTTATGCAAAACTGGGGAATGGGTAAAAAAGGGATTATTAATCTTTTAAAACAATAACAATTCTGGTGTAGACTGTCCCTTTAAATTTATACGTATATAGTCATATATATATATATATTTATAAATGCTGCCCATCACTGCACAACTTCCCCTTTTGCTGCGCAAGGTTCTGATTCCGTCTGTGCCGGCATCAGAACGGGGCTCCCTTTAGAGCCTATGGAAGCGAGCTCTCTTGAGCGTAATTCTTCTGTGTAATGTGATGAAAATTGAATTACTCCAAATAAAAATGATACTGCACACATAATCACCATCAATTAAATATAAAACCAAAAAGAAAACTACCTACAAAATAATGACAGTTGTGATATGTGCAAAGAGTGGAAACTGTCAGGAGAGGAGAGAATGCTGGACCTGCTGATTGAGGAATAAGTGTTCTGGTCAGTTGGTGAGAGCTGATAGTCATTCTGGAGGGCAAACCACTGCTGGGCTAATCATTTAAAAAAATATGAAATAAAATGCAATATGTGAAACTGGACCTAAGCAGTACTAATAAGTAAATAAATATAAAAATTCCTCCACTGTGGATTAATTTAATATATTTATTTAGTAATTAATTAAATGTTGGTTTTTAAATTTTTTATATATTATACAGTATATTTTTTTTAAAGTACATAAAACTGAATGTGATGCACGGCATCGCATAGTAAAAATCAGTGGCGGACCTAATGTCTACAGGGCCCCGGTGCAAGAATTTATTTTGGGCCCCCCTAAAAGCATCTCACCAGTTTTGGGATATTTACTATATATTTATTGTTTAGACAGCCACTGGACAGCAAAATCACCACTCATGAATACCAAGGGAATGCCTAACATAACAAACTCCCCTAACCTATATACACACACACTCTCCGGAGCATACACATGTACACACAAACACACACTCTCCGGAGCATACACATGTACACACAAACACACACTCTCCGGAGCATACACATGTACACACAAACACACACTCTCCGGAGCATACACATGTACACACAAACACACACTCTCCGGAGCATACACATGTACACACAAACACACACTCTCCAGAGCATACACATGTACACACAAACACACACTCTCCAGAGCATACACATGTACACACACTCTTCAGAGCATACCCATACACATGTACACACAAACACACACTCTCCAGAGCATACACATGTATACACAAACACACACTCTCCGGAGCATACACATGTACACACAAACACACACTCTCCAGAGCATACACATACACATGTACACACAAACACACACTACAGAGCATACACATACCCATGTACACACAAACACACACTCTCCAGAGCATACACATGTACACACAAACACACACTCTCCAGAGCATACACATATACACACAAACACACACTCTCCAGAGCATACACATATACACACAAACACACACTCTCCAGAGCATACACATGTACACACAAACACACACTCTCCAGAGCATACACATTTACACACAAACACACACTCTCCAGAGCATACACATGTACACACAAACACACACTCACCAGAGCATACACATATACATGTACACACAAACACACACTCTCCAGAGCATACACATATACATATACACACAAACATACACTCTCCAAAGCATACATATGTACACACAAACACACACTCTCCAGAGCATACACATATACATGTACACACAAACACACACTCACCAGAGCATACACATATACACAAAAACACACACTCTCCAGAGCATACACATGTACACACAAACACACACTCTCCAGAGCATACACATGTACACACAAACACACACTCTCCAGAGCATACACATGTACACACAAACACACACTCTCCAGAGCATACACATGTACACACAAACACACACTCTCCAGAGCATACACATACACATGTACACACAAACACACACTACAGAGCATACACATACACATGTACACACAAACACACGCTCTCCAGAGCATACACATGTACACACAAACACACACTCTCCAGAGCATACACATGTACACACAAACACACACTCTCCAGAGCATACACATGTACACACAAACACACACTCTCCAGAGCATACACATGTACACACAAACACACACTCTCCAGAGCATACACATATACATGTACACACAAACACACACTCTCCAGAGCATACACATATACATATACACACAAACACACACTCTCCAGAGCATACACATATACATATACACACAAACACACACTCTCCAGAGCATACACATGTACACACAAACACACACTCTCCAGAGCATACACATATACACACAAACACACACTATAGAGCATACACATACCCATGTACACACAAACACACACTCTCCAGAGCATACACATGTACACACAAACACACACTCTCCAGAGCATACACATGTACACACAAACACACACTCTCCAGAGCATACACATGTACACACAAACACACACTCTCCAGAACATACACATGTACACACAAACACACACTCTCCAGAGCATACATATGTACACACAAACACACACTCTCCAGAGCATACACATACACATGTACACACAAACACACACTACAGAGCATACACATACACATGTACACACAAACACACACTCTCCAGAGCATACACATGTACACACAAGCACACACTCTCCAGAGGATACACATATACACACAAACACACACTCTCCAGAGCATACACATGTACACACAAACACACACTCTCCAGAGCATACACATGTACACACAAACACACACTCTCCAGAGCATACACATATACATGTACACACAAACACACACTACAGAGCATACACGTACACATATACACACAAACACACACTACAGAGCATACACATACACATGTACACACAAACACACACTATAGAGCATACACATACCCATGTACACACAAACACACACTCTCCAGAGCATACACATGTACACACAAACACACACTCTCCAGAGCATACACATGTACACACAAACACACACTCTCCAGAGCATACACATGTACACACAAACACACACTCTCCAGAGCATACACATACACATGTACACACAAACACACACTACAGAGCATACACATACACATGTACACACAAACACACACTCTCCAGAGCATACACATGTACACACAAACACACACTCTCCAGAGCATACACATACACATGTACACACAAACACACACTACAGAGCATACACATACACATGTACACACAAACACACACTCTCCAGAGCATACACATGTACACACAAACACACACTCTCCAGAGCATACACATGTACACACAAACACACACTCTCCAGAGCATACACATGTACACACAAACACACACTCTCCAGAGCATACACATGTACACACAAACACACACTCTCCAGAGCATACACATTTACACACAAACACACACTCTCCAGAGCATACACATGTACACACAAACACACACTCTCCAGAGCATACACATATACACACAAACACACACTCTCCAGAGCATACACATGTACATGTACACACAAACACACACATTCCCTCTAACACACACATACTTTACAGCATACAAAATAATATAACCACACTTGGCATAACAAACAGCACACGTTAAATAAACGACAGCTAAATGGCATCTCACATAATTCATTTAGATGGGGTGTTTTTTTTTATTTCCAATGAAAGTGGAAAAGGCTCTAGTAATCTGTACTGGGGCCAATATTAACAATACAAAGTATGTGTGCACTGTGCAGTATACTGAGGTGTGTCTGACCTGTAAGGGGGAATCATTTGGGGAAAACAAGATCAGCTATGGATCATCTAATCAACCAAGCTGATGCATTTAAATGTGATTCTGGTGTGAGGTTAGCTGGTTAAAGAGATTTAGGGCTGGTTAAAGAGATTTAGGGCAGCCAACAGGAGCAAAGCAAGGTAAAGACAGAGGAGGAAGCATGGGGGTGCAGACAAATATAAATTTACTGACTGGAACAGCAGAGCTATTATGGGAAGCTGTAATATCTGAGACAGAGAGAAAAAAAATATATTTATTTTTTTTACATTTTTTTTTAGGACTCTCTGGCCCCACAACAAAGACTGAGCTCTGGGCAGCTGCCCCTTTTGCCCTGTGCTAAAGATGGCCCTGAGTCTTCGTTAACAGCCAGTGAGATTTGATCCAACAGACGAGCTGTGTAACGCATGTGCTTCCTCTTGCTTCACAATTAAATTAAAGCGAAAGATGAGCTTTCATTTTTAAATAATTCTCTTTCGTATAGATAATAGTTTAAGGTTCCTTTAAAAATCCAAAATCAAGGTGTTTAAATTAATGACCCTTGATTTCAGCATCCTAACTTTTCATTTTGTAATAAACCATTTTGTACTATTGTAAAGTTTAATGAGCAGACAGATTTATTTCTGTGTTGTGATGACTGTAATTTACTGTTGTACATACGTTTATTGTAATTTGTTTAAATATGACTGTTATTGCAGCACAGGGTCTATTGGCAAGTAAATACTATAAAGCAGCTCTCTGAGAATAAGCAAAGCATCTTGGGTGGCAATGAAGTGATTTCCCAGAGCTGCAGAACAGCCAAAACATTGCTGAGCATCCCAAGGGCAAATAACTGCTTGTTATTTACTATATAAATTTACACACCTATAGAGATAGATATATATTATATTATATGTTTATTATTAAAATACATGTTTACAAGTGTACATAGCAAGGTGCTGGACTAGGAATGGCTCAAATGTATATATATACAGTATATAAATATATAAAACATAATATATATATGTGTGTGTGTGTGTGTGATGCATATGTCTGTAATGTCTGCATGTATATATGTGCTTGTCTGTGTCTCTATGTGTGCACAGACATACACATATAAACATACACACATACCAATCCACACAAATACATATACACCTTTGAGAACTTCCCAGTCCAACACCTTGTCATAAACTGTATCATGGATCTATATCATTTTCTTTATGACACCTTTGGGTAAGCTCGGGTGTGAAAGCTAGAACAAAGTTTTGTGACGTGCCCCATAGAAGTCTATGAGGTGAGGGAGTAATTAGAGCAGCGCTATCCAAACACTATGGGGCCGAATGGCCCCTGATGTCCCTGTTTCTGTGCCAGCCTTTAGGCTCGCCGGAAAAAGCAGTTAAAAAGCAGCGGTCTTAAGACCGCTGCTCCTTAACTGGTCCACTGCCTCTGAAGTTGCGGACATCAATCCGCCGATCTCATACGATCGGGTTGATTGAAACCCCCTGCTAGCGGTCGCAAATCTGCAGGGGGCGGCATCGCACAGGCAGTTCACCATAACTGCTTGTGCAATCTTAAATGTCAACAGCGTATGCATGCGGATCATGTCGGACAGACATTTGATAAATCTGCACCTTTTGCTTGATTACAACCTTTTCATTTTCAACTTGTACTATGAGGGCAAGAATAAGAGTGCTATTAATTTAGCTGATATTTTTGTGATCCACTTGTACTCTAGAGCATATTTAAAGTCAACCCCAGAGCAGCAATGCACTGCTGGGAGCTAGCTGATCACGTCTTCTGAGCCAATGACTAGAAGCATATGTGTGTACCCACCAATCACCAACTAGCTTCCTGCAGTGCACTGCTGGTTTTGAGCTTACCAGTGTATGCTTTTTTTTTTTTTTTAAACAAAAGAATACTGAGAACAAAGTAAAATGTAAGAAAAGTATCTTAAAGTTGCATGCTCTACCTAATATTTTGTAAAACATCTATAGTGAAATGTATAGGGATATTTTTTTGTAATATTAGTTTGAAATGCATAAAAATAAAGCTGTCTCAAACCATTTAGATTATATTTTTCTCAAGCCTGGTACTGCATAATTGAAAGACATCATAACTCCATTTTTTTCAAGCTGTTAGAATCAATGCCACTTTCTATAGAATCTACTTACTAGATGACAGCTTAATCAATAGCTGGAAAAAAAATACATGAGCAATCCTGTAGTTTCTTATCCAGCTTTCTCAGAAAATATATGTTATCTAAACTGTTTTCAATTTTAATTCCACACTCCATTGTTTTAGTTATTTATTAGAGATGGGCATTCCGGCTTTGGCCAAATGCAATTTTGTCTGAATTTTGCTGATTCGTCAAGTTAATTGATATACGAACAACCATATACATTATTGTACGAAACGGATAAAAACAAATTATTGCTTGATCAAATCGATCCATTCATTAATTTATGCTGTTTTGGGGCCAAAAAAGGTTCAGCAATGGGGGAAGAAGATATATTTATTTGGTTAATAAGCTCCTTTGTTTGTAATGATGTACAGGGGGTCTGACCATTCATTTGTCCGTCGTCCCCTGTCTAATCCTGCTATACTATTACTAATGACTGATGTTAGGGATAGCTGGATTTTAGTCATACAGGAGTTGTATGTTCTTTAAACATTGAAAGATTGTTTTTTTTAATTGTTTGAATCCTACAGGGAGTGCAGAATTATTAGGCAAGTTGTATTTATGAGGATTAATTTTATTATTGAACAACAACCATGTTCTCAATGAACCCAAAAAACTCATTAATATCAAAGCTGAATAGTTTTGGAAGTAGTTTTTAGTTTGTTTTTAGTTATAGCTATTTTAGGGGGATATCTGTGTGTGCAGGTGACTATTACTGTGCATAATTATTAGGCAACTTAACAAAAAAACAAATATATACCCATTTCAATTATTTATTTTTACCAGTGAAACCAATATAACATCTCAACATTCACAAATATACATTTCTGACATTCAAAAACAAAACAAAAACAAATCAGTGACCAATATAGCCACCTTTCTTTGCAAGGACACTCAAAAGCCTGCCATCCATGGATTCTGTCAGTGTTTTGATCTGTTCACCATCAACATTGCGTGCAGCAGCAACCACAGCCTCCCAGACACTGTTCAGAGAGGTGTACTGTTTTCCCTTCTTGTAAATCTCACATTTGATGATGGACCACAGGTTCTCAATGGGGTTCAGATCAGGTGAACAAGGAGGCCATGTCATTAGATTTTCTTCTTTTATACCCTTTCTTGCCAGCCACGCTGTGGAGTACTTGGACGCGTGTGATGGAGCATTGTCCTGCATGAAAATCATGTTTTTCTTGAAGGATGCAGACTTCTTCCTGTACCACTGCTTGAAGAAGGTGTCTTCCAGAAACTGGCAGTAGGACTGGGAGTTGAGCTTGACTCTATCCTCAACCCGAAAAGGCCCCACAAGCTCATCTTTGATGATACCAGCCCATACCAGTACTCCACCTCCACCTTGCTGGCGTCTGAGTCGGACTGGAGCTCTCTGCCCTTTACCAATCCAGCCACAGGCCCATCCATCTGGCCCATCAAGATTCACTCTCATTTCATCAGTCAATAAAACCTTAGAAAAATCAGTCTTGAGATATTTCTTGGCCCAGTCTTGACGTTTCAGCTTGTGTGTTTTGTTCAGTTGTGGTCGTCTTTCAGCCTTTCTTACCTTGGCCATGTCTCTGAGTATTGCACACCTTGTGCTTTTGGGCACTCTAGTGATGTTGCAGCTCTGAAATATGGCCAAACGGGTGGCAAGTGGCATCTTGGCAGCTGCACGCTTGACTTTTCTCAGTTCATGGGCAGTTATTTTGCACCTTGGTTTTTCCACACGCTTCTTGCGACCCTGTTGACTATTTTGAATGAAACACTTGATTGTTCGATGATCACGCTTCAGAAGCTTTGCAATTTTAAGAGTGCTGCATCCATCTGCAAGATATCTCACTATTTTTGACTTTTCTGAGCCTGTCAAGTCCTTCTTTTGACCCATTTTGCCAAAGAAAAGGAAGTTGCCTAATAATTATGCACACCTGATATAGGGTGTTGATGTCATTAGACCACACCCCTTCTCATTACAGAGATGCACATCACCTAATATGCTTAATTGGTAGTAGGCTTTCGAGCCTATACAGCTTGGAGTAAGACAACATGCATAAAGAGGATGATGTGGTCAAAATACTCATTTGCCTAATAATTCTGCACTCCCTGTATAATGTAACATTTTTGTTATTATTAATTGTCTATATTAGATGCTCCCATTGGAAATAACAGCAACTAATCCATATCCAATATTCATCCGAACCGAATGCCTGCATGGATTACATTCGGACCAACTGACAGTTTGAAAAAATCCAGAACAAATCTTTCAGACGAAAAACTTTTTTGTAGTATTTTTTTATTGTTAGAAAAAAATACCAGACTAGATCTCTGTCTTTCAGTCCAATCTTCTTCCATTCATGGCCTTCCATAGGCTGCCTCATGACCCCCATTATCCCAGCATGCAAAATCCTTTGGGTTCGCAGATGATCCACCTTGAACAACACAAATTCTGTCTTGGGTTGGCAAATAATTTTTTTACATGAGAGTCAAAAGTGAAATGTGCATAATTGCATTATAGATACATTTTACATTATAATTATTTTAGCAAAAATGGTTCTAGTAAAAGTTATTACTGTTTTGGCAGCATACCTACTTATGCTGGTGCCCTGTGTTCTAGCATTTAAACACCACACCTGCTCCGTAAGTTAATGGTAGATTTAATTATGCAAATTAAGTCATCAGTAACACAATACACTCACCTACAAAATTTATGAGCATGCACAGTGCTTGAACGCTGGTACACGGGCATGCACAGCGCATGTGCATATGCCACTGAAATAACTTTTACTACAAACTTTTTTTCCTAATACAGTATATTGTAAAACAAGCTTTAATTCAAAATTGAAATGCCCTCATGCACTATTTAATATTGACTATTATGACCCTTAAACACCTCCGCTTTAACCTGGTTTACTATTGAAAGATGTTGAAAGATATGCTTGATGAAGAAAATAAGTATCCTTTAATAAGTATGTCTTGGAATGTAAGTATCTTTGGGAATACAACTTAATAAATTGCTAATCAATTCAATTAAAGGAATAACAATTATGACATCAAATGCTAAGTCATATTGGACATTTGATGTGATGATGTTTGTGGAAAAGAAAATCAATAAAAGGCGTTGTAGCTATCTGGTATATAGATGACATAACTACGGACACTGCAATAATTACTGTACTAGGCAATTGTTTTCCACTGGCTATATCCAGTACAGACATAGGAGAGAGAAGGTCATGATTAATGGCAAACAAAGGATTGATACTTTTGCAGATATTGGAAATCAAGAGATGAAGAACTCACAGCTAAATTACTAGGCTTTAGGCACTAAGTGGACCTGCATAATTTAATACCATGGGGAAGACTTCATGTAATGATTCTATCATGGTAAAAGGTGCATAAATTAATTTATCTTACTCCATACTACTTTTTTGTACTTAATTTTAAATGCCAACATTTATGTGCCATTATTCTTATATATTCCACATAAATTTAGATTAGATACTATATAAATAAAAAGAATACTGTGTTACACATTACTTGTATGTTAAAATATATAGCACCAGATTAAGAGTGGAACGATAACAGTTATGTGCCATCGATAAGGGGTTTATTGCGGCTGTTTGCGCTCATTTTACACAAAAGTTATAAGTGCTCAAAGATATGAGGTCTCAGGTGTTAGAAAAAAAGAGGCAGGCAAAGGGCTTTAACAGAGAGATACATACATATACATGTCTAAAGATGAATATGTACTGTATGTGTGTGAATATATACATGTGTGTGTCTATATGTGTGTACATATGTATTTATATGTGCATTTACAGACATAGACATATATACAGATATAAACACATAAATACATATGTACATACATATAGACATCTATATAAGTGAATTTGAGCCCTTTGCAGTCAAGTAGATGTAAACATGTAAAAGCATATTTATGCAATATTATTATTTAATAATGGTTTTAACTATGTATTTGGTGTATCCTTCTCTGGGGCATCCCGTTACCAATTTCTGTTGGGGTACCGCAAGGCTCTGTCCTCGGTCCCCTTATCTTCTCAATCTACACGTCATCATTAGGTTACTTAATAAAGTCCCATGGGTATCAATAGCATTTGTATGCCAATGACACACAAATCTACCTCTCTGCTCCAGACCTATCTCCTTCCTTGCTAACCCGTGTCACTAACTGTCTCTCTCATATCTCATCTTGGATGTCCTCTCACTACCTCAAGCTAAATCTCTCAAAAACTGAGCTCCTTATTTCCCCCTTCTTCTAAAATCTCCACCCCCCATTTCTCAATAACTGTCGATAACTCCATCATTACCCCTACCCCACATGCCCGATGTCTTGGAGTGACACTTGACAGATCTTTCTTTCACTCCTCACATCCAGTCCTTGGCTAAAGCCTGCCGCTTCCATCTTAAAAACATCTCTAAAATTAGGAATTTCCTTACACAAGAGACAACTAAGATTTTAATCCACTCTCTTGTCCTTTTCCGCCTTGACTACTGGAAATCCGTACTCTCTGGTCTCCCTAGCTGCCGCCTAGCTCCTTTACAACCCATAATGAATGCCTCTGCCAGGCTCATCTTCCTTACACGTCACTCTTCATCTGCTGCACGTCTCAGTCAATCCCTTCACTGGCTTCCTCTTGCCTCCAGGATTAAAAACAAAATTCTCACTCTGACAAACAAAGCCATCAACTGCACTGCTCCCCCTACATCTCAGACCTTGTCTCCAGATACTCTCCCTCCCATCCCCTTCGCTCTGCTCATGATCTCCTACTCTCCTCCACTCTTGTTACCTCCTCACATTCCCATTTACAAGACTTCTCCAGACTGGCTCCCATCTTATGGAACTCTCTGCCTCGCTCCACAAGATTCTTCCCCTAGTTTTGAAAGCTTCAAGCGCTCCCTAAAGACTCTACTATTCAGGGATGCATACAACCTACACTAACCTTCCATACTCCATTGCAATACCCATTTGTTCCCTATAAATGTTATCTTGTATACCGCCTATGTTTATAGCGCTGCAGAATCTGTTGGCGTTCTACAAATACCTGATAATAATAATAAAATACAGTAAATATTTGACATTCCAATGCTCTGTACATAGCAGAATATGTTCTAAGTATTCATAATTAGATATTCCTATATATATGTATATATCTATACCTATATATTCTCATATATATATATATATATATATATATACACACAGTATCTCACAAAAGTTAGTACACCCCTCACATTTTTGTAAATATTTTATTATATCTTTTCATGTGAAAACACTGAAGAAATAACACTTTGATTCAAAGTGAAGTAGTGATTGTACAGCCTGTATAACAGTGTACATTTGCTGTCCCCTCAAAATAACTCAACACATAGACATTAATGTCTAAACCGTTGGCAACAAAAGTGAGTACACCCCTAAGTGGAAATGTCCAACGTGTCAATATTTTGTGTGGCCACCATTATTTTCTAGCACTGCCTTAACCCTTTTGGGCATGGAGTTCACCAGAGCTTCACAGGCTACACAAAATAAAAAAATAATGTTACAATTAAAAAAAAAACCTAAGATTAAATTAAATAAATCTAAAATTACAAAAAATAAAAAAGTTTAAAGTTACAGAAGAAGATAAAGAAAATTATCAAAAATTAAAAAATTAAACCTTTACTAATACCCCTATGAAAATAAAAAAAGCCCCCCCAAATAAAAACAACCCCTAATCTAAACTAAATTACCAATAGCCCTTAAACAGCTCTTTTACTTAACAAAATTACCAATTACCCCCTAACAGTAAACCCCCCCCACCCAACCAACCCCCCAAAATAAAAAAAATGATGTCTAAAAAAACTTAAGCTACCCATTGCCCCTAAAGGGACATTTGTAAGGGGATTGCCCTTAAAAGAGCAATCAGCTTTTTTACAAACAGCTCTTTCTTTCATGTAATTGGCAAGAGTCCATGAGCTAGTGACTCATGGGATATACAATCCTACCAGGAGGGGCAAAGTTTCCCAAACCTCAAAATGCCTATAAATACACCCCTCACCACACCCACAATTCAGTTTTACAAACTTTGCCTCCTATGGAGGTGGTAAAGTAAGTTTGTGCTTGATTTTTATGATTTCTTCTATGATAAGCGCTTCTAAGCATTCTGAAGCCCAATTCCTCTCAGAGTACAGTGTTTGTCAAAAGGATTTGAAGAGAGTATCGCCTATTGATTTTATGGTTTCCCTCGCAGGGAATCTTTTCAAGGGTTCTCTGTTATCGGTCATAGGGATTCATCTCCTACCTCCCTTTTCAGATTGACGATATACTCATATACTCAATCTTTTCATTTAGCAGAATCTCACACAAATCAACTTGTGTTGTTTCTTTAAAAACATGGTTGGAGGATCAATTTACCAAAGAGTTTCTTGATTCCTCAGACAAGGGTTTTTAGGTTTCCAGATAGATTCAGTGTCCATGACTATTTAACAGACAAGAGACGCATTAAATTGGTTTCTGCCTGTCGAAACCTTCAGTCTCGATCATTCCCTTCAGTGGCTATGTGCATGGATGTTTTAGGTCTCATGACTGCAGCATCAGACTCGATCCCCTTTGCTTGTTTTTTTATGAGACCTCTGCAGCTTTGCATGCTGAATCAATGGTGCAGGGATTTTACTCGGATATCACAATTGATATACTTAAATCCCAACATTCAACTCTCTCTGTCCTGGTGGTTGGACAATCATTGGATTATTCAAGGGGCCTCTTTTGTTCGTCCTTCCTGGACATTGATTTCAACAGATGCAAGTCTCATATGTTGGGGAGCTGTTTGGGGTCTTTGACAGCACAAGGAGTTTGGAATCCTCAAGAGGCAAGGTTACCAATCAATATTTTAGAACTCTGTGCTATTTTCAGGGCTCTTCAGGCTTGGCCTCTATTAAGAGAGAATCATTCATTCATTTTAAGACAGACAATATCACAACTGTGGCATATGTCAATCATCAGGGTGGGACTCGCAGTCCTTTAGTGATGAAAGAAGTATCTCAAATACTTTCTTGGGCGGAATCCAACTCCTGTCTAATTTCTGTGATACATATCCCAGGTGTAGACAATTGGGAAGCGGATTATCTCAGTCGTCAGTCTTTACATCCAGGGGAGTGTTCTCCCTCTCCAGATGTATTTTGTCAGATTGTACAGATGTGGGGTCTTCCCGAAATAGATCTAATGGCTTCCCATCTAAACAAGAAGCTTCCCAGGTACCTTTCCAGGTCCAGGGATCCTCAGGCGGAGATGGTGGATGTGTTAGCAGTTCCTTGGTTTTACCAATCTGCTTACATTTTTCCACCTCTAGTTCTTCTTCCAAGGGTGATCTCCAAGATCATAATGGAACAATCGCATGTGTTTCTGATAGTACCAGCATGGCCTCACAGGTTTTGGTATGTGGATCTTGTCCGGATGTCCAGTTGCCAACCTTGGCCACTTCCTTTAAGGCCAGACCTTTTGTCTCAAGGGCCGTTTTTCCATCAGGATCTCAAATCGCTAAATTTGAAGGTATGAAGATTGAATGCTTAGTTCTTAGTCATAGAGGTTTAATACTATGCTACAGGCTCGTAAGTCTGTTTCAAGGAAGATTTATTATAGGGTTTGAAAAACCTATTTTTCTTGGTGTTTTTCTCATAAATTCTCTTGGCATTCTTTTAAAATTCCTTGAATTTTACAGTTTTTTTCCGGATGGCTTGGATAAAGGTTTGTCTGCAAGTACTTTGAAGGGACACATCTCTGCTCTTTCTGTTTTATTTCATAGAAAGATTGCTAAACTTCCTGATATTCACTGTTTTGTTCAGGCTTTGGTTCGTATAAATCCTGTTGTTAAATCAATCTATCCTCCTTGGAGTCTTAATTTGGGTTTGAAGGCTTTGCAGGCTCCTTATTTGGAGCCTATGCATTCTTTGGATATTAAACTACTTTCTTGGAAAGTGTTGTTTTTTCTGGCTCTCTCTTCAGCTAGAAGAATTTCTGAATTGTCTGCTCTCTCTTGTGAGTCTCCTTTTCTGATTTTCCATCAGGATAAGGCTGTTTTGCAGACTTCGTTTAAATTCCTTCTTAAGGTTGTGAATTCTAACAACATTAGTAGGGAAATTGTTGTTCCTTCCTTGTGTCCTAATCCTAAGAATACTCTTGAAAGATCTTTACATTCTTTGGATGTTGTAAGAGCTTTGAAATATTATGTCGAAGCTACTAAAGATTTCAGGAAGACTTCTAGTCTATTTGTTGTTTTTTCTGGTCCTAGGAAAGGTCAGAAAGCCTCTGCCATTTCTTTGGCATCTTGGTTAAAACTTTTGATTTTACAAAGCTTATTTGGAGGAGGGACAGTCTCTGCCTCAGATAATTACAGCTTATTCTACTAGCTCAGTTGCAACTTCTTGGACTTTTAAGAATGAAACTTTGGTTGATCAGATTTGCAAAGCTGCAACTTGGTCTTCTTTGCATACATTTACTAAATTTTACCATTTTGATGTATTTGCTTCTTCTGAAGCAGTCTTTGGTAGAAAAGTTCTTCAGGCAGCTGTCTCAGTGTGATTCTTCTGCTTATGATTTAATTTTTTTCTTGAAATTTATGTGAAATTTATAAGAAAGACTTAATATCAGTTTTTATTTTATCCCTCCCTTTCTAGTGACTCTTCTGTTGTCTTCCCCATCTTGGGTATTTCTATCTCGTACATCACTAGCTCATGGACTCTTGCCAATTACCTGAAAGAAAACATAATTTATGTAAGAACTTACCTGATAAATTGATTTCTTTCATATTGGCAAGAGTCCATGAGGCCCACCCTTTTTTTGATGGTTATGATTTTGTATAAAAGCACAATTTTATTTCCAGCTCTTCTTTTTGTATGCTTTATTACTCCTTATTTTATCCCCCCACTACCTGGCTATTCGTTAAACTGAATTGTGGGTGTGGTGAGGGGTGTATTTATAGGCATTTTGAGGTTTGGGAAACTTTTCCCCTCCTGGTAGGATTGTATATCCCATACGTCACTAGCTCATGGACTCTTGCCAATTATGAAAGAAATGAATTTATCAGGTAAGTTCTTACATAAATTATGTTTTTGCGCCCATTTAAAAAAAAAAATCCCTAATCTAAAAAAAACACCCCAAAAAATAAAAAAAAAACCTAAGTCTAACCCTGAAATAGGTACTCACAGTTCCTGAAGTCCAGCGGCAAAGGTCTTCATCCAGCGGGGACTTCTATCTTCTATCTTCAACCAGAGCAAAGGCGGCGAGGAGCGGAGGTGATTGCAGAGCAGAGGTGACCGTGGAGCAGGACCGGCGACCACGGAGCAGGACCGGCCGTCTCGGAGCAGGACCGGTGTGGAGAATCCTCTCCACGCGGTACCCGCCGCATACTGAATATTGAATGCAAGGTACCCCATCTAGGTACTTGCATTCCTATTGGCTGAAATTTTTAAATTAGCCAATAGGATGAGAGCTACTGAAATCCTATTGGCTTATTTGAAAAGTAGGCTGCAGCCCTTCGGAAGTGAAGTTTGTTTTACATTTGTTCATTTATTTTGTTACCTTCATTCTAACCCTAACTTTGTCTTTTTTTATACAAGAATACAAACATGGTTGTATTTTCACTTCTAATCTGCACCACTTACTTGGTCCAATTAAAAAAATCCTTTTATATCTCTAGGCACACAAAGAACCCCTTAAGTAATGTTACGGAGAAAAATAATTACTGGAGATTAGAAAAAAAAATGCTTAAATTAAAAAAAAAACAACCTGTGAAAGACATTCAAAGAAAATAAACACATCCCAATTTCTCTGCTTGTTTTTCAAGGACCTCTTGAAAACACTGTTTGTTTTTTTCAAGAGGTACTTGAAAATTTACTGCCATTCATATGTATTCTGAAAGTGTATTTTTCCTGCATTTCTTTTTGATTATATATAGTAACTCACATTAAGTAATTTAGAGACTTTATCCTTAAAGGGAACCATGGTTTTAGAGAACTTTGACAATATTTGATATTTTATTGCTGCAAATGATCCTTTAAAATGTATCTTCCTAATGGCCAAAGGGTATTCCAGAGTGAACCCCTTTCTTACTATGCTACTGTCAATGTAATGAGGCTTGACATACCAAAATCTAAATCAGGGTTAGCGTTGACTGTTTCTGTCCTTACGTGAATCACCTTTTAGGCCAGAGCTGTCTTTTTACGTACCGGTAATCAGTTTAATATTTTACATGAGCATTCTCTCTTTTGTTTTTGTTTTTTTGTAAGACACATTGAATCATCACAGTGAGGACTAAATTACAAGTCGATCACAATGAATAATGCACAGTAAGTTTTTCTTGCCTCATACCATAAATAATGCACAATTGGGTTTTATAAGTTGTTTGTTAAAATGTTTAATTGGAAATCCGGTGGGAGGTATTACATGATAGTGGCATAGAATAGGAGCTCCGCCGTTCCTCTGCATTACAGGTTGCCTGATTTCAATTATCTTCCCACACTAATCTTCCATGATGATGGTTTACTGTCTGTAAGCCTTTGACTCAAGATTTAGTGGGGGTTAAAGCATACAGAGCACTCACCATCCTCTCCGACCCGCTGAGTGAGTATAGATGAGCCTGCACAGCGGGAGCCATCTTGTAACATCAGGAGGAGATCTAGTCTGCGGGCTGCGAGGGGACTGTTCAGCTGCTGTTGCACCAGATAATTGGACATGCAGTACACAGCTACATGGGCACACACATCTGGCTCAGACTTTAAAGGGGACGTGCAACAAGCATGTACCTCATGTAGTCTGCTTTGAAGACTGTTTGCAACACTGGAGAAGGGTGTCAGGCTCTGTTATCATGGAACAATTTACCAGCACTTTACATATTAAAATACAAGCATACAGACATTCCCTAAAGGAACACACAACACCTAATCTACACTTCCGTTATGCTAGCTGCTTCCATGACCCTTTTTATGGTGCCGTTTGAATGATCCGCATGCAGCCGTAATCAGGGCTGCCATCAGGGGGTGAAAGGGGTGACTCCTGTCAGGGGCACACTGGCCCAGGGGGCCCCATGAGGCAAGCACAACAACTGTATTATTAAATAACTTTTCTTTCATGTAATTAGCAAGAGTCCATGAGCTAGTGACGTATGGGATATACATTCCTACCAAGAGGGGCAAAGTTTCCCAAACCTCAAAATGCCTATAAATACACCCCTCACCACACCCACAATTCAGTTTTACAAACTTTGCCTCCCGTGGAGGTGGTGAAGTAAGTTTGTGCTAGATTCTTCGTTGATATGTGCTTTGCAGCAGGCTGGAGCCCGGTTTTCCTCTCAGAGTGCAGTGAATGTCAGAGGGATGTGAAGAGAGTATTGCCAATTTGAATACCATGGTCTCCTTCTACGGGATCTATTTCATAGGTTCTCTGTTATCGGTCGTAGAGATTTCTTCTCCTACCTCCCTTTTCAGATCGACGATATACTCTAATATACCATTACATCTACTGATTCTCGTTTCAGTACTGGTTTGGCTATCTGCTATATGTAGATGAGTGTCTTGGGGTAAGTAAGTCTTATTTTATTTGACACTCTAAAGCTATGGTTGGGCACTTTATTTTTAAAGTTCTAAATATATGTGTTTAAACATATTTGCCATGATTCAGGGTATTCAGTATTCCTTATTTCAGACAGTCAGTTTCATTATTGGGATAATGCATATGAAGGATTATTTTTTCTTACCTTTTCAATTGACTTTTTTCCCTGTGGGCTGTTAGGCTCGCTGGGGCTGAAAATGCTCTAGACAAGCATTACCAGTTTGTGGCCCTTCCGTTTGGCCTAGCAACAGCTTCAAGGATCTTTTGAAAGGTTCTCGGTGCCCTTCTCTCTGTAATCAGAGAAAAGGGTATTGCGGTATTTCCTTATTTGGACGATATCTTGGTACTTGCTCAGTCTTCACATTTCACCATCGTTTAGTTCAAGGGGCTTCTTTTGTTCGTCCAACCTGGACTGTGATCTCAACAGATGCGAGTCTGACAGGTTGGGGAGCTGTATGGGGATCTCTGACAGCGCAGGGGGTTTGGGAATCTCAGGAGGCGAGATTACCAATCAACATTTTGGTTCGCATCAAACCTGTTATTAAGTCAATCTCTCCTCCTTGGAATCTTAATTTGGTTCTGAGGGCTTTACAAGCTACTCCGTTTGAACCTATGCATTCTCTGGATATTAATTACTTTCTTGGAAAGTTCTGTTCCTTTTGGCCATCTCTTCTGCTAGAAGAGTTTCTGAGTTATCTGCTCTTTCTTGTGAATCTCCTTTTCTGATTTTTCATCAGGATAAGGCGGTGTTGCGGACTTCTTTTAAATTTTTTCCTAAGGTTGTGAATTCTAACAACATTAGTAGAGAAATTGTTGTTCCTTCATTGTGTCCTAATCCTAAGAATTCTCTGAAGAGATCTTTACATTCTTTGGATGTGGTAAGAGCTTTAAAATATTATGTTGAAGCTACTAAGGATTTTAGAAAGACTTCTAGTCTATTTGTTATCTTTTCTGGTTCCAGGAAAGGTCAGAAGGCCTCCGCCATTTCTTTGGCGTCTTGGGTAAGTCTTTGATTCATCATGCTTATGTGGAGTCGGGTAAATCCCAGCCTCAAAGGATTACAGCTCATTCTACTAGGTCAGTTTCTTCTTCCTGGGCATTTAGGAATGAAGCTTCTGTTGATCAGATTTGCAAAGCAGCAACTTGGTCTTCTTTGCATACTTTTACTCAATTCTACCATTTTGATGTGTTTTCTTCTTCTGAAGCAGTTTTTGGTAGAAAAGTACTTCAGGCAGCTGTTTCAGTTTGATTCTTCTGCTTATATTTTCAGTTTTTTTCATTATTAAGATTAAAACTTTCGTTTTGGGTTGTGGATTATTTTTCAGTGGAATTGGCTGTCTTTATTTTATCCCTCCCTCTCTAGTGACTCTTGCGTGGAAGTTCCACATCTTGGGTATTTATTATCCCATACATCACTAGCTCATGGACTCTTGCTAATTACATGAAAGAAAACATAATTTATGTAAGAACTTACCTGATAAATTAATTTCTTTCATATTAGCAAGAGTCCATGAGGCCCACCCTTTTTGTAGTGGTTATGATTTTTTTGTATAAAGCACAATTATTCCAATTCCTTATTTTTTGATGCTTTCGCTCCTTTTTTATCACCCCACTTCTTGGCTATTCGTTAAACTGAATTGTGGGTGTGGTGAGGGGTGTATTTATAGGCATTTTGAGGTTTGGGAAACTTTGCCCCTCCTGGTAGGAATGTATATCCCATACGTCACTAGCTCATGGACTCTTGCTAATATGAAAGAAATGAATTTATCAGGTAAGTTCTTACATAAATTATGTTTTTGTTTTTTAAATTATGGTAGCCACAAGAGGGCGCTACAGCAGAGTGCTATTGAGCACGGGAAATGTCATTACAAGGAGTAAAGTATTAGCATTTGAGAGGATTTCTGAGTGTGCACTAAACTACTATGCACAGTGTGAGATAGACTTGGCACTTCAGTTTGTACAGTGTGTGTGAGAGTCAGACGGCAGTTAACTTTCATTTGTAGAGGAGGTAGGACTTACTTACTAAATGTTTTTTATTTCTTTGTGTAATTTCGAATTGTAACTTCAGTGTGGTAGTTTTATAATGGGGGCCAGGTGTCCATAAATTTTACATCTGCGTAAAATGTTATACTCTCAGGCTAAGATTTTTCAGTGTTTGAAATGAGACTGGTTAACTTAACACTGTTCAGTTTATACTACAGCTGACTTAATTTTGAAATACATACAAAAAAGCCTAAATCCTGCATTTAACCAGATCTAATGGTAAGAGACTGAGTACCACAGCTTATGGTTCCACCAAGACCATATAGAGTACAGCATTTTTAAAATCCATAACTACAGCTAACAGATGGGAACATTTGTACACCAGATTTGAAGTGGTGCTCTTGGTTGGGGAAAATGGGGGAGGGGGGAACCCAAACATATGTCAATCTTTCAAAAGTTCTTTTATTCATCTACCCATTCTGACAGATCATTAATTTACAATTTTGAATTTACAGAAGTATTTTTGTTTGCACATTTACAAATATGATTCTTTAAAAACTAATCTCTTAATTTCTGCTATTTTTTTATCATGCATGTGACACACTGTTGATTTAGGGGATGGCAATGTGCAGACATTTTACCTCCTGTGAGTGCTTCTGTGGGTGTCTGTGTTTATGTCTTTGTGCTTTTGTTGGTGTCTCTATGAGTGTGTATGTATTTTTTTTTCTGTGGGTCTCTCTGTGAGGGTGTGTGTGTCTGTCTTTGTGCATTTTCTGTGGATGTCTCTGTGAGGGTGTGCGTATGTGTATGTATGTCTGTGCATTTTCTTTTGGTGTCTCTGTGAGGGTGTGTGTATGCATGTCTGTGTATTTTCTGTGGAAGCCTCTGTGAGGGTGGGTGTGTATGTCTTTGTGTGTTTTCTGTGGCTGTCTCTGTGAGGGTGTGTGTGTGTGTGTGTGTGTATGTATGTCTGTGTTTTCTGTGGATGTCTCTGTGAGGGTGTGAGCATATGTCTATGTGCATTTTCTGTGGATGTCTCTGTGAGTGTGTGTGTGTGTATTTGTGCATTTTCTGTGGATGTCTCTGGGAGGGTGTGTGTGTGTATTTCTTTGTGCATTTTCTGTGAGTGTAATGCTCGAGGGATATTCCACTATCAGACCGAACTCGGCCAGTAGTCTTGTTATCCTGATGTTGAGCCGGAATGATAGGGAATATCCCAGAGCAGAGAAAGTTTGCAAGATAAAGTAAGCGGCACTCACCACAGGCAGGATAGTCCTCAGCGGCAACAGGCAGGAAATCAGAGAAAGGCAGTTTAGGGGTAAACCACCAGAAAAGTCAGACAGGCAGGGTTTGGCAACAGCAAGGCAGTCCAGATGTAAACCACTAGGATGGCCAGGCAGGCAGGGTTCGGCAACAGTATATCAATCCAGCAGTAAAGAGGTAAACAGGCAGAGTGGTCAGACAAGCAGAGTTCAACAGCAGTATATCAATCCAGCAGTTAAGGCATAAATAGGCAGAGTGGTCATACAAGCAGTGTCAGCAACAATATAACAGTCCAGCACACAATTACACCGAGGAAAACAGTAAGTAACACCTATACTTGGGCACTGATAGGTAGCAACAGAGTCACTTACATAGGCGCAGGATTTGCGCCACAGAAGATCCTGACCGGCTTCTGAATGGAGGGAACGTGCGGTGGTGATGTCACAGGAGCTGACTCCTCCCTAAGCAATGAGCAGCAGGCACCACGTCCCTAGCAACAGCTAGAGTGGCGCAACATAGCCCCCCTCTCAAGTGTTCCCTCCAGAAACCAGAATCGGCCTCAAAGGATGAAGAGCATGGAATTTGGACACCAAAGATGGAGCATGCACATCATGGGCAGGAACCCAGGAACGATCCACCACACAGTAACCCTTCCAATGTACCAGATAATGCAGTTGTCTGCACCTGTATCTGGAGTCCAGGATCTTAGAAACCTCATATTCAGGGTCACCATGGAACAGGAGCGGAGGAGGAGGAGCTCAGAGCCGAGTATATCTATTCTTGATGTAAGACTTGAGTAGGTAGATGTGGAAGACTGGGTGTATGTGCAGGGTTTTGGGCAAGGGCACATTGTAGGCAACAGGAGACAGTCTTTTCAGGACTTTGTAAGGACCGATAAACCTTGGCCCAAATTTGTGACAGGGTTGACGTAGACATCGAGTAGAGACCCAAACACGTTCACCCACTGAGATGGCACGTACAGAAGCTATAGGACTATTAGCAAACTTTTTATATCTAGAGACAGCTGAACGTAGCTGAGAGGGAATATGTTGCCAATGAGTGGTGAGTTCAGTAACGTGTCGGTCTGCAGCAGGAACCCCTGAGGACTGAGCAGAAAGAGGGAAGACACAAGGTTGATACCCTGCTGCGGCTTGAAATGGAGAACATTGAAGAGAAGATTGCTAATAAGTGTTTCTTGCCAGCTCAGCTAGGGGTAACAACTCAGACCAGTTGGTATGGGGAGCATTGACAAAGGCTCTAAGGTAGGCTTCAAGATCCTGGTTTACTCTCTTAGGCCTAGATTTGGAGTTTGGCGGTAAAAGGGCTGTTAACGCTCCGCAGGCTTTTTTCTGGCCGCACCATAAAATTAACTCTGGTATCGAGAGTTCAAACAAATGCTGCGTTAGGCTCCAAAAAAGGAGCGTAGAGCATTTTTTACCGCAAATGCAACTCTCGATACCAGAGTTGCTTACGGACGCGGCCAGCCTCAAAAACGTGCTCGTGCACGATTCTCCCATAGGAAACAATGGGGCTGTTTGAGCTGAAAAAAAACCTAACACCTGCAAAAAAGCAGCGTTCAGCTCCTAACGCAGCCCCATTGTTTCCTATGGGGAAACACTTCCTACGTCTGCACCTAACACTCTAACATGTACCCCGAGTCTAAACACCCCTAACCTTACACTTATTAACCCCTAATCTGCCGCCCCCGCTATCGCTGACCCCTGCATATTTTTTTTAACCCCTAATCTGCCGCTCCGTAAACCGCCGCAACCTACGTTATCCCTATGTACCCCTAATCTGCTGCCCTAACATCGCCGACCCCTATATTATATTTATTAACCCCTAATCTGCCCCCCTCAACGTCGCCGACACCTGCCTACACTTATTAACCCCTAATCTGCCGAGCGGACCTGAGCGCTACTATAATAAAGTTATTAACCCCTAATCCGCCTCACTAACCCTATCATAAATAGTATTAACCCCTAATCTGCCCTCCCTAACATCGCCGACACCTACCTTCAATTATTAACCCCTAATCTTCCGAGTGGAGCTCACCGCTATTCTAATAAATGGATTAACCCCTAACGCTAAGTCTAACCCTAACACTAACACCCCCCTAACTTAAATATAATTTACATCTAACGAAATAAATTAACTCTTATTAAATAAATGATTCCTATTTAAAGCTAAATAATTACCTGTAAAATAAACCCTAATATAGCTACAATATAAATAATAATTATATTATAGCTATTTTAGGATTAATATTTATTTTACAGGCAACTTTGTAATTATTTTAACCAGGTACAATAGCTATTAAATAGTTAAGAACTATTTAATAGTTACCTAGTTAAAATAATAACAAATTTACCTGTAAAATAAATCCTAACCTAAGATATAATTAAACCTAACACTACCCTATCAATAAAATAATTAAATAAACTACCTACAATTACCTACAATTAACCTAACACTACACTATCAATAAATTAATTAAACACAATTCCTACAAATAAATACAATTAAATAAACTAGCTAAAGTACAAAAAATAAAAAAGAACTAAGTTACAGAAAATAAAAAAATATTTACAAACATAAGAAAAATATTACAACAATTTTAAACTAATTACACCTACTCTAAGCCCCCTAATAAAATAACAAAGCCCCCCAAAATAAAAAATTCCCTACCCTATTCTAAATTAAAAAACTTACAAGCTCTTTTACCTTACCAGCCCTGAACAGGGCCCTTTGCGGGGCATGCCCCAAGAATTTCAGCTCTTTTGCCTGTAAAAGAATAAATACAATACCCCCCCCCCCAACATTACAACCCACCACCCACATACCCCTAATCTAACCCAAACCCCCCTTAAATAAACCTAACACTAAGCCCCTGAAGATCTTCCTACCTTGTCTTCACCATCAGCCAATCAGATTGAGCTCGCATTCTATTGGCTGATCGGAACAGCCAATAGAATGCGAGCTCAATCTGATTGGCTGATTGGATCAGCCAATCGGATTGAACTAGATTCTGATTGGCTGATTCCATCAGCCAATCAGAAAATTCCTACCTTAATTCCGATTGGCTGATAGAATCCTATCAGCCAATCGGAATTCGAGGGACGCCATCTTGGATGACGTCCCTTAAAGGAACAGTCATTCGTCGTTCAGTCGTCGGTCCGGATGGATGTTCCGCGCTGGAGGTCTTCAGGATCCTGCCGCTTCGCTCCGGATGGAAGACCATAGAAGATGCCGCCTGGATGATGACTTCAATCGGATGGAAGATCCTCTTCTGCCCCGCTTGGATGAAGACTTTGACCGGATCATGGACCTCTTCAGCCCCCGCTTGGGCTTGGATCAGGACATCGGAGGAGCTCTTCAGGACGGATCGGTGAACCTGGATGGTGAAGACAAGGTAGGAAGATCTTCAGGGGCTTAGTGTTAGGTTTATTTAAGGGGGGTTTGGGTTAGATTAGGGGTATGTGGGTGGTGGGTTGTAATGTTGGGGGGGGGTATTGTATTTATTCTTTTACAGGCAAAAGAGCTGAAATTCTTGGGGCATGCCCCGCAAAGGGCCCTGTTCAGGGCTGGTAAGGTAAAAGAGCTTGTAAGTTTTTTAATTTAGAATAGGGTAGGGAATTTTTTATTTTGGGGGGCTTTGTTATTTTATTAGGGGGCTTAGAGTAGGTGTAATTAGTTTAAAATTGTTGTAATATTTTTCTAATGTTTGTAAATATTTTTTTATTTTTTGTAACTTAGTTCTTTTTTATTTTTTGTACTTTAGTTAGTTTATTTAATTGTATTTATTTGTAGGAATTGTGTTTAATTAATTTATTGATAGTGTAGTGTTAGGTTAATTGTAGTTATTTGTAGCAATTGTATTTAATTTATTTATTGATAGTGTAGTGTTAGGTTAATTGTAGGTAATTGTAGGTAGTTTATTTAATTATTTTATTGATAGGGTAGTGTTAGGTTTAATTATATCTTAGGTTAGGATTTATTTTACAGGTAAATTTGTTATTATTTTAACTAGGTAACTATTAAATAGTTCTTAACTATTTAATAGCTATTGTACCTGGTTAAAATAATTACAAAGTTGCCTGTAAAATAAATATTAATCCTAAAATAGCTATAATATAATTATAATTTATATTGTAGCTATATTAGGATTTATTTTACAGGTAAGTATTTAGCTTTAAATAGGAATCATTTATTTTATAAGAGTTAATTTATTTCGTTAGATAAAAATTATATTTAACTTAGGGGGGTGTTAGTGTTAGGGTTAGACTTAGCTTTAGGGGTTAATCAATTTATTAGAATAGCGGTGAGCTCCGCTCGGCAGATTAGGGGTTAATAATTGAAGGTAGGTGTCGGCGATGTTAGGGAGGGCAGATTAGGGGTTAATACTATTTATGATAGGGTTAGTGAGGCGGATTAGGGGTTAATAACTTTATTATAGTAGCGCTCAGGTCCGCTCGGCAGATTAGGGGTTAATAAATGTAGGCAGGTGTCGGCAACGTTGAGGGGGGCAGATTAGGGGTTAATAAATATAATATAGGGGTCGGCGATGTTAGGGCAGCAGATTAGGGGTACATAGGGATAACGTAGGTGGCGGCGATTTGCGGTCGGAAGATTAGGGGTTAATTATTTTAAGTAGCTGGCGGCGACGTTGTGGGGGGGCAAGTTAGGGGTTAATAAATATAATATAGGGGTCGGCGGGGTTAGGGGCAGCAGATTAGGGGTACATAAGTATAACGTAGGTGGCGGTCGGCAGATTAGGGGTTAAAAATTTTAATCGAGTGGCGGCGATGTGGGGGGACCTCGGTTTAGGGGTACATAGGTAGTTTATGGGTGTTAGTGTACTTTAGGGTACAGTAGTTAAGAGCTTTATAAACCGGCGTTAGCCAGAAAGCTCTTAACTCCTGCTATTTTCAGGCGGCTGGAGTTTTGTCGTTAGAGCTCTAACGCTCACTTCAGAAACGACTCTAAATACCGGAGTTAGGAAGATCCCATTGAAAAGATAGGATACGCAAATGGCGTAGGGGGATCTGCGGTATGGAAAAGTCGCGGCTGAAAAGTGAGCGTTAGACCCTTTAATCACTGACTCCAAATACCGGCGGTAGCCTAAAACCAGCGTTAGGAGCCTCTAACGCTGGTTTTGACGGCTACCGCCGAACTCCAAATCTAGGCCTTAGTTAGTCCATTGGTCTGAGGATGGTAGCCAGAAGTCAAGGAAACAGTGGTTCCAATCAACTTACAAATGGTTCTCCAAAAGGTAGAGATGAACTGTGGACCTCTGTCAGAAACAATATTCGCAGGAATGCCATGAAGTTGTACCACATGCAAGAAAAAAAAGAGACAATAATTCTTGGGCAGAAGGCAGTTTGGTTAGGGTTACAAAATGAGCCAGTCTGGAAAAACGATCCACCACAACCCAGATAACTGTATGGTGGTCAGAAGGAGGAAGGTCCATTGTTATGTGTGTCCATGGTTGTTTGATAATGGACAATGGATGGAGCAAGCCGGGAGGTAAGAATCAGGGAGTTTTGCTGGCTTTCACACAATCTTGAGCATCAGACTTCATAGCAGACCACCATACGTGTTGGGAAAGATGCTTAAAAGTCCTTGTCAAACCAGGATGTCCTGAGAGTTTACTATCATGAGCCCAGGACAACATAGGAGTGCGTTGGTTCAGAGGTGCAAAAAAGATATCGGAAGTCACAGGGGCTTCAGGAGGTTTACTAGACTTGGCACGTTGCAGTTTTTGAAGAAGGGTGGTATTCAATTGAGCAACCACACAGGAGGGAGGTATGATGTGTTCAATAGGAGCTTCAGAGGAATCACTTGAGTGAGGAAACTGATGGGAAAGGGCGTCAGCCTTCTTGTTTTTGGTCCCAGGAAGATAAGAGACCACAAAGTTAAAGCAGGAAAAGAACAAGGCCCACCTGGCCTGTTGAGGATTGAGTCTATGAGCAGTCAGATTCTTGTGGTCCATGAGAATCTGAATGGGATTGACGGTTCTAACCAATGAGGCCATTCAGTCAGGGCCATCTTAATAGCTAAGGGTTCACGATTACCCACATCATAATTCTTCTCTGCTGGAGTAAAGCATTTGGAGAAAAAGGCTACAGGGTGCAACTTGGAGGTTGAAGGATCCCTTTGGGTTAAAACTGCTACAGCCCCTATCTCGGAGGCATCAACCTCTAAAGTGAACTGTAGTACAGGATAAGGATGGCAGAGCACAGGAGCAGAACAGAAAGCCTTTTTTAGATGAGTGAAGGCATATACAGCCTCAGGGGGCCAATGTTTACAGTCTTTGTTCCGTTTGTCAATTCCGTGAGAGGAGCGACTATTTGAGAAAAGTTCTTTATAAACTTGAGATAATAATTGGAGAACCTCAAGAATCTCTGTAATTCCTTTAATGAAGTAGGTTGAGGCCATTCTAAAACTGCAGTGAGTTTAGCAGGATCCATGGCAAATCCTTCTTTCGAGGTGACATAACCAAGGAACTGGATCTGAACTTGGTCAAACTCACATTTTTGGCTACCAAAGTATTGTCTCTGAGACGTTGAAGAACCTGTCTGACGTGTTTATGATGCTCCTCCAGAGTGGAAGAGAAATAAGGATGTCATCCAGGTAAACAATGACAGTGCGATTGAGTAGGTCACGGAAGACATCGTTGAAAATGCCTGGAAGACTACAGGGGCGTTACACAGCCCAAAGATCATTACAAGGTATTCTTAATGCCCTGATCTTGTTTTGAAGGCGGTCTTCCATTCGTGGCCTGGGAAGATACGGATCATATTGTATGCCCCACGTAAGTCCAGCTTGGTGAAGAAGCGAGCATTCTGGAGTGATTCATAGAGTTTGGTGATCAAAGGAATAGTATAGTGATTCTTGATAGTTATGTTGTTCAAGGCCCTGTAGTCGATGCAGGGTCTGAGCCCACCATCCTTCTTACTGACGAAAAAGAAGCATGCCCCAGCAGGAGAGGAGGAAAGGCGAATGAAACCTTTAGCTAGGTTCTCTTGGATATACTCCATGGATTTAGTTTCATCTTTGGAGAGTGGATAAGTCCTCCCTTTAGGAAGTGGGCTCCGGGAAAGAGGTAAATTTTGCAGTCATAAGGACAGTGGGGTGGCAGCACATTGGCTGATTTTTTTTCTCAAACACATCTGCAAAGTCTGCATATACTGAGGGAAGATATGGAGGAGTCTGTATACTGGCTATGGGGATGCGGGGCAGAGGAGTGACTTTACCAAGGCAAGAGTGGAAACAGAAGGTACCCCAGGAGGCCAGTTGTCCTTCAGCCCAGTCGAACTGTGGATTGTGTATCCGAAGACCAAGGATGACAGGCTGTACTGGGGAATGAATAACTTTGAACTGCAGCTTTTCAGTATGAAGGACTCCCACAGTCAGGGTCAGGAGTGCTTACTCAAAATGGATCAACCCTGAACCAAGGGGGGTGCCATCCAGAGTAGTTATTTTGAGACAATGTCTTTTCTGCAGAAGAGGCAAGCCAGCTTGAATCATAAAACAGTGATCCAGAAAGTTTCCAGCTGCCGCTGAATCAATGAAGGCTTGAGTGTGGACAGTATTCTGAAGGAAGGTAAGGGTAACAGGTACCAGAATCCCAGAGAAGTGAGGGGATTTAGTAGTGATCATGCTTAGAGGTACCCCAGTATTTCCCAATCAAATGTCACAATTCTTTAGTTGGTGGGTGTTAGATCCACAATAAAAGCATAGTCTCAATTTCCCTTTTCTCTGTCTTTCAGACTCTGAGGGTTTGAAGGAGGAGAAATCCATGGGTTCCTCTACTGGGGTAACTGGAGCTTTTGAAGGGGTAGAGGATACTGCAGAAACCAGACGAATAGAAGAACAGAAGGTAAGGACCCTCCAAGTTCTGTCTCTCTCGGCTTGTCTCTCCTGGAAGCGAGAGTCCAGACTGATACATAGTGTTATAAAGTAATTTAAAGAAGAAGGAATATCACGATAAGTGAGTTAATCTTTGATGCATTCATGCAGACCCCTCCTAAAGGCTGCCTTGAGAGCACTGCCATCCCAAGTGGTTACAAGTGCCAAGGTACGAAACTCAATGGCGAATTGTTCCACAGTTTTATTGCCTTGGCTGTGATCCAGGAGAGAAAATTCGGCAGCAGAAGTTCGGACAGAAGTCCCAAACACAGAAGATAATTTAGAAATTAAAGCATCAGCATCATGCCGGAGTGGAGCGTTCTGTTCCAAATGGGGAGAGACTTAGGCATGGGCCTTGGTGAGATTGAAAGATGCATGGATCTTTACAGAAGTGCAGCCTGCACTGGTTAAGAAAACCCCTACAATCAGTAGTACCTTCATATTTGTCAAGCAATGGTATCTGGGGAATGCTTCCAGAAGCAGGAGAAGAAGCCGCAGTACTAGGAGCAGAGACAGGCGGTACAACAACAGGAACTGCATTCATTGCTGCAACTAGTGCAGAGAGTTGAGCGGTTATAGCCTCTAGTTTTGAATCCATATTATGCAACTGTGTGGTATGGATTCCCAACATCTGTCCCTGAAGATAAACCGCTCTTGCTACCTCATCTGGCTCCATGGCCCAAGTATAATGTAATGCTGGTGGGATTTTCCACTATCAGACCGAACTCGGCCAGTAGTCTTGTTATCCCGGCGTCAAGCCGAAATGATAGGGAATATCCCAGAGCAGAGAAAGTTTGCTAGATGAGGTAAGCGGCACTCACCACAGGCAGGATAGTCCTCAGCGGCAAAAGGCAGGAAATCAGAGAAAGGCAGTTCAGGGGTAAACCATCAGAAAGATCAGGCATGCAGGGTTTGGCAACAGCAAGGCAGTCCAGAGGTAAACCCCTAGGGTGGTCAGGCAGGCAGGGTTCGGCAACAGTATATCAGTCCAGCAGTAAAGGGGTAAACAGGCAGAGTGGTCAGACAAGCAGAGTTCAGTAGCAGTATATCAATCCAGCAGTTAAGGGGTAAACAGGCAGAGTGGTCAGACAAGCAGAGTTCAGCAGCAGTATATCAATCCAGCAGTTAAGGGGTAAACAGGCAGAGTGGTCAGACAAGCAGAGTTCAGCAGCAGTATATAAATCCAGCAGTTAAGGCATAAACAGGCAGAGTGGTCAGACAAGCAGAGTCAGCAACAATATAACAGTCTGGCATACAATAACACCCAGGAGAACAGTAAGTAACAACTATACTTGGGCAGTGATAGGTAGCAATAGAGTCACTTACATAGGCGCAGGATTCGCGCAACATGAGATCCTGACTGGCTTCTGAACGGAAGGAGCGTGTGGCGATGACGTCACCGCCGCACGCAGACAGGAGCTGACTCCCCCCTAGGCAACGAGCAACAGCTAGAGCAGTGTGACAGTGAGGGTGTGTATGTGTATGTATGTCTTTGTGTATTTTCTGTGGATGCCTCTGTGAGGGTGTGTGTGTATGACTTTGTGTTTTCTGCGGATGTCTCTGTGAGGGTGTGTGCATATGTCTGTATGTTTTCTGTGGGTGTCTCTGTGAGAGTGTGTGCATTTGTCTGTGTGTTTTCTGTGGGTGTCTCTGTGATGGTGTGTGCATATGTGTGTGTATTTTCTGTGGGTATCTCTGAGAGGATGTGTGCATATATCTGTGTGTTTTCTGTGGATGTCTCAGTCAGTGTGGGTGTGTATGTATGTCTTTGTGTGTTTTCCGTGGGTGTCTCTGTGCTGTGTGTGTGTATATCTTTGTGTGTTTTCTATGGGTATCTCTCTGTGTGTGTATGTCTTTGTGTGTTTTCTGTGGGTGTCTGTGAGTGTGTATGTCTTTGTGTGTTTTCTGAGGCTGACTCTGTGGGTGTTTCTTTGGGTGTATATGCAGGTGTGAGTTTGTGTGTGTGTGTGTCCATTGTCTGTTCCTTTTTAGTACATTTTGACCTTACTACTGATTATTCACATCTTTCTACAAACTTTGAGACTAATGAAACCTTACCGGATGTCACCAATCCACCTCTTAACCTTTAAATTATTGTTTAGGCACTTCAGGGCCCTTCTTTTCAGCCACTGCATGCTGTTGTCATCATAAAGTTGGCATCTTCCTTGACAAAAAGATAATCAGAACTTTTTATTTTTATTTTGTCTTGTAAATCTCCTTTTTGACAAAACTGTAGTCTACCTCATTACTTGTCAGGTCAATGTAAACAAGTGTTGAGTGTCTTTGTGGGTGTCTGTGTCTGAGTGTGTTTGTGTGTTTCTATGCATGTCTGCTAGAGTGTCTAATCCTTATTTATGAGTGTGTGTTTCAGTGTATGAGTGTGTCTGTGTGTTTCTGTGTTTGCGTGTTACTACCTTTACAACATTTCCAAGTTTGACTACACTTAAGAATAAAGTGCATATAAGTTTTAGTCACTTGGTAAAAAATTACACATTTCAAAGATGTGGGGGGGGGGGGGGACTGAACTCCAATGTAACATCATTACGTCCATATGAAAGTGGATAAACATTTTAAAAGTGTGTCGCTGCCTAATGGTGGAAAAATTATCACAAAAACCAACCTAACATAAAAGAAACCAAGACACACTATAGAAATACTAAGCAGCAGAGCCAGGCATGACCAAAACAGAGATGTAATCCTTAATGCAAGCACTAAAAGCTTTTTTTCTAATGAAGATTAAATCTCCTCAGGCAGGAATGGATAACTTAACTAGCTAAATCCGACAATATGAGATGAGAATCACACCTGCTGAAAAAAGTTTTTCAGATGTTTAAGCTCACCAAACCTTTCACATAATCCAACAATTTCAAAGACAGAAACAATATCTATAGGACAGAATGGAAAACCTCCAGAACAGGTCCAGGAGAAAGAATTTCTCATTTAGAACACTACATGATCACTGTTCTAAATGTGATATTCCCCAACACAGCAGATTTCCATATTTACTAGCCTATATGCTCCTTGTTGGAAAATAGATTTGACCCATGAATGATCACTAATTTTGATAGATTGCATAGATAGACGGTGCAGGACTAATTCTATCAATCCCATTGATTCTTTATTAATAACACAACATGAACCTAGTATACAAAACATAGTGGAGGCTTTGCAATCCTTGAGAGATCTGGAAGTTACAGAAGAAATACTGAAAGCATAAAGAAAACAGACTCAGCACCCTTATCTGCATCCCACACCAAAATAATACATGATAGAACATACATTACTCCACAAATAAAGGTGAAGTGGGTATCAAATGTGACAGATGTGTGTGAAATGCTCTAAAAACTCACCAGACTTGGTTAATTTGTTTTGAGCCAAATGCCTCTTCATCTAATTTGTGACGCAAATGAATGGATGATCTGTGAGCAATATCCCCACTATCCTAACTACTATCTAGCAAAGCTATACAGGGAGTGCAGAATTATTAGGCAAGTTGTATTTATGAGGATTAATTTTATTATTGAACAACAACCATGTTCTCAATGAACCCAAAAAACTCATTAATATCAAAGCTGAATATTTTTGGAAGTAGTTTTTAGTTTGTTTTTAGTTTTAGCTATTTTAGGGGGATATTTGTGTATGCAGGTGACTATTACTGTGCATAATTATTAGGCAACTTAACAAAAAACAAATATATACCCATTTCAATTATTTATTTTTACCAGTGAAACCAATATAACATCTCAACATTCACAAATATACATTTCTGACATTCAAAAACAAAACAAAAACAAATCAGTGACCAATATAGCCACCTTTCTTTGCAAGGACACTCAAAAGCCTGCCATCCATGGATTCTGTCAGTGTTTTGATCTGTTCACCATCAACATTGCGTGCAGCAGCAACCACAGCCTCCCAGACACTGTTCAGAGAGGTGTACTGTTTTCCCTCCTTGTAAATCTCACATTTGATGATGGACCACAGGTTCTCAATGGGGTTCAGATCAGTTGAACAAGGAGGCCATGTCATTAGATTTTCTTCTTTTATACCCTTTCTTGCCAGCCACGCTGTGGAGTACTTGGACGCGTGTGATGGAACATTGTCCTGCATGAAAATCATGTTTTTCTTGAAGGATGCAGACTTCTTCCTGTACCACTGCTTGAAGAAGGTGTCTTCCAGAAACTGGCAGTAGGACTGGGAGTTGAGCTTGACTCCATCCTCAACCCGAAAAGGCCCCACAAGCTCATCTTTGATGATACCAGCCCAAACCAGTACTCCACCTCCACCTTGCTGGCGTCTGAGTCGGACTGGAGCTCTCTGCCCTTTACCAATCCAGCCACAGGCCCATCCATCTGGCCCATCAAGACTCACTCTCATTTCATCAGTCCATAAAACCTTAGAAAAATCAGTCTTGAGATATTTCTTGGCCCAGTCTTGACGTTTCAGCTTGTGTCTTGTTCAGTGGTGGTCGTCTTTCAGCCTTTCTTACCTTGGCCATGTCTCTGAGTATTGCACACCTTGTGCTTTTGGGCACTCCAGTGATGTTGCAGCTCTGAAATATGGCCAAACTGGTGGCAAGTGGCATCTTGGCAGCTGCACGCTTGACTTTTCTCAGTTCATGGGCAGTTATTTTGCGCCTTGGTTTTTCCACACGCTTCTTGCGACCCTGTTGACTATTTTGAATGAAACGCTTGATTGTTCGATGATCACGCTTCAGAAGCTTTGCAATTTTAAGAGTGCTGCATCCCTCTGCAAGATATCTCACTATTTTTTACTTTTCTGAGCCTGTCAAGTCCTTCTTTTGACCAATTTTGCCAAAGGAAAGGAAGTTGCCTAATAATTATGCACACCTGATATAGGGTGTTGATGTCATTAGACCACACCCCTTCTCATTACAGAGATGCACATCACCTAATATGCTTAATTGGTAGTAGGCTTTCGAGCCTATACAGCTTGGAGTAAGACAACATGCATAAAGAGGATGATGTGGTCAAAATACTCATTTGCCTAATAATTCTGCACTCCCTGTAGTAAATGGGAAGGCTTTGGCACAATCAGCAGGGTAAGAAGACCCATGTGAACTTGACTCTAGACTGCAACTGTGAAGATACATGAGAGCATTTTTTTTACTTACCTGGCGAGGAAGCAGCCGCATCAAGAGGTGGTCACACGGATCATACACATTGACCTCACCTTGTTCAGAGAAAATGAGTGGCTGACATGACTGAACAAGTCAGAATAATGGTGAGAGTGAGACCAGGGTTAACTTAATTGGGTCTATTCACACTGAACCCCTACAGAAGAATCCTACATTATAATTATGTTTAATGATTTCTTATTTTGATCTGGTGAGCTAATCAATTCTGATTTACCTTTTATAGAAATTAATGTTGTTGTTAGGTCCTGTAAACCTGCTCTTGTCTGTTGACAATAATGCTGGGCCAATCAGTATAATATTTTAAAATGTCTCCATTTTCTTATGGTTTGCCATTATTATTAGCTTGGCAGCAATGCTGCATAACAATCAGCCAATCAGATTGAGCTCGCATTCTATTGGCTGATCGGAACAGCCAATAGAATGCGAGCTCAATCTGATTGGCTGATTCCATCAGCCAATCAGATTTTTCCTACCTTAATTCCGATTGGCTGATAGAATCCTATCAGCCAATCGGAATTGAGGGGACGCCATCTTGGATGACGTCCCTTAAAGGAGCCGTCATTCGTCGTAGTCCGTCGGTGAAGAAGGTGGTTCCGCGTCGGCGGAAGGAAGATTCAAGACCCGGCTTGGAAGATGACTTCGCCCGGATAGAAGACCTCTTCAGCGCCTCTTTGAAGATGACATCGGCCGGATCGAAGACTTCTTCAGCGCCGCCTGGATGATGACTTCATCGGATGGAAGATTTCTTCAGCGCCGCTTGGAGGATTAACTTCTTCCGCTCCGGATGTCCTCTTCAGTTCCATCGGTGGCTCGGCTGAGTGAAGACGACTCAAGGTAGGATGATCTTCAGGGGATTAGTGTTAGGTTTTTGTAAGGGGGGTTTGGGTTAGATTAGGGGTATGTGGGTGGTGGGTTTTAATGTTGGGGGGGGGTTGTATTTTTCTTTTACAGGCAAAAGAGCTGAACTTTTTGGGGCATGCCCCCACAAATGGCCCTTTTAAGGGCTGGTAAGGTAAAAGAGCTTTGAAATTTATGTAATTTAGAATAGGGTAGGGATTTTTTTTATTTTGGGGGGGTTTGTTATTTTATTAGGGGGCTTAGATTAGGTGTAAGTAGCTTAAAATTGTTGTAATATTTTTAACATGTTTGTAAATTAATTTTTTATTTTCTGTAACTTAGCTTTTTTTATTTTTTGTACTTTAGTTAGTTTATGTAATTGTATTTCATTGTAGTTATTTGTAGGTAGTTTATTTAGTTAATTTAATGATAGTGTAGTATTAGGTTTAATTGTAACTTAAGTTAGGATTTATTTTACAGGTAATTTTGTATTTCTTTTAGCTAGGTAGTTATTAAATAGTTAATAACTATTTAATAACTATTCTAACTAGCTAAAATAAATACAAAGTTACCTGTAAACTAAATATAAATCCTAAGATAGCTATAATATAAGTATTAATTACATTGTAGCTATCTTAGGGTTTATTTTACAGGTAAGTATTTATTTTTAAATAGGAATAATTTATTAAAGTATAGTGTAGTGTTAGGTGTAATTGTAACTTAGGTTAGGATTTATTTCACAGGTACATTTCTCTTTATTTTAGCTAGGTAAGCTATTAAATAGTTAATACCTATTTAATAGTTATTGTACATGGTTAAAATAAATTGAAAGGTACCTGTAAAATAAAAATAAATCCTAAGATAGCTAGAATATAATTATTATTTATATTGTAGCTATATTAGGGTTTATTTTAAAGGTAAGTATTTAGTTTTAAATAGGATTCATTTAGTTAATAAGAGTTAATTTATTTAGATTTATTTAATTAATATTTAAGTTAGGGGGCGTTAGGGTTAGGGTTAGACTTAGGTTTAGGGGTTAATAATTTTATTACAGTGGCGGCGGCGTAGTGGGGGGCAGGATAGGGGTTAATAAATTTATTATAGGTGGCGACGGTGTAGGGGGGGCAGATTAGGGGTTAATAAATTTATTATAGGTGGCGACGGTGTAGGGGGGGGCAGGATAGGGGTTAATACATTTATTATAGGTTGCGGCGGGTTCAGGGAGCGGCGGTTTAGGGGTTAATATATTTATTATAGTTGCGGTGGGCTCCGGGAGCGGCGGTTTAGGGGTTAATATGTATAGAGTAGCTTGCGGTGGGCTCCGGGAGCGGCGGTTTAGGGGGTAATAACTTTATTTAGTTGCGGCGGTGTAGGGGGGGTCAGATTAGTGGTGTTTAGACTCGGGGTACATGTTAGGGTGTTAGGTGTAGACAGCTCCCATGGAAATCAATGGGATGTCTGTCAGCAGCGAACTTGTACTTTCGCTATGGTCAGACTCCCATTGATTCCTATGGGATCCGCCGCCTCCAGGGGTGGCGGATTGAAAACCAGGTACGCTGGGCCGTAAAAGTGCCGAGCGTACCTGCTAGTTTTTTGATAGCTAGCAAAAGTAGTGAGAATGTGCCGCACTTGTGTGCGGAACATCTGGAGTGACGTAAGAATCGATCTGTGTCGGACTGAGTCCGGCGGATCGAAGCTTACGTCACAAAATTCTACTTTTGCCGGTCTCGAGCCTTTGATAACTAAGGCGAATCAGCCTCGCCACAAATACGCTGCGGAATTCCAGCGTATTTGAGGTTGACGGCTTGATAACTACCCCCCATCGTTAATTTGTTTTGAGCCAAATGCCTCTTCATCTAATTTGTGACGCAAATGAATGGATGATCTGTGAGCAATATCCCCACTATCCTAACTACTATCTAGCAAAGCTATACAGGGAGTGCAGAATTATTAGGCACGTTGTATTTATGAGGATTAATTTTATTATTGAACAACAACCATGTTCTCAATGAACCCAAAAAACTCATTAATATCAAAGCTGAATATTTTTGAAAGTAGTTTTTAGTTTGTTTTTAGTTTTAGCTATTTTAGGGGGATATCTGTGTATGCAGGTGACTATTACTGTGCATAATTATGAGGCAACTTAACAAAAAACAAATATATACCCATTTCAATTATTTATTTTTACCAGTGAAACCAATATAACATCTCAACATTCACAAATATACATTTCTGACATTCAAAAACAAAAAAAAAAACAAATCAGTGACCAATATAGCCACCTTTCTTTGCAAGGACACTCAAAAGCCTACCATCCATGGATTCTGTCAGTGTTTTGATCTGTTCACCATCAACATTGCGTGCAGCAGCAACCACAGCCTCCCAGACACTGTTCAGAGAGGTGTACTGTTTTCCCTCCTTGTAAATCTCACATTTGATGATGGACCACAGGTTCTCAATGGGGTTCAGATCAGTTGAACAAGGAGGCCATGTCATTAGATTTTCTTCTTTTATACCCTTTCTTGCCAGCCACGCTGTGGAGTACTTGGACGCGTGTGATGGAACATTGTCCTGCATGAAAATCATGTTTTTCTTGAAGGATGCAGACTTCTTCCTGTACCACTGCTTGAAGAAGGTGTCTTCCAGAAACTGGCAGTAGGACTGGGAGTTGAGCTTGACTCCATCCTCAACCCGAAAAGGCCCCACAAGCTCATCTTTGATGATACCAGCCCAAACCAGTACTCCACCTCCACCTTGCTGGCGTCTGAGTCGGACTGGAGCTCTCTGCCCTTTACCAATCCAGCCACAGGCCCATCCATCTGGCCCATCAAGACTCACTCTCATTTCATCAGTCCATAAAACCTTAGAAAAATCAGTCTTGAGATATTTCTTGGCCCAGTCTTGACGTTTCAGCCTGTGTCTTGTTCAGTGGTGGTCGTCTTTCAGCCTTTCTTACCTTGGCCATGTCTCTGAGTATTGCACACCTTGTGCTTTTGGGCACTCCAGTGATGTTGCAGCTCTGAAATATGGCCAAACTGGTGGCAAGTGGCATCTTGGCAGCTGCACGCTTGACTTTTCTCAGTTCATGGGCAGTTATTTTGCGCCTTGGTTTTTCCACACGCTTCTTGCGACCCTGTTGACTATTTTGAATGAAACGCTTGATTGTTCGATGATCACGCTTCAGAAGCTTTGCAATTTTAAGAGTGCTGCATCCCTCTGCAAGATATCTCACTATTTTTTACTTTTCTGAGCCTGTCAAGTCCTTCTTTTGACCAATTTTGCCAAAGGAAAGGAAGTTGCCTAATAATTATGCACACCTGATATAGGGTGTTGATGTCATTAGACCACACCCCTTCTCATTACAGAGATGCACATCACCTAATATGCTTAATTGGTAGTAGGCTTTCGAGCCTATACAGCTTGGAGTAAGACAACATGCATAAAGAGGATGATGTGGTCAAAATACTCATTTGCCTAATAATTCTGCACTCCCTGTAGTAAATGGGAAGGCTTTGGCACAATCAGCAGGGTAAGAAGACCCATGTGAACTTGACTCTAGACTGCAACTGTGAAGATACATGAGAGCATTTTTTTTACTTACCTGGCGAGGAAGCAGCCGCATCAAGAGGTGGTCACACGGATCATACACATTGACCTCACCTTGTTCAGAGAAAATGAGTGGCTGACATGACTGAACAAGTCAGAATAATGGTGAGAGTGAGACCAGGGTTAACTTAATTGGGTCTATTCACACTGAACCCCTACAGAAGAATCCTACATTATAATTATGTTTAATGATTTGTTATTTTGATCTGGTGAGCTAATCAATTCTGATTTACCTTTTATAGAAATTAATGTTGTTGTTAGGTCCTGTAAACCTGCTCTTGTCTGTTGACAATAATGCTGGGCCAATCAGTATAATATTTTAAAATGTCTCCATTTTCTTATGGTTTGCCATTATTATTAGCTTACCTGATTCTTGACAGCAATGCTGCATAACAAAATGTTTCTGTTTCTTTCTTAAAGGGACAGTCTAGTCCAAAACAAACTTTTATTATTCAGATAGGGCATGTCATTTTAAACAATTTTCAAAGTTGCTTCTATTACCAATTTTGCTTTGTATTCTTAGTTTAAAGCTAAATCTAGGAGGTTCATATGCTAATTTCTAAGCCCTTGAAGGCCGCCTCTTAGCTCAGGGCATTTTGACAGTTTTTCACCACTAGAGGGTGTTAGTTCATGTGTTTCGTATAGATAACACTGTACTCACGCACGTGGAGTTCCTAGGAGCCAGCACTGATTGGCTAAAATGCAAGTCTGTCAAAAGAACTGAAAGAAGGGGCAGTTTTCAGAGGCTTAGATACAAGATAATCACAAAGATAAAAAGTGTATTAATGTAACTGTGTTGGTTATGCAAAACTAGGGAATGGGTAATAAAGGGATGATATATCTTTTAAAACAATAAATATTCTGGTGTAGACTGTCCCTTTAAACATACAAGCTACTGCAAATAAATAATTAAGGGAATGTTTTAATTAGTTCTTACCTGATAATAATTTACTCATTAGAGTGATGCATGCTTTTTAAAAGGACATGAAACCCAAAATGTTTCTTTCATGATTCAGAGAATAAACATTTCAACAATTTTCCAGTGTCCTTTTATTATATAATTTGTTTCATTCTCTTGGTATCCTTTGTTGAAGAAGCATTAATGCACTACTGGGAGCCAGCTGAACACATAGGGTGAGCCAATAGCATGCAGCATTGATGTGCAGCCACCAATCAGCAGCTCCTGATTCTACCTAGGTATGTCCCTTTAATTTGTGATGCATGCTTTTTAAATTGCATTATTCAAATGTTGCTTATTATGTCCAATAAATATTTTTGTTTATTGATCTGCCATCAGTTTAATTGATTGATAGATTGGAAATAAAAGGATGCAGTTTTATATGTATTGTCTTTTCCAAATAATGTAATTAAGAGTGTTATTAAATTACAAACTTTACTCAACTACAAAGGGGGTTTCAGAAACAGAATTATATTATTGCAATTATACAAGATGTTCATATTTATTGTGTCCTAACATATATCAACCTAGATTACAAGTGGAGCCGAATCCTTGTGCTAAGAAAGTGCACAACCTGGTATTACAGTGTATAGTAAAGTGCAGAGTCAAATGTTGCGCTCAAAAAGAAAACAAAAACAGCGCTTTGAAATTTAGAGCTTAAAGTGTTAAAGGGACATGAAACCCAAAATGTTTCTTTTATAATTCCGAAAGCGCAACATTTTAAACAATTTTCTAATTTACTTCTATTATCATTTTTCTTTGTTCTTTTGGTATCTTTTGTTCAAAAACAGGACCGTAAGCTTAGGAGCCGGCCCATTTCTGGAGCACTATATGGTAGCAGTTTTGCAAGAATGTTATCTTTTTGCAAGAGCACTTGATTGCAACACTATTCCCTGCTATGTAGTGCTCCAGATGCCTATCTAGATACATCGTCAACACAGAATAACATGCGAACGAAGCAGATTTGATAATAGAAGTAAATTGGAAACGTTTTTCATATGGTATGCTCTGTCTGAACCACAAAAGAACATTTTTGTGTTTAATATCCCTTTAAAGGGACATGAAACCTAAAATGTTTCTCTCATGATTCAGATAGATTATACAATTTTAAACAACTTTCTAATTTACTTCTATTATCTAATTTGCTTTATTCTCTTTGTATATTTTGTTAAAGGAGCAGTAAATTATTACTGGGAGCTAGCTGAAAGTTAATGATAAGAGGCATATATGTGCATCTACCAATCAGCAGCTTCTTAGCCTACCTAGGTATACTTTTCAACAAAGGATGCAAATAGAATAACACAAATTAGATTATAGAAATACATTGGAAAGTTTTTAAAATGGCATGCTCTATCTGAATCATAAGGGTTTTATGTACCTTTAAAGAGACAGTCTACTCCAGATTTTTTATTGTTTAAAAAGATAGCTAATCCCTTTATTACCCATTCCTTAGTTTTGCATAACCATCACTTTTATATTTATACACTTTTTACCTCTGTGATTATCTTGTTTCTAAGCCTCAGCAGAATCCCCCCTTTTCTCAGTTCTTTTGACAGACATGCAGTTTAGCCAATTAGTGCTGACTCCTAGGTATTTCCAAGGGAGTGAGCACAATGTTATCTATATATGACACACATGAACTAGCAGTGTCTAACTGTCAAAAACTGTCAAAATACACTGAGAAAGGAGGCAGTTCAGCAGCTTATAAATGATCATATGAGCCTACCTATGACAAACATATTGCTTGCATATAACCATGTGTTTAACCCCTGCAATGGATTAAAAACATAGTTAAAGTAATCTTTCAAACAACAATATACTGATAGGACCTGTCTGAGAACATACAGTGAGTCAATGACAAGAGGCATATGTGTATAGAAATCACAAGCTAGGTCCTGCTAGGGAACTGCTACTCCTGTGCCTACCTATATATGCTTTTCAACAAGGAAATAAATTACATTTGACATTGCAATAGAAGTAATTTAAAAAGTCTCTTATGTGACCCATGAAAGTTTAGTTTTGAATTTCATGTCCTTTTAAAATAAGTCTGTTGTGGTATTTGCTGCAGTTAATAAATATGCCAGGCTGTAAAATTGTAAGAACACAGAGTGCTTGGAACATAAATATGAATAAATACTAAGATTCTATCTGGGAGTTTGGTGAGGAAACATTATATTTTTGTACATATATTACAGATGAGAATGGTACTTTTACAAAAATTGAATATGGGTTTTGTAGCAGTAACAGAGCTTCTTAAAAATCAAGATGAAAGCGGTACACAGTATTATACTTTGTGGGTATTTTTGCAATAAACTCTTGATATGTTGATTTGTAAAGTTATTTTCTAACATAGACCCCCTTTTCTCACCCATTGTATATCACATCATTTGCCAGCAATCTACCAGAGCCTTCAAACGTCCCTCAATTTGCCAGATTTGTATTGTTTGAGAGCTCTGCCCATCTGTTCAGCCTACTGCGTCTCAGGGCCTTACAAAAGTCCCAACTCTATCGATGTTTGGAAAAGGGTAAATTGTTATCAGCAAATAACTTTAAAAGGTGGCATTTTTGGCCAAAAAGAGCAGAAAAGGCCACTTTTCAATTCAATGAAATCACAATAGCACATTTTCATCTCATTCCCACAGCCATGAATGTATTTCAGATCCTTTCTAAAAACCTACTTTTACTAGGGGGCTGAAAACTTCTCGTTGATAACAGTCCATTGCTAAATCTCTGTAGTGTCACTTTTAATATTTGATATTTTTTTTATTTTATTTTTTATTATTAAAGCGCCATTTCTGGTTTGGCAAGATCTTAAAACAAGATGGAGACTACAGGTTTCTATTAAAATAATTTATGATATCTTCTTATACTGGATTTTAAAAGAACTGAAACTATAAGGCTTGAATCTGTTTCATAGCAACATTTTATCTGCATAAAAGTTGTTAAAATGAGATTGTGCCTTTGTGCCTGAGTTTTTACAGCGCTTTATGACAGTGCTTTTGTGTCAGGGTGCCAGGAATCAGACTGAGACGAGAAGTGCAAAAATAATCACACCCTTATTAATAGCAATAAATAATAAAAAGTCCATAAGTCAAATAACAAGCCAGGAATCAAAACCAGAGCTGGTAGTCAGACGAGCCGAGTCAGGAGCCAAAGCAAATAGTCAGACGAGCCGGAATCAGGAACAAGGAAAACAGCAGAGTCAGGAACAAGCCAGGGATCAGGAACCAGAAAGGACGTCAGGCAGCCAGGTAATACACAGGAACTCTCACAAACAGGTCTGAGGCAACACAAAGGCAAAGCATACTGAACAGAGGACCTTTAAATAATAAGTGATGACATCACAATTCTGAGACTGCATCCTGTCTCACATGGATGATGCACACTAGTCTGGCCATAAAAGGAAGTGCAGGAATTGAGCAGCATCCCCCACAATGCACCATAGTCAGGAAGAGAGGTGAGTAAAATGGCTTCCAGCAGCACATGGCAAACACAACAGGGAAAAAACCCTGACAGTAACCTCCCCTCAACGACCCCTCCCCCATGGGAGGACAAAAGGCTTATTGGGGAAACGGGCATGGAAGGCACGGAGGAAGGCGGGAGCATGAACATCAGAGGAGGGAACCCAAGAACGCTCCTCCGGACCGTAGCTTCTCCAGTGAACCAAATACTGTACACGGCCCCTGGACATACGAGAGTCAATAATGCTGCTGACCTCATACTCCTCATGGTTGTCAACAAAGATAGGACGGGGATGAGGCAACACAGTGGTAAACCGATTACAAACCAATGGTTTCAAGAGGGAGACATGAAAAACATTGGAGATGCGCATAGCAGGAGGAAGGTCAAGAGCGTAGGCCACAGGATTAACCCGTCGGAGTATTCGAAAAGGACCAACATAACGGGGAGCCAATTTATTGGAAGGCACACAAAGTTTCAAGTTGCAGGAGGACAGCCAAACTCTCTCACCAACCTGGTAGGAAGGTGTTGGCAGACGCCTACGATCAGCCTGGAACTTTTGGTGCTGCATAGAACAATGAAGGCAATCCTGAATCTGCACCCACGTGGAATGGAGTTGCCGGAGATGCTCCTCCAAAGCCGGAATACCCTGAGACATGAATGAATCGGGCAACAAGGATGGTTGAAACCCATAATTCGCCATGAACGGGGATATCTTGGAGGAAGCATTAATAGCACTATTATGAGCAAACTCTGCCCAAGGTAACAGTTCAGACCAATTATTGTGGTGATCTGAGACATAGCAACGGAGGAACTGTTCCAGAGCTTGATTAGACTGGTCCGCAGCCCCATTGGATTGAGGGTGATATGCCGAGGAGAAGGAAAGCTGGATGTCCATTTGAGCACAAAAGGAACGCCAAAATCTGGAGACAAACTGGCTACCCCAGTTCGACACTATCTCCTTGGGTAACCCATGTAAACGGAAGACCTCCCGGGCAAAAATTGAAGCAAGCTCCTGAGCGGTAGGCAGCTTCATCAAGGGAATGCAATGTGACATTTTTGAAAAACGGTCAACCACCATAAGGATAACAGTATTGCCATTGGAAACAGGGAGCTCGACAATGAAGTCCATGGAAAGATGTGTCCAAGGACACTTACCTTTAGCAATAGGTTGAAGAAGACCCACAGGAAGATGTCGAGGAGTCTTATTCTGTGCACAAACTGAGCAGGAGGCAACATACCCAGCAACATCAGAACGAAGACCTGGCCACCAGAATTGTCGAGTAACAGACCAAATCATTTGGTTCTTGCCTGGGTGACCTGCGGCTTTAGGATAGTGGTAAGTGTGCAAAAGTTTAGTTTGAAGATTCTTAGGAACAAAACACTTACCACTAGGTTTCTCAGGAGGTGCATTGTTTTGTGCAGCCAGGATCTCCTCCCCCAAGGGAGAAGTCAAATTAGTACGTATGGTAGCCAAAATATGGTCAGGAGGTATAACAGGAGTAGGTACAGACTCCTCCTTGGACAGAGGTGAAAATTGTCGAGAGAGGGCATCAGCCCTAACATTCTTACTACCAGGCAGGTAGGAGACCACATAATTAAACCGAGACAAAAATAGCGCCCAACTGGCCTGTCGGGGCGAAAAAGGTTTTGCTTCAGATAGATAAGTTAAATTCTTGTGGTCAGTAAGAATGAGCACTGGCACGCTAGTACCCTCGAAAAGATGCCTCCATTCCTTAAGTGCCAAAATCATGGCCAGTAATTCCCTGTCACCAATTTCATAATTGGACTCCACTGGAGACAATTTCTTAGAGAAGAAACCACACGGATGCAAAGAACCGTCAGGCATAGGATGTTGAGACAAGAGGGCACCTACTCCGTCTCAGACGCATCGACCTCAAGAACGAAAGGCAGGACAGGGTTAGGATGAGCCAGAACTGGAGCGGCAGCAAAGGCAGTCTTAAGACTATCAAAGGCCTTAATGGCAGTAGGTGACCAATGGAGTGGATCATTCACTTTACGGGTCATGTCTGTGATAGGTTTGACCAAGGAAGAAAGGTTTTAATAAACTTTCTATAATTGTTGGCAAATCCCAAAAAACGTTGAATAGACCGAAGACCAACTGGGCGAGGCCACTGCAGAACTGCAGATAACTTGTCAGGATCCATGGAGAACCCTGCAATGGAGATAACATAACCTAGGAAGGTTACTTGAGTCTGACAGAACTCACATTTCTCGACTTTACAAAACAGGCTGTTCTCACGTAGTCTCTGAAGAACCCGTGTAACATCAGAATGATGAGCCTCAAGTGTGGGTGAGTGTATGAGGATGTCGTCTAAGTATACCACAACACACTGTTGCAACATATCTCGTAGGACATCATTAATAAATTCCTGAAAAACAGCAGGAGCATTACATAGGCCAAAGGGCATTACAAGATACTCATAATGCCCGCTCCTGGTGTTAAATGCTGTTTTCCATTCGTGGCCCTCCTTAATCCTAACAAGATTGTACGCTCCTCTCAAATCAAGTTTAGTAAAGACCGTAGCTCCCTTTAGGTGGTCAAAGAGTTCGGTAATAAGCGGAATAGGGTAAGCATTCCTAATGGTAACACGATTAAGACCCCTATAATCGATACATGGTCTTAACTCGCCACCCTTTTTCTTCACAAAGAAGAAGCCAGCCCCTGCAGGAGAGCAGGCTTTGTGGATGATCCCCCGCGACAGAGCATCGGCAACATACTCCTCCATAGCACAATTCTCTGCAACAGACAGAGGGTACACCCGGCCCCCGAGGAGGAATGGCTCTGGGTTGCAGGTCTATGGCACAATCGTAAGACCGGTGAGGAGGCAACGTACCGGCACGCACCTTGTCAAACACGTCTAAGAACTCTCGGTACTCCTCTGGCAATTGAGAAACTGAAGAAGTGCACAAGACTTTAACTGGTTTCCAAAGACAAGTGGAAATACATTGCGGGGACCACGACAAAATTTCAGACCTGTGCCAGTCGAGACTGGGATTGTGCTTTTGGAGCCAGGGATAACCCAGAACAACCGGAAAATGCGGAGAGTTTATCACCTGGAACTGGAGGGTTTCAAAATGGAGATCCCCAACAGCCATGAAAAACAGAGCAGTTTCGTGAGTAATGAGTGCGGGCTGAAGGGACCTGCCATCAATGGCAAGTGGAACGGACCGAGGCAAAACAGAAATGGAGTGCTTTGATACAAAAGCACTGTCAATTAAATAGCCCGCAGCACCGGTGTCAACAAGAGCCTGGGTGACTATGGAGGAGTCCACCCAGGAAAGGACAACCGTGACCAAAGGTTTCTCCTTAAGTGGTTCCGGGGACGAGGATAAACCACCCAAGGTCTGCCCCCGACAGGACCTTAGGTGTGAGCATTCCCGGCCATGTAGGACAAGACTTCAAAAGGTGGCCCTGTAACCCACAATAGAGGCAGAGCCCCTCCCTCCTACTAAAGGCCCTCTTCGCCGCGGAAAGGCGCGTGAATCCCAACTGCATCAGCTCAGCAGTACCTGGTGACTCGGGACCAGAAGGCATGGGAGGAGAGGGAGGCATGGGTGGGAACGAACACGTAGGAGACAATGGAACAGGGGGCTTCCGCAAGCGCTCCTTGACAGAGGGCCTCTCTCTGAGTCTGATGTCAATTAGGATAAAAAAAGACACCAATGCCTCGAGATCCTCTGGTAAATCTCTGGCAGCAACTTTGTCTTTAATCACATCAGAGAGCCCATGAAGGAAGGCGGCAACAAGGGATTCATTGTTCCAACCTACCTCTGCAGCAAGCATACGGAACTCAATAGCATACTGAGCAACAGATCTTGTACCATGCTGAATGGACATGACTCATTTAGCAGTAGAGGAGGAGCGAACCGGAACATCAAATACCCTTCTAATGGAAGCCACAAATTCAGGGTAATTTGAAATCACAGGTTTATTAGTCTCCCACAAGAGATTAGCCCAGGCAAGAGCTGTGTCAGAGAGTAACGAGATGAGAAATCCCACCTTAGCTCTGTCAGAGGGAAACGCCTGAGGTAACATCTCAAAGTAAATGCCCACCTGGTTCAAAAATCTCTGCACAGAATAGGATCGTCTCCATATCGTTGAGGTAGAGGTGCAGAACCGGACATGCTCCTGGTAGGCATAGGTGCAGCAGCGGAAACAGGAGCAGCCATAACTTGCGGGACACTTTGGTCCAAATGTGCAGTGCGAGTCAGCAGGGTTTGCAGGGCTAGTGCAAATTGATCCAAGCGGTGATCCTGTACATCCATCCTGGAAATGATGGCAGGTAGAGGTGGATTATTAGCACCATCAGGATTTTTGGCCTTTGCGTAATGTCAAGGTGCTAGGAATCAGACTGAGACGAAAAGTGCAAAAATAATCACACCTTTATTAATAGCAATAAATAATAAAAAGTCCACAAGTCAAATAACAAGCCAGGAATCAAAACCAGAGCTGATAGTCAGACGAGCCGAGTCAGGAGCCAAAGCGAATAGTCAGACGAGCCGGAATCAGGAACAGGGAAAACAGCAGAGTCAGGAACAAGCCAGGGATCAGGAACCAGGAAGGACGTCAGGCAGCCAGGTAATACACAGGAACTCTCACAAACAGGTCTGAGACAACGCAAAGACAAAGCATACTGAACAGAGGACCTTTAAATAATAAGTGATGACATCACAATTCTGAGACTGCATTCTGTCTCACATGGATGATGCACACCAGTCTGGCCATAAAAGGAAGTGCAGGAATTGAGCAGCATCCCCCACAATGCAGAGAGGTGAGTAAAATGGCTGCCAGCAGCACATGGCAAACACAACAGGGAAAAAAACCCTGACATTTTGAAAGGGAAGTACACTTGAAAAATGCTGCTTCTTTAAAAATGTTTCATTGTTTTGGGACAACATTTTCACACATGAGACTCGCTGTAGAAAACACCATATATACATCACTGTTTTGGATGCTTAAAAAAGGTTATTGCAAAAAGCAGTGATGCCTTTTAAAATAAACATTTTGCAAATGAGTACATTGCAAATTATTAGTGCAATTTAGTGTTTAGAAGTTTTAACTATGATAATTTGAAAGTTATATGAAATAGTTAATGGCAGGTAGACATGTAATAAATATTTTCAGACACATTTAACAATAGTCAGCATTATTAAATTAATATAACTTTTTAACTCTTATTTTTGGAAAAGTTTGTGAAATTCTTTGTAAACACCCTCTTTGAAAAGCCCATTCTTGTAGATTTTCTCATTTTTAAGATTTTCCTGTGGTATAATTTTCCTAATGGGCACAGCTTTAGCAAACAAAGCCTAAAATCACTGGCCACAAAACTGAGAATGAAGAAAATCATCAACCACGTAACTGAGAACAAAAAAAACAACAACAATTTGCTTGTCCAATTGGAAAATATTCACCCAGATTTCAGTTTCCTTTTACTTATTAAATCTTCCAAAAAAAATACGTAAAGTTCTATATCAGACTAATCCTACAATTCTCCTCGAAACAAGAGAACACCATATAACAAGGAAAATACTTTTCACCTTTTCTGGGGCTTATCAGTAAGGTGCAATTAAATCCCTCTTAGTATATGAGCAAAAAGTCAAAGTCAAAAAATCTGTGCTTGCTAAAGGAGATAGTACCCATTCAAGGTGCAGTATCTTTTATCTCCCTATGCGTTTCACAGACAATAATTATCCAGTGTTATGAAATTGGGTCCTATGTTTTCCCGTTTTTTCTTTTTATACCAATAAAATGTATTTGAAATTGCTCATTTTAGTTCTTTTTGTATATGTGACTGCTTTTTTTTGCATGTTGAAACTACAACCACTTCAAATGTGCTGAGCCTGCAGAGAGAGCAACTATTTTTCTCTTTCTCTATATACACAAAGTACCCTATTTTATCCCTGCCTGTAGACACAAAAGCCAATACTTTGAGAAAGCAATTGAAAATGTACATTTATTATCTCTCTCTCTAATTGGGAGTGTGATTTAATTTACCGGTTCTTGCTTACATTGATTTTCTATAGCCGACACTGCTGTACTAAAATGTTCAATATAGGTGGGAATGCAACAGGGAACAGTATAATGTTCAATATAGGTGGGAATGCAACAGGGAACAGTAAAAAAAAAACAAAAACAAAAAAAAACAATTATACACTCTTCAAGTAAAACTAATCATTTGAGACACAGGAAAGTGTCTAACATTCTACAGTACACGTTCTCTTATGTTTTTCTCATGTTTAGATTCCTTTTTAAGGAATGCATGGAGTTTAAATATATGAGTTAAATAATGGAAAATCATTAGGTGTATGCATAATAAATTAAGAGAAAAAAAATGCATTCAAACATTAAAGAAAGTAAGAGCAGCGAAATTCTACTTTCACCTAGATGGACACTAGATAGTGAGATAATGACAAGAGGCATAGCAGCACAGCCAATAATCACTATCTCCTAGTAGTACATTGATGCATTTGAGCATACCTAGGTATGCTTTTCATTAAAAGGTACCAGGAGAACAATGTCCATTTGATAATAAAAGCAAATTGAAAAGTCTCTTAAAATTGTATGTTTTATTATCTGAACCATTAAAGATTAATTTTGACTTTCATGTTTCTTTATATTTAAACCAATCAGGTACTCTTTTGATCACATGCCAACATCTAGACAACAACTGAAAAAAAGCAAACATATTGCCTAAACACCAGTATGACCACTGAGACACACAATATCTACCTAGGGGTTTGAACATACAATACCTAGGTGTATTCCTGATAAAGAATTTACCAAGTATCACATAAACAACAGAATCACAGCTGCTGGTGTTTAGGGTCTTCATACATAAATGTAATGTTGGTCATGTTTCAAGCAAAACATTATCGATAATACTGTAAAGCTGAAGATTAGTATTAAGTTCCTTTCTTAGATACTTTTGTCAATTATCTATTACTTAGGATTAATTTCCCCTAACTAGTTAATCCCAACATGTTTATGCATACACAACACAGCTTTATAAATGTATGATCTATCACACACAAAACTATCCAAACCTCTGTTCATTTGTTTTAAACAGGAAAAGAGAAAATGATCAATCAAATATATCTAAATTATCCAGTATCCAGTTAATATGGATAGCATACCTTCCTTATCATTCATTACACAGAGCAAAAACACACAGAAAAAGGCTTTGTCATGATGAGAGCAATCACTTAATCTATTGTCTCAAAAATTTTGGTAAAAGATGTTTTCTTTTTTTTTCTGTTCATATTGAATTGGTCAGTTTACTTCTCACATCAAGCATTATCTCACTTTTTTTTAGGTGTGTGTGAATGTATTAATCAGACAAATTGTAAAACAGATTGATATATAGGTATTCATTATGGGATTTGAATTGTTTGTTTTCCTGTAAATAGATGAATATATTAAGACATGTAACATTAGGCTTGTAATATAAAACGTAGGGGATGTGCATTTGTGACATTTGGGCCAATACAGATGCCAAAGTTGAGGTCCGCAAGCCACATTTTGTAATATTCGTAGTCAGATTTATTCTTGTGAAAGTGAAACACACTAAGATCTGTGCAAATTCAGTTTTTAGTGTGTTGCACTTTCACAAGAATAAATCCGACTCTGAAAATCGCTAAATGCGGTTTACGGCTGCCATCTTTAGTATTCAGATCAGCTTGAATGTCTCAAATGCACATCCCTAATAAAATGTAAAATTATGTGTAATAAAAAAAAAACCCAAAAAAACTTTAATTAATCATTTTCTCTGCTTTTCTAGTAAACTAATCCGGAAAATATTGGCATTTCCAGTTACTATTAGAAGTAACAATCCTATATTCCCACAGTCATTGGTTGAATGCTCTACTAAATCAGTTATAGCTGTCCGTAATTGGAGATTAGATAAAGGAAACTAAAGTTTCAACTTTAGAGCACAACTCATGTAATTTAAAAAATACATCTGCTTATTATTCTCAGACTACTTTAATAACATCAATAATGACTAGGGACAACATTGATTAAGTAGCTATAACAGAATAATGCTACAATAATTCTCAAGAATATTGGGATATAGTCAAAATTTGATGCACATTATTTAAATAAAAAAAAATAGAGTAGGAAAGAAAAGGGGAGGAGTTGCTCTGTATGTAAAAGAAAATATAAAGGTTACCCAAATTTTAAGCACTAATGATAATGAGTACTGGACAAAACACTGTTTTGAATGTGTTTTGACTTTGTGGTCATGAAGGTGTGATCCTGTTTGAAAGCCAGGTCACAAAGGTGCGTTTTCTTTTAAAAACTTGGTCAAGAAAGTGGTTTACAGTTTCAGAACTAGCGCTGGTATTACAAGTTGGAAATAAAAAGTAAGCATGCAAGAGAAAGACGAAGAGGGATATTTATCAAAGTGTCAATATCGGTGCATTCGCCAGCGTCAATACGCTTGTCAGATATCGCCAGACTTTGCTGCCGCGGATCCACATACGATGCCCTTATTTATAAAAAAACAATGTCCAAAATGCGCGTCAAGAACAGTGCGATGAGCATCAGACTGTTGTTAACTAACAGTCATCGATGTCGCGGTTATTCTGTTTTTTCCCAACTTTATTTATATCATTTCATTACTGTCCATGAACAAGCACATTTCTCTAAAGCTAATGTTTTTTTTCCATCTGTTAATGTCCAAGACATAGCTAGATTTATACCTCAAAAAACAATATCTCATAGAAAGTTATTTTTATATTTATTTGTTATATGATACTTTCACATAAATTAATGTGTATTTGTATTTCTAGAAGTCATGATATGCTTTTATCTCATGTTTTTTAAAATAAAAATGATTATTAATGCTAGAATATATATATATATATATATATATATATATATATATATATATATATATGTATATATATGTGTGTGTGTGTATGTCAGAAATCATTTGCAAACATATTTACATGTCCCTAAATTACTTTTTTTCTAAACAATGTTGTCTTTCATATCTCTGTGTTTATTTATACCACTATATGTATATAGTGTAAATTTATTATTATTCTGAGAAGCAATAATTGTGAATATAACATGTAATCAGGGTATAATATGTATTTATTTGTAATCAATGGATATTTTAAGAGCTGGGCCAGTTTTCTCTCTGTACCTGTGTAACCCCTCCTGATTGCAATCTAGTTTTAAAAACCACCCCTACACAGGTGTTATAAAATGGGCTGGCAAATAAGATGACATTTCTTACTGAAAAATAAATTCAAGAGAAGGAAGAAATACACTGAAAATAGCATAATAGTAAAGAGGTGAATCATGACAGTTTAATGTTAGGTGGGCTATCCCTTTGAGCTATCAGTTTAAGATTATATTGAATCAAACATCAATTTGAATTTTAAAATCATTGTCTAAAATATTACACTGTGTGTCCTAATGTCAGCATCAATGTTATCTTTAATACTAATTTCACATATACATACTTTCAAAGTATAATACACAATGTAACAAATGGCACTTACAAGTTCTGATGAGTGATCAATGACACAAGTGTCGAGCAATTTGATTCGTTAGTGATAGTTTAAAATGTATATTTGAATCAGATTGGCTGATATCATAAATCATGTGATTATGCATATTCTAATCAAAAGTGGTTGAAAAATTCACTAGTGTGTGGATTGTTTAGTAGTTTGCGTCATAATTGGTGCGAAAAGTGTTGAGTCAAATATGGCGCGAAGTGGAGAGTGGGACTTGTATTACATGACTTAAACATGGTACAAATAGATTTTTCCCAAAAAATAAAAAGGAAGTTAGCTATATTATGTTGTGTATTTATTTCATTTTTATCTCTATATCTATAGGTGCAACAAGTTTGGGGCAAAACTTTGCAACAAATTTGGAGAAATAATATTGTCCCCTTGCTTTGTAATGAGAGACAAAGTTGTAACATAATCCATAAGTAGTAATTTATTTTTCATTTTTATCCCTACATCTACTAGTAGTGCACCAAATGTGGAGCAATAATATTGTTTGATTTAGAAAGGGTATACAATTTTAATAAAGTTTCTAATTTACTTTTATTATGTAATGTACTTCCTTCTCTTGCAGTATCGAACATAAGCTTTCTGTGTTTTCAGACTCTTATTGATTTCGATGGCATCTGCGGCCTCAAGGGTGGCCGGTTAAAAACTAGGTACGCTGCATCGGAATAGACGCGAGTGTACCTGTTAAATGTTTGATAAATTGGGAAAAGGGTCAAATAGAGTCAAATGTGAATTCAAAACATCTGTAATGACGAACGTATTGATCTGCATCCGATTCAGATTGCGGAAGCAAATATTTAGTCACACATTTTAACATTTGACGATCTTGCTTTTGTTAACTACGGCGGATCAATCACGTGTCAAATAGTATTTGACGCAGGATTCCAGCGTATTATCAGTTGACGCTTTGATAAATATCCCCCGATGGTTCTCTAACTTCAGGACTTTGGGTATTTCAACCACACTAACTCCCTCTCCCCATAGACTTTTATGGGACTCACGAAAGAAAGCCTTTTCATTTTATCGCTTGCATGCTATCCCGACACTGTGCTAGACCAACTGCACTAAAGTTAAATGTGCATAAGGAAAACTTTAAATTCCTATGTTCTTCTCTTAGAAGAAAATGTTCTTTTTATCTTTAAATATATATTTCTATATATATTTAAATATTTTTTAAATATATATATATATATATGAATATACACAGATATATACTGTATATATATATATATATATATATATATATATATATATATATACATATATATATATATATTGTATACACACACACATACACTATATATATATATATATATATATATATATATATATATATATATATCAGAAATTTCAAGTTTTTATATTCAAAACCCATTTAAACATATTAAAATTGATTTAAAATTATATTGCATATTTCAAGTTATTTAACTGGGAAGGTCTCAAAAGTCTATATATAGCAGTAACATTCAACTAGTAATATCAGTGGTATTTAGCTCAGTCGTGATCTCCATTCGAAGTAATGGAGCGATGTTGGTCGCGCCAAACCTGTTACATGCCATAATTGTTACATGCCATTTATAGATATTGGGGTCTTATTTTCACTTTTCATATATGTAATTGATCAAATCCATATATATATGTGTGCCCTGCCCACTGCAGTCAGACCTCTAAAATAGCAATGAATAGAGCTTTAATGAATCAATTCCATATATGCAAATAGACCTCTAAATTGTCTTCTGTGGCCATTTCAGTGTCTGTCAAATATATGCAACATAATAGGAGCTAGCTGGGGATTAGTGACTACACACATATGTTTATTATCATTGGCTCACAAGACTTGTTCAGCTAGCTCCCAGTAGTGTAATGTTGCTTTGGTGCTTACTTTAACTATGCGTTTAACCCATTAGCATTAACACATTTGAACATTTATCTTTGCACAGTTATGTCCCTTTAATTGAGGTTTATATCTGATCAACTAACATTACTAATACCCAGTTTTGTTTTCTTTTTTTCATTTATAAACATTTTCTTACTTTCTGATTTGCTGCCTCAAGGTAAATCAGAATAAATTTGATGTGTCTATAACAATACATAAATGTATTGTTCAGCCATGTCATTTTACGGTTAATAGAATTTTTCTGCCTTTAGGCATGCCATTTTCTGTGACATAGCTGAAATAAAGTTTAAAGATTTATGGCATTTAAATACTTTATTTGCTTATTATGTGACTATAATTTTAAAGTAATATAAATCAAGACTAAAAAAAACTGTCTAACAATTTCCCTTGTAATGAAGTAATAAATAACAAAGTAAAGATTTTACAGAATTTATCATTTAAAATTAAATATATTGATCTATTCGTTGCAAAAACAACATGAACGTTTTGCTACTAAATGAGTAGATTTTTATTATACTCTAAAACCAAAAACTGCCTAAAAAAGACAGAGACTGATTTCTATGTCAATTAATTGCTATTTTATGCTTTACACTGACACTGGACCATAGTATATCTCTTAATAGTTAACATCTAAGGGGTCGATCCGATAAAAATCGTTGCCCGCAAATGTTGGCGACGCCAATATTTGCGCGGGTTTGGTATCACATATACGGCGTAACCTAAAAGTTACGCGCATATATTTCTGCCGTCGCCCGTAGTTTTTTGGGCCATAGGCAGGTATACCAAACCAACGCAGTTTGGTATCCAATATACAGCGTAAGGACTTACGTGGCAAAAATGGAGAAATCTTACTCCATTTTCACCTCGCCACAAAAAGCAGCCGTAAGAAGCCTTACGCTGTCTATTGGAGCCCCGTAACTCCCTAAACTAGCTGCTAAATAAACCTAACACCTAACGCATGCGCAATGTCTATCTACCTGTCAACCGCGATCTGCTAAATAAAACCTAACACCTAACGCATGCGCAATGTCTATCTACCTGTCAACCGCGATCCCCCGCCGCAATCCCTAATAAAGTATTTAACCCCTAAACCGCCGCCATCTACATAAACTAACCCCCTACTGTGAGCCCCTAAAACCGCCACCATCTAACTGATCTATCCCCTAATGTGAACCCCTAAAACCGCCGCCATCTACCTGATCTATCCCCTAATCTGACCCCTTACACCGCCGCCAGCTATATTAATATTATTAACCCCTAATCTAATATCCATAAAGTAATAAGCTCTATTACCAGCCCTTAAAAGGGCCTTTTGTGGGGCTTTGCCCCAAAGTAAACAGCTCTTTTGCCCTATAACCTGCCCTCCCTACACCGCCGCCACCTATATTAATGGTATTAACCCTTAATGTAAGCCCCTTACACCGCCGCCATCTATATTAAAATTATTAACCCCTAATTTAATCTACCTACCCCGCCGCCAGCTATATTATCTATATTAACCCTAAGTATATTATAGTTAATATAGTTATTACATTATATATATTAACTATATTAACCCTAATTATATTAGGGTTAATATAGTTACTATAGTATTTATATTAACTATATTAACTCTATCTAACCCTAACACCCCTAACTAAATTATTATTAAATAAATCTAATTCATATTATAAACTAAAATATTCCTATTTAAATCTAAATACTTACCTATAAAATAAACCCTAAGATAGCTACAATATAATTAATAATTACATTGTAGCTATGTTAGGGTTTATATTTATTTTACAGGTAAATTGTTAATTATTTTAACTAGGTATAATAGCTATTAAATAGTTATGAACTATTTAATAGCTACCTATTTAAAATAATTACCCAATTACCTGTAAAATAAATCCTAACCTAAGTTACAAATACACCTACACTATCAATAAATTAAATAAACTACAAATATCTATCTAAAAATACAATTAAATAAACTAAACTAAATTACAAAAACAAACAAACACTAAATTACAAAAATAAAAAAAAGATTACAAGATTTTTAAGCTAATTACACCTATTCTAAGCCCCCTAATAAAATAATAAACCCCCAAAATAAAAAAATGCCCTACCCTATTCTAAATTAAAAATAGTTCAAAGCTCTTTTACCTTACCAGCCCTTAAAAGGGCTTTTTGCGGGGCATGCCCCAAAGAAAACTGCTCTTTTGCCTGAAAAAAAAACACAATACCACCCCCCAACATTACAACCCACCACCCACATACCACTAATCTCACCCAAACCCCCCTTAAATAAACCTAACACTACCCCCCTGAAGATCTCCCTACCTTGTATTCACCCCGCCAGGCAGAACTCTTCATCCGATCCGGGCGATGTCCAATCAAGCGGCAAAGAAGAATTCTTCATCCCGGCGATGTCTTTCTCCAAGCGGCAGCAAAGTCTTCTTCCATCGGGCAGCATCTTCCATCAAGCGGCATCTTCAATCTTCATTCATCGCTCCTCCGACGCGGAGCATCCATCCCGGCCGACGACTGAACGACGAATGAGGTACCTTTAAATGACGTCATCCAAGATGGCGTCCGTCGAATTCCGATTGGCTGATAGGATTCTATCAGCCAATCGGAATTAAGGTAGAAAAATCTGATTGGCTGATTGAATCAGCCAATCAGATTCAAGTTCAATCCAATTGGCTGAACCAATCAGCCAATCAGATTGAACTTGAATCTGATTGGCTGATTCAATCAGCCAATCAGATTTTTCTACCTTAATTCCAATTGGCTGATAGAATCCTATCAGCCAATCGGAATTCGACGGACGCCATCTTGGATGACGTCATTTAAAGGTACCTCATTCGTCGTTCAGTCGTCGGCCGGGATGGATGCTCCGCGTCGGTGGAGCGATGAATGAAGATTGAAGATGCCGCTTGATGGAAGATGCTGCCCGATGGAAGAAGACTTTGCTGCCGCTTGGAGAAAGACATCGCCGGGATGAAGAATTCTTCTTTGCCGCTTGATTGGACATCGCCCGGATCGGATGAAGAGTTCTGCCCGGCGGGGTGAATACAAGGTAGGGAGATCTTCAGGGGGGTAGTGTTAGGTTTATTTAAGGGGGGTTTGGGTTAGATTAGGGGTATGTGGGTGGTGGGTTGTAATGTTGGGGGGTGGTATTGTGTTTTTTTTTCAGGCAAAAGAGCAGTTTTCTTTGGGGCATGCCCCGCAAAAAGCCCTTTTAAGGGCTGGTAAGGTAAAAGAGCTTTGAACTATTTTTAATTTAGAATAGGGTAGGGCATTTTTTTATTTTGGGGGTTTATTATTTTATTAGGGGGCTTAGAATAGGTGTAATTAGCTTAAAAATCTTGTAATCTTTTTTTTATTTTTTGTAATTTAGTGTTTGTTTTTTTTTGTAATTTAGTTTAGTTTATTTAATTGTATTTTTAGATAGATATTTGCAGTTTATTTAATTTATTGATAGTGTAGGTGTATTTGTAACTTAGGTTAGGATTTATTTTACAGGTAATTGGGTAATTATTTTAAATAGGTAGCTATTAAATAGTTCATAACTATTTAATAGCTATTATACCTAGTTAAAATAATTAACAATTTACCTGTAAAATAAATATAAACCCTGATATAGCTACAATGTAATTATTAATTATATTGTAGCTATCTTAGGGTTTATTTTATAGGTAAGTATTTAGATTTAAATAGGAATATTTTAATTAATAATATTAATATTAGATTTATTTTAATAAGAGTTTAGTTAGCATGTTAGAGTTAGATAGGGTTATTATACTTAATATATATATAATATAATAACGATATTAACTATATTAACCCTAATATAATTAGGGTTATTATTGTTAATATATATAATATAATAACTATATTAACTATATTAACCCTAATATAATAAGGGTTAATATAGTTAATATAGCTGGCGGCGGTGTAGGGGGATTAGATTAGGGGTTAATACATTTATTATAGGAGGCCGCAGTGTAGGGGGATGTAGATTGTAGGCAAAAGAGCAGTTTACTTTGTGACAAAGCCCCGCCAAAAGCCCTTTTAAGGGCTGGCAAAAGAGCTGAATTCTTTGGGGCATGCCCCGCAAAAAGCCCTTTTAAGGGCTGGCAAAAGAGCTGTTACTTTGGGGCAATGCCACGCAAAAAGCCCTTTTCAGGGCTATTTGTAGGGTTAGACTTAGGTTTAGTGGTAGGGATAGTTTAGTATTTTAGGGGTTAAATAATTTAATATAGATGGCGGCGGGGTAGGGGGATTAGATTAGGGGTTAATAATTTTAAAATAGATAGCGGCGGGGTAGGGGCTCACTTTAGGGGGTAGGTAAGGTAGATGGCGGGTTTATTAGGGGGTTATAGATTTAATATAGCTGGCGGCGGTTTAGGGGTTAATAACTTTATTAGGTAGCGGCGGTTTAGGGGTTAATACATATTTTATTGTTAGGATAGAGAGGGGGGATAGCGGATAGAGGGTTAGACGTGTCGGCTATGTTAGGGAGGCGTGTTAGACAGTGCGGGTGATTTAGACTTTAGTCAGGTTTTGTAGGCGCCGGCAGTTTCTAACGTGGCGCAAGTCACTGGCGACGCCAGAAATTTGTACTTGCACAGATTTCTGGACATCGCTAGTTTATCCGACTTACGGCACGTTAGCATCTGACGGCGCCGTATATGGGATAGCTCGAGTTGCGAGCTGTAACTGCGGGCGACGCGGGTTCCCTCGCTTGCGCCGCAAACTACGCTGTTTATCGGATCGCGCCCTAAAAGAGAATATGTTGAATAAACCAACTTTTCTTGTTGGATTGGTCTGCTAGGAACATGACTGCATGAAATAAATTATTTTTTTAAAAGTAACTATTGAACATAGTTTACACGTAGCCTTTTAAGTATTTTTTATGTTTTTCTCAGCTCTATAAAGAACGGGTGCCGCCAAATTGGAACCAAGGTATTCTCCTTATCTATCTCTTCTTCTGAGGACAGTTAGAACCATGTATAAAACAGGCTATGTGGAAACTATGTTAAATAGTTACTTTAACAAATCATTTATTTCATACAGCCATGTTTCCTCTCCCTTTTATTGTCTGTTTTATATCTGTCTGTAATTGTCCTCAGCAGAAGAGTGAGAAGTGGGCAAGGGCGGACTGATCAGCCGGGCAAATAGGCCCTGGACCGAGGGCCCAACATGTAGGTGGGCCCACAAATGGCATCTCCATGGCTCCTGGTGTGCTGCTTAAGCTGAGAGGCGGACAGCTGCCCTATAAGTAACTAAGCAGTTAAATGTGGACTTTGTGGGAATCCTAGCCCCAGAGTGGGGGCCTTCTGCCTGGATGTGGGATTTGTTGCTCAGTGGGTCCTAGAGTGTGGGGGGCTCCTGTCTGGGGTCTGACACTGTGAGGGGTATGGAGAGTGGGGTCTGGCCCTGGAGGTTGGGGGTCCTGTCTCTAGCCCTTGACATTGGGGGTCTTCGCCCGGGAGGTTTGGGGGCCTGGTGGGTGCAGGGCAGGTAGGCTACCATGTTCATTTGCATACATTTGAATACATTTGGGTCAGTCTGAGACAGTGGGGGCCTTTCCATAATTTTTGCCCTGGGCCCTGATTGGTCTCAGTACGCCCCTGGAAGTGGGAAAACCTGGGTTCCAACATGGCAGTGCCTATTACTTTATAGATACTAAAGTACCTTAAAAAAACTAAACCATTACACTTACATATCTATTTTAAAAAAAACAACTAATATAGGATCTAGATTACAAGCGGCGTGTTAACGTTAGCACGTGCGTGATATTGAAATATCGTGGACATGCTAACTTGCACTAGTATTACAAGTTGAAAGTAAATGCGGCTGTACGAGTGCAAACTAAATTTGTGCTTGCCGGGTTAGCGCAAGTAAAGTCTTTAAGTAAAGGGTTAGGTTAGTGCTAAATTAAAAGTTGCACCAAACACAATTTTAATACATTAAAATAAACAGTTACACTCATATATACACTACCAAAGAAAAATGATATAAATAAATATTAAAAAAAAGTTATAAGGTTAAAAGGTATATGGTATATGACAAGGTATTTGAATGGAAAATATGTATACGGATCTCAAAAAACAAACTCTTCCTAAACACTGACAAAACTGTCACACTGATCTTTGGAACAGTACCTAAATTACACAAACTACAAAATTCCCATCTACGCATCAAAACAAAATCAAATGGCCGCAGTTCACTCTTTCAAATACTTGGGTATGTTGTTAGACCCCAATCTATCTTTTGGCCTCCACATAGAAAAACTTGCATCTAAACTCTATCCAAAACTAGGTGCCCTGTACAAAAACAAATCTTGCCTCAGCCCTACAGTAAAGGAAAAGATTGTACAGCAAATGCTGATGCCAATCTTGGATTATGGGGATGTAGTATATGCACCTGCATCGCAAACTCACCTTAATAAACTTAATACATTGTATAACTCGTTCTGTCGCTTTGTGCTATAATGTAACTACAGGACCCAACATTGTGACATGCTAAAAGAACTAAACTGGCTGTCGCTGGAATCCAGACGCACCCTCCATCTTTCCAGCCTTGTGTTTAAGAGCTTTTCTGGCAAGCTCCCACCCTACCTTAGCAGAATGCTCTCCCCGGCTGTTCCCACCTCCTATAACCTCCGATCCAGTACCAGCACATTATTTAGTTTGCCTCAATACAAAAAGAAAGTAGCTCGATCCTCCTTTTCCTACAGAGCACCACAATTATGGAACAACCTCCCACACACTTTCAAACCTCCCCCAAGCCTAAAATCCTTTAAGAGGGGGGGGGGGGGGGTCAGCCTACCTAGGAGATGGCTGCTTTCTAACGGAGCTCCTGAGCCCTATCTGAGTGGGAGCGTTAAAGGCAATAGCCACCTAGCATTTAATGACCCTACTTAGACTGAAATGAGAAGAGCACCCATTACAACACAGAAGGGATAACACCCGATGCTAATCTGACAGCATTATTAGATCCTCTGACCATCCGCAGCATCCACATAGGTCTGCGCAAGTTTGCAAAACATCTGGCCAGACCAGGTTGAAGCTCGCAAACAGGCAGGAGAGGAAATGCAGCCGTGATCGTACGAATTCACGGGTATTCAATTAGCTACCGAAGCAGTTCTACACTCGGCAGAGAGGTCACGGTGAGTCCCGGAACAGGCCGAAGCCTGCATCTCAGTTCATTGCGCATTTGCTAATCAGCACAACGGATCACCTCCCTAGCTGATGGAGTAATGGTGGTAGTAGGTAGGAAGGAGAGCTGGGAGTAACAAAAGGCTTTAGAGCATCAATGTATATATAAATTGTTCATATGCACACACAGTTAAATTAAGCCTGACACAGCTTCATTCAGCCTAATGCAAGTGTAGCCAAGAAACGTTAAGGGACACTACCCTTACTTATATGAAGGAGGTTATTTATTTTCCAGCATCCGTTTTATAAGGCAGCAATCATCTATGCTGGGACAGTTTTCTCTATTCCCTTTTATCAACACCTATAGAGACTATATCAAAGTGCAGATTCACTCACCTAATAGCTGCTACAGAATCCTTGCTACTAAGGACCTGCATGGGAAAGAGGGAAATCCTCTCCCTTGTTTTTTTTTTTCTACATAAAGCTGCATAAAAAGTTTAGAAGATTACTAAAAACACACAACCCTTGCAATGTCTCCAAAGAAGAGAAATAAAACCAGCAGACGTACAAAGCAGTTAAAACCTGCAACAAACACAGTCAACAACTTCTTTAAAACTCTGGAACCCAGAGCCTCCCATTCTATTGAAGCTGAAATACCAGACCATGTCTCCTATCAAAGCTCCTCTGACTATGATGGCGATCAGGCCTCAGAAAATATCACAATCCCCACAGCTCTCTTCAATTCAATTCCTTTAAAAAGATTTTTCCTCATTGATATCTCAAGTCAAACAATGTATTAGAGATGAAATATCTGACCTTAAAAATGACATTTCTGAAATTGTCCACAGAGTGGAATCCCTTGAAAACACTCAAGATCTGCACACAGAAGCCATTTCAGACTTGCAAAACACAATTCAATCACAAGGCGCGACTATCATTGAACTTGAAGATAAAATAGATGATGCAGAGAATCGAAATAGACGCCATAACATCAGGTTGAGAGGAATACCAGAAATCATCCCTCCTTTGGATTTGGAACAATATCTTCAAGACCTTTTCAATGCTTTAAAAAAAGAAGAGACCCCGACTAAAATTGAAATAGATAGAGCTCATAGAGCCCTGCGGCCAAAACCACAGGCTGGTCAACCACCAAGAGATGTCATTGTCAGAATCACCAACTTCCAACTCAACGAAGAGCTGATGAGGCTAGCTAGGGAACAGCAACCTATTCGACATGAAAACTCAGAGATACAAATGTTTGCGGATCTATCGCAAAGAACACTAGCAAAGCGGAGAGATCTTAAACCACTTACAACCCAGCTGAGAAAAATGAACATTCCATATAGATGGGGATTCCCTTTCCATCTAGTGATCCTCTGGAGAGGTAAATGCTTCACCTGCACCTCTATCAAGGAAATTCTATCCATTTGCAGAGATTTAGATATACCACCTCCACAAGTAGAAGAACTGGATCACCCACAGGGGGGTCAAACAAGACCTGGTAAATCATCTCCTTTGCCACAGAGAAGGGAATGGAGGCAAGTTTCTCAGAAGAAAGCATGAAAAGTGGCCACTACTCCACCCCTTCGACCAGAAGACAAGGGGTGACAATTAATTCATCATTGAAACCCTCTCGACCTACTAGTTATGTCTCTCTTTGAGAGGTTACTCTTATGATGGGGAGTCCTTCCTTTCTGTGATTCCCAGCCAGGTTGTAACCCGTTCTGTTTCCACAACAATTGGTTGACTGGTATTTATCCTTATGCACTTGTTCTTCTTGTGTTGCTTGTTATACATGCATTACTTCCATTACAATTAGTATAATTATTACTGTTCATAGATTCCTATATTATGTATTATGTTGTTTATGACCATGAAGTTTACAGCATATAAGATATGAGACCTCAAATGTTACAGATTAATAGCTATTAGTTGTTTTATTGCTCTCGCTCAGACAGGAGATTGTCTCCTACAGATTAGTTCTATGTTCAATATGTTCTTGCTAAGAATTATATTTTTCACTGTATTTTTCTTTTCCTTTCTTTCACTACTTTTATTTTTTAGTTTTTGTTCTCACATGTGCTCACACCACAAACACGGAATATGCTGTAGCATATTAACTGCATTAGGGTTCTCAACATTACTCCAGGTTTATGAGTAATCACACATCTCAAGACCTTAGGGTCTTTACACAAAATACCAAAGGTCTCAATTGCCCTAACAAACGAAGATTGGCCATATTGGACCTTCACAGGAGAGGAGGGCACGTATTAATGCTACAAGAAACACATTTTAAAACCAAAAACGTGCCCAAATATTTCTCCCCTCATTACCCCCAACACTTTTACAGCACCAATTCCAATAAAAAAACTAATGGGGTTAGCATCCTCATTCACAAAATATACCTTTTACCAAAACACAAATAGTCTCAGATAAGGATGGAAGGTTTCTATGTGTAAAAGACCTACTGTATGGCAAACCAGTGACCTTAGTAAACATTTAAGCCCCTAACTCACAACAGGATAAATTTGTCACCTCTATAACAGACTCAATCATTAAGGAGTCTAAAGGTTCTCACATCATAGCGGGAGATTTAAACCTCCCACTAGACCCCACAATTGATTGTTCAAACCCTAACACAAGAACTAGAATCCCCAATCTTAAAACTATCTGGCAAAAACTCAAATTGCTCGGGCTACATGACACATGGAGATATTTTCATCCCCCAAAAAACAGATTTTACATTTTTCTCACACCCTAATCGCAATTACTCCAGGTTAGATTACATATTTGTGGACCACTTGGTCCTATCTCATGCTAAGTCATCCTCCATTAAGCAAATGTCCTGGTCGGATCATTCCCTAGTCACATGCACCATAGGTTGGCCGACAGCACCTCTTAGAGCCTTCCAGTGGAGGTTAGATGACTCATTGCTACTTGACCCAGCTCAGGAAAAACTATTCTCTAAACATATAAAAGGTTATTTTTCCTTAACTAATACACCAGACGTTGCCGTGTCCACTTTATGGGAGGCTCATAAAAGCGCCATAAGAGGAGAGTTCATTAAAGCTAAAGAGCAAATTAACAGGAAAAGCAGAGAAGAAGTAGACACCATGGGGGGTAGTTATCAAGCCGTCAACCTCAAATACACTGGAATTCCGCAGCGTATTTGTGGCGAGGCTGATTCGCCTTAGTTATCAAAGGCTCGAGACCGGCAAAAGTAGAATTTTGTGACGTAAGCTTCGATCCGCCGGACTCAGTCCGACACAGATCGATTCTTACGTCACTCCAGATGTTCCGCACAATCTCACTACTTTTGCTAGTTATCAAATGACTAGCAGGTACGCTCGGCACTTTTACGGCCCAGCGTACCTGGTTTTCAAACCGCCACCCCTGGAGGCGGCGGATCCCATAGGAATCAATGGGAGTCTGACCATAGCGAAAGTACAAGTTCGCTGCTGACAGACATCCCATTGATTTCTATGGGAGCTGTCTGCACCTAACACCCTAACATGTACCCCGAGTCTAAACACCACTAATCTGTCCCCCCTACACCGCCGCAACTAAATAAAATTATTACCCCCTAAACCGCCGCTCCCGGAGCCCACCGCAAGCTACTCTATACATATTAACCCCTAAACCGCCGCTCCCTGACCCTGCCGCAACTATAATAAATGTATTAACCCCTAAACCGCTGCTCCCGGAGCCCACAGCAACTATAATAAATGTATTAACTCCTAAACCGCCGCTCCCTGAACCCGCCGCAACCTATATTAAATGTATTAACCCCTATCCTGCCCCCCCTACACCGTCGCCACCTATAATACATTTATTAACCCCTAATCTGCCCCCCCTACACCGTCGCCACCTATAATAAATTTATTAACCCCTATCCTGCCCCCCACTACGCCGCCGCCACTGTAATAAAATTATTAACCCCTAAACCTAAGTCTAACACTAACCCTAACGCCCCCCTAACTTAAATATTAATTAAATAAATCTAAATAATATTTTTATTATTAACTAAATTAATCCTATTTAAAACTAAATACTTACATTTAAAATAAACTCTAATATAGCTACAATATAAATAATAATTATATTCTAGCTATCTTAGGATTTATTTTTATTTTACAGGTACCTTTCAATTTATTTTAACTAGGTACAATAGCTATTAAATAGTTATTAACTATTTAATAGCTTACCTAGCTAAAATAAACTGAAATTTACCTGTAAAATAAATCCTAACCTAAGTTACAATTACACCTAACACTACACTATACTTTAATAAATTATTCCTATTTAAAACTAAATACTTACCTGTAAAATAAACCCTAATATAGCTACAATATAAATAATAATTATATTGTGGGGGGCGGAGCCAACTGCCAAGCTTGCTGGACGCATATAGTAAGAGCTCTGGCTCTTAATACTAATTTTGGGGGATAATCGATAATATATAACAATATTTGCTATACCCAAAAAGTGACCGAAGACTCCTACAAGTCCTTCTTTGAAACTGAACAAAGATTTTGATTCAGAAGTGAGGGCGACCTTATACTTCAAATTGTGCCTTTTGAAGCTGCCACGAGGGAACGGAGCCCAACTACAATTCTCAAATGCCTCAGAGTAGATTATAGTCAGTGCTACCTTCATATTAATCCAAGTTAATAACCTGACTGCATTGGTGAAAATGGCACTGACATCTCTGACTGATTCACATGCTGCGGTCCTGTCTCTGCTACGCAAACTGGCATGGCAGATGGATGAGAACTTTGTTGAAATTACAATGTTACTGCAGCCAACTAACCATGATGTCCTTAGCCAGCCCAATACCACAGCTGAGAACCTAGCTCAGCCTGAGCGGACCATTGCTGTGGCGAATGTCGCACCTGATATAGGAGCAATCACTGGGGACCATCAGCTAGATAGGTCCTGGCAACGTGGGACCGACTCTCCAGAGCATTCTGGATACAAAGGACTTGTGGATCTGAAGGACCAACCTGCCCGCTCTATCGGTGCCCTGGGAGATGCTGCTAACCCCTCCCTACCCGCCGCTCATCCCGAAGCTGTATCGCAAGTGGACAGGAGTGAACCTGTCTACTTTAGTAACCTGAAAACGCCATTGAAAATTAGCGCCACTCCATTTGACTTAGTGGAGGGCGTCCCTACCCTGAATACAGGCGAGACAAAGATGGCGGATGTGGCGGCTAGGAGACGGTGCGTTTGCGAGATGCCGGGGATTTTGGAGGTGTCTGCTGGCCTCTGTGGCCTCAGGAGAGGTATCGGCTAGAGAAAATGGATAGAGAAGGGACTGTTTTGTCCTGTAACTGCTCATGGTGACTGCTGGGAGACATTGGATTGTGGCTTTCGATATATGTCTGGGTCTGGCTTGATTGCGCTGCAGTTTGCTCAGCGTTGCCATTTATTACAACTTGTGTGGACTCCATTACCTCCTGCTTAGCCCGGAAGAGAGACCAATAATTGACCCCCGCATTCAAGTGGGTTATTGTAGCCCAGATCTGCCATGGGAAAGCTACCCCAAATGAAACACTACTCTTGGATTTTTAAATAACTTTATTTGGTCACCCCAGTTCAGGGAGGCTCTAACATGTGCCCCTTATACTTAAAGAGCCTGTTATCGTATAGAGAATGTTTGAGTGTTCTGTTTTCCATAAATATGTTGTATGTTTAATTCACTCTCTATATACACGTTAGATCCACATAAGAGATAGACTAAGGCATGTTTGAATTCTGGTGACTGTTATCCGTTCTTTATGTTAATGGACATTTATAGGTTTTTCTATCTTTAGCCTATCCTATCTCATTTGATTCCTCGCAATGTAAATGTCAGATATTGATTTATGCTAATTCTCTCTAAGTTAACCGTTAGCTTTATATAAAAATTTTAAGCATGAAGGTTGAAATTATTTAACATGGTTATATCTATAGATAAACCCTCCATTTTACAATATCCCCCGTGGTTAATCTCCATAAGGGTCCACCTCTCACCCCGCATCCTCCTACTATAATACCCCTAGTTTGCTAACTTTGCCTTTGCACGCAGCCATTTTAAAACATTGGTCACGCTTGAACTTTTATACACCTTACACGGTACTGCGGTATTGGTGGTACTTTGGTATTGTTTTTGGTCTCCATATAAGTTTATGTCTTAACTGTCTATTGCTAATCTATGTTTTTTTTATATAGGCTACTTTATATTACTATTAACGCTAACATAGGGTTTTGCATCTGGGCTTTCTGTAAGTTTAGCATACATTTGAGATGATTCCATGTATATCGCTCCTATGTTACTATTTGAATGTTCCATATATGTACTAGGTATGTAGGTATAAGCTAGCAGTCCTTACAAAACTCTCTGTGTAAATGTTTACTCTAGAATAGAACTTATCCAGTATACTTATATAATTTGTCATTCTCTTTAGCCGTAGTGTAAACAAGAATATGCAGCAAATAATTTATACATGTACATGCATCTTTGTAGATTTTGAAGCAGATTTAGGCTGATAAAGTCATAGATTCCCTACATACAGACACTGGGACAGTTTGCTTACGTGTTATAGGATTGCCATGCCAAGAGTCCCCTCTACTATAATATAGCCTAATTTTGTATATGGGATAAAAAGCGTTGCTGTATTGTATTAACAGGCGATTGTACAATACTTTGACGTTAGCTTCATTAACACTGTGTTGCCATATATTAATTTATATATATCTAAGATGATACTATATATTACACATAGATATAACCCTATTGCTAGTAACCAGCAAACTGGGGCTCCTAAGATAGTTAGGCTAATTCTTCAATAATAAAATCTGGAAGGTGGTGCGTGTAGCCGTAGTAGAGTAATATAGTATTTCAGTAGCTGCCGCTATTTAACTGCAACCATTCATACTCTGCATACCTAACTTAATATATTGCTACTCACAGTTACTAACTCAACAGAATGCCTAAGTAGCATGTATAATATGATTGTTCTCTCATTATTCCTGATTACCTGGCATTGATGTTATACCAGTACAATAGGCTAAATATTTGAGCAGGTACTGCGGTTTTAGGTAAAATACCTGGGCATATCCTGCCGAAATTTCAGATAGCATACGGCTCATAGTAGCTTTCCTCTACTGACAAATGACACTGCTATATACCATATCTACTAAATGACAATGGTCACAATAGGTATATGTAATTGACAATATTTTGAGTTGACGTAGATGTCTTATGATGGTTATGCTGAGTGTTGTTATCTATGCTTGCCCTATGTTTGTCTTCTATGATCTAGATGTGTTAAATGATGTTTTTATCTCCCCAATACAAAGGGGAGTACTCTCTACTTAATCCACTCATGTTCCCTGTTGGATGGTGGCACACCCCCTATGTAGAATTATTAGATTGCATAAATTGCATGCCTTGATGAGCTCCTCTCTTCCCTTTCCCGCCGGTTCATGTGGTCTGCGGGTCATATCCTTTTTCCTTTTTCCCACATCGCTTATAGCTAGCATTTTCCCAAGAGAGGAGCTCACCCAGAAGCCTTTTAGCCCTGACACACACTTTCTAGCTACCCCGCTCATACAGAACTTTACTATGGTCTTAACCAACCTATTCCCACTAGCTCCTGGCCCGTAGTTTATAAGATCTTCTGTGATGACAGTGTTAAATCATCCTACACCCTGATAATGACCCTCTACAATTTAACTTCTTTTCAATCCTTTAGGTACATTCCTAACAATAGAGGGGAAGCTTAACGACTGGGAATACCCTAATCTGCGATTTACTAGATATAATATTCCCTAGACAGTCCTGGGACCCTTCTATTAGGACATTTCTGAGCTCCCAGCATATACTTTAAACTTCGCACACTCATATAAGGCTCCACCCCCCCCCTTCCCCCCTTCTCCTATATATATATAGTGGTGCTTACCCGCTGAATATCCCCCCCCCCTGTATATTTCAGCCCAAAAGTGGCTGACGCATAAGCTTAATCTCCACAACCTGTTATCTCTAACTCTGTTACTCTACCAATTCTTTTTTTATAGTACTGTGGAGATCAATCACTCATACTATAACATAAAATGAAGTTATATTCCACCTCGCCTAAACTTATTGTCTATCTTCAGGTTATGATTTGATATGTAATTATATTGTTACAGGTATATCTTGTTTTTCTCTTTCTAATAATGTCAATGTATAGACAATGTATTATTTACTCTGATGTAATTTTGGTCTCAGGGCGAGGCTTGCTTGCTTGTTAATCTATATGTTAAACTTCAATAAAAAAATTATTTTCAAAAAAAATAATAATTATATTGTAGCTATCTTAGGCCTAGATTTAGAGTTCGGCGGTAGCCGTCAAAACCAGCGTTAGAGGCTCCTAACGCGGGTTTTTTACGCACTCCGGTATTTAGAGTTTATTTACCGCGACTCAAAATACACCTAACGCTCAACTTTCTACCGCCACCTCAGACCCAGTAGTAAACATATACCGCACAAAAAAACATCCACGAATCACAAAACAAATATTACACAAAGTACACTTACACTCATACAAACACAACACTATCTTTATTTTTCGGAATTGTTATTTTTTCTTTAAAATACAAAGGATTAAAGTTGCGAGATCTCGGGTGTTTGAAAAAAATCCACACAAATCCATTTTCCCATTGACTTACATGGACATACGGGAAAAGACCCTCATATACCTACATCTAACTAATAACATTATCACAAACATACACTCATCGATGCATACAAACAATATACACCACATTACATACACAAAATATTTATTTATTACAAAAAGAACACGATTTAGTTACTTTTTCACACAAGCTCATGACGTCACTCACTTTACGAGGAAAACCAGTCTTAGAAAAAAAAATATAGAAATCTTTGGAGCCTCCATTGACTTCTATTGGGAAGACGTGCTCGTGCACGCGAAACCCTCATTTCCCTAACGCACGCAAATAGCGTAGACGGAAAAACTCCAAATACCAGCGCTAGAAAATACATGCTTTTATGCGTTAGACACAGCTATGATAAATAGATCAAGAAATGACTATTTCCCTATGGTGGATTTATGTTTTTTAATATTAAATATTCACCACACCATAAATATTTTTAACACTTTTAGATTACATCAACTACAAATCCCCATCACTAGTAACACATTATTATTTCAATAAAATTACATTTACAATTAAAATAAAATTCAATACACATTTCTGGATTCACAAACACTACACAATGGGAAACATCTCTCATTTACCTTTATTATTGCATTTCTGTTATTCAACTCATATGCTTGCAGCAACTGCATATCTACATAGGCTTAACACATGATCACTCATGGATGCACATACATTACTTTTAACATTCACTCATACATGTGCATTCAAATGATGGGGGAAAAACACATTACATTCTCTCGAGGAATCACAAAACACAACATATGGATTTGACTGTACTTTTAACATCATGATTCCATCACCAGAAACCATTAGGAATTACCTACAACAAGAACATCATTACACCAGATTACAGATGTCACTTTATGGGAAGGAACAACAATGCCAGACCGCTATATAGAAGTCAGCATATGTGGGACACAATCACAATATATACGTACATGTACATAACACGCATCACCCATCACGCAACCACAAACCACACATTTAGATTTTATTCAGCACACAATAACAATGTAGCACAATACAACAACACAATGAGGATTTCACAACTACATAGGCAGGTTAATAATATCATGACGTCATTACAAGATTCAACCATACACATCACAGATTCACCACTGTACCGCCCCTTTAGGAACTTTAACACTCAATACTACAATACAACATATACGTAAAACACACTTTTGAACAGCATTATTATGGAGATTTCAATGGGACAATTCAGAAATATTGTCAGATCGCACATCAATTATATATATAATACTACAGATGGCAGCCGGAAGTTATTCAGTATTCGTGCAATTTTTATGGGACGCATACAATATCGTCAGATCGAAAATCACTTATATATATAATACTACAGATGACAGACGGGAAGTTCGGAATTATTATTGCGATTTTAAAGGGACGCGTACAATATTCACATCTCGGCAATCACTTATATATACAATACTACAGATGACAGCCGGAAGTTATTCAGTATTAGTGCCATTTGAAAGGTACGCATACAATATTGACAGCTCGGCAATCACTTATATATACAATACTACAGATGGCAGACGGGAATTTCGGAATTATTATTGCGATTTTAAAGGGACGCGTACAATATTCACATCTCGGCAATCACTTATATATACAATACTACAGATGACAGCCGGAAGTTATTCAGTATTAGTGCGATTTGAAAGGGACGCGTACAATATTCACATCTCGGCAATCACTTATATATACAATACTACAGATGACAGCCGGAAGTTATTCAGTATTAGTGCCATTTGAAAGGGACGCATACAATATTGACAGCTCGGCAATCACTTATATATACAATACTACAGATGGCAGACGGGAATTTCGGAATTATTATTGCGATTTTAAAGGGACGCGTACAATATTTTACAGCTCGGCAATCACTTATATATACAATACTACAGATGGCAGACGGGAAGTTCGGAATTATTATTGCGATTTTAAAGGGACGCGTACAATATTGACAGCTCGGCAATCACTTATATATACAATACTACAGATGGCAGACGGGAAGTTCTGAATTATTATTGCGATTTTAAAGGGACGCATACAATATTGACAGCTCGGCAATAACTTATATATACAATCCTACAGATGGCAGATGTTCCTTTATCATTTACAAACAATATTGCAGCAACATTGATCGATCACATTCGATGCACATTATACACAACTATGCACTTTCATTCATGTTAGCCTGGACGTGTGCTTGTTACTATAACATCGCGTTTAGGAAATATTGATTACGCATATGAACAAACATTACAAACATGCACTGTATGTGTGATATTTGACACTTTCACATTGAGAATCATTGTTTGAAACTAACATTTCAGCAAACAACAAATAAACGCCCACTGTGAAAGCATTCGCGCCGCTCACATACAAACAGGTGAATACAATCAGCAATCATTACAAACTCACTACCATTGGACTAATTGTACTATAAATCCCCCAAACAACATGGCCAATGCATCACTTGTGATCCACATCAGATCAAGTGCTTACCTTGTTACGCTGTTTTGAAAGATGGATGACGATGACATGGTAGACGCTGCTGGTGGTGCTATTGGCGAACTAGCTGTTGGTCGAATCAGGCAGCCTCGGCGGCTCAGACCGAGACGAAGGGGTCGTCTGGTTCGAGGTCCTCGTGTCTACAGGGTGAGACCCACCTTGGAAAACATGAGTGACTTTGAGGTTTTTGATAAGTATCGGCTCGATCGTGAACAGCTCATTGGCCTTTACGAGCTTCTTAAACCTCATTTGGAGCCACGTATACAAATAAGGACTGCTGTTCCCCCCATGAGTAAGATGCTAAGCTGTCTATACGTCCTGGCCTCCGGGAGTTTTCAATCAGGAGAACTGTACATGCATGGCCTGGCTCAAGGTACATTCTCTGTGGTGTTTGATAACTTTCTGAACGCCATGGTACGTATCAGTAAGCAATACATAGGATTCCCACAGAATGATGGTGATTGGAGGCGCCTGAAGCGGGAATTCTTTGATATTGCTCAATTGCCCAATGTCTTGGGAGCCATTGATTGTACCCACATTGCGCTGCGTGCTCCAATTGATGACTTGCCCTTCAGAAATCGCAAACATTTTCATAGCCTCAACGTGCAGTATGTTTGTGACGCACGGATGAGGATTATGCATGTGTATGCGAATTTTGGAGGTGCTTGTCATGATGCCCGCATCCTCTCTCTGTCGTCCCTGTGGAGACAGTTTGAGGAAAGACAAATGCCCCCTGGTTATCTCGTTGGTGAGTATTTGTGCACAACATGGTTAATTATTTTGACAATTGCCCCTGTATTTTTTAACTGTTAGCGTCATGTTCAGCTATAGGATTAAATTTAACCATTTGTTATTTACCGACGCTAATGTCTATTTTTATTGAAATGCAGATATGTAGCATGTCTTACCTTAAGTGTTCAGATAGAGAATGCAATGTAAACATGTAGTTAGCATTTTACACAAGGTTTGTTTTAGGAGAAATACGCATATGTAGCATGTCTTAGATGAAATGGCAAGATATTATCTCATGCAATTTAACCCTGTCATTGTCTTTTTCTGCTAATGTCTATTTTTATTGAAATGCAGATATGTAGCATGTCTTACCTTAAGTGTTCATATAGAGAATGCAATGTAAACATGTAGTTAGCATTTTACACAAGGTTTGGTTTAGGAGAAATACGCATATGTAGCATGTCTTAGATGAAATGGCAACATATTATCTCATGCAATTTAACCCTGTCATTGTATTTTTCTGCTAATGTCTATTTTTATTGAAAAACAGATATGTAGCATGTCTTACCTTAAGTGTTCATATAGAGAATGCAATGTAAACATGTAGTTAGCATTTTACACAAGGTTTGGTTTAGGAGAAATACGCATATGTAGCATGTCTTAGATGAAATGGCAACATATTATCTCATGCAATTTAACCCTGTCATTGTATTTTTCTGCTAATGTCTATTTTTATTGAAAAACAGATATGTAGCATGTCTTACCTTAAGTGTTCATATAGAGAATGCAATGTAAACATGTAGTTAGCATTTTACACAAGGTTTGGTTTAGGAGAAATACGCATATGTAGCATGTCTTATATGAAATGGCAAGATATTATCTCATTCAATTTAACCCTGTCATTGTCTATTTCTGCTAATGTCTAGTTTTATTGAAATGCAGATATGTAGCATGTCTTACCTTAAGTGTTCATATAGAGAATGCAATGTAAACATGTAGTTAGCATTTTACACAAGGTTTGGTTTAGGAGAAATACGCATATGTAGCATGTCTTCGATGAAATGGCTAGATACAGATTTAGATATAATTTTTTTTTTTTTTTTTATGTTTCTGACAACTTTTAATATGGATTATGGTTTTTAAAAAATATATTTATACAACAATATACTAGTTTAAGTATTCTGTTTGAATTATGTTCTGTTCTAAATTTATAGGTGATTCTGGGTACATGAGCCGGCCTTGGCTCATTACCCCCTTGCGTAGCCCAACTGATGTGTCTGAGGAGCGCTACAATAGGGCTCATAAGAGAACCAGGGCGGTGGTTGAAAGGATGTTCGGGCTCCTGAAGATGAGATTCAGGTGCCTGGACCGTTCTGGAGGAGCACTCCAGTACAACCCAAAGAAGGTGGCTAAGATCGTTGTAGCCTGTAGCGTCCTGCATAATATTGCACAGCGGGCTGGGATGCTGCAGGCCGTCCCGGTGGACAGAGACCTCCTCAGAGATGAGGAGGATGATCCTGTTCTAGAGGGGGAATTCCAGGACGAGGGACTTGATGTCAGAGCAGACGTCATCAACCGCCACTTTAGACGGTAAATAATAGAAGTTACACTGGAGTATTTTCAATAGATGTGAACTCTAGGGAAATGACAAGTAGAGAATTGTGCAAACATGTTAGTATTGATAAAATGTTATAATAATATTTATTTCTCATAATATAGGTGATGCTCTGGGCATTGGGTCCTATAGCGAGTCTTTGCCACCTTGTTTTTATAGAGGACATCAGATGGTAAGTAGAAATGTATGGACTGTTGCTGGCATGATTTGTACACAAATACATAATATGGCATACATTTTTAAAAATATAACTTTGTTTACACATTACTTATGTACATAATCAGAAAGGGATACTCTAGAATGACTATGGTTCAATGTCACACAGAGGTTTGTTCTGCTCAATATGACTCATCTTCACACTTGATAGAAAATAACACAGGTTCATACACAGGCTTAGTAAGCTAGTGATAGATATTTATTATGAAATGGGGGGTGGGAGAGGGGTACAGAACTGATTCACACACTTGTATGAAATCTTTATATATAATTTCTTACATTAGGGAGATGACTTAATATAAAGACTGAAAGGGAACAATTTGAAGCCTGACAGTGAAGATTTCCAAGACTGACAGTGGGGAAAAAGCCAAGATTGAAATTGAAGTATACCAATGGGATCATGTCTGGCATATTTAAATTCTGCTGACCTTGAAAACCATACAAAGACATGTTCACATGGTAAGTGCAAACTATTTGATAGAATAAGGCTGTGGAGACATCCTATTGGAGACACTTAGATGATTTTCTATTTTGTAGATGGTATTTCCCAGTCCTCTATTTAATGAACTGATGAATAAGACACCTATTGAAGATCAACTGTTTACCCCTGAATTGACATTCAAAGACCATGCATTGTCCAGGTTGGTGTACCAATGCATGCTAGTGAAGACTGTAGAATATTAGTAGCTTACATACATTAGTCATATTTAGTTCTTAATTAGATATTTAGGGATCACAATCAGAAAAAGGAATACATATTATAGTTGATATAGAGGTATTTGAATGGACATGAAATATTACATTTATGTTCAGCATACATATATTGTTTACATGTGATATACATTATTATGTATAAATTTAATTTTTGAAATTTAAATATTATTTTTAATCAACAATATAATGGTGTATGTATTTCATTAATTTAAAATGAATGTAATGATTATCTTTAAAAAATGTTGATCAAAGTTAGAGCATAGACACCATATGATTTTAAATGTATTTTATGAATATTTTACAACGTGTGTATTAACTTTGTTCCATTTTTATTATTTGTCATTTCAGATTGGCATCTGATGACTTCATGGAATATTTATTTATTTTCTATTAAATATATATTTTTTTTTTAGCAGATTCTAATATATATCAATATAATCTGTAAATAAATAAAACTTGGACTCCCATGACTGGTAGTTGGCTATTTGACAAGCACATGCATAAGAGAAAATAATGCATTAATAGTAGAAAATAAAATTCTTCAGAGAATATTAAAAGATATATTTTAACATTAATTGGGGAGTCATATTCTTCAATGCTTTTATATTGAAAAAGTATATATTAAAAATATTTAGGATATGTATTAATATTATGATTGTTTTAACATTTAATAAGGTGAAGTGGTTCAATTACATGAAAGTGACAGTGTTGTTGAATGTAAAAAGAATTGTATAAGATCATGTATCTTCCTTAGGTATCTCAAAACATTATTAGAAAATATTTTACAATTATTACATTTATAAATGGTAGGTCATTTAACTTTATAATTTTTAATAATTAGTTATTGGATGCCAGGTTAATCTATGTAATTTTCTAGTGGAGTCATTTAACTATACTTAGTAATATTATGTATTTATTACAATCTTACCTCTTGGGTTAGACATCAAATATCTATATAGAATGTAATTTCCCCTTTAGTTTATTTTGTCAATGTTAAATAAAAATACAATATGTTTGGGTCCTTAAAGGGGTCATTCAAAATGTATATTTTGTATACATTGTTACAAATATCATACAAGAATTTAAACATATTTAGAATGTACTATAGAATTACATTCAGTCTTTAAATATACTTGTTAAAATAAAAATAAATGCACATATCTTAGTGAATGATATAAGGCATCTATATGCAAACAACAATCAGCATCAAAATAGCCTATGTAGAGATGTATTTAATCCACGAATATATATAATTACAATATAATGATTGAATAACAAAACATATTAAGTTGGTCAAATATAAGATTATGATACAAAATGCATACATAACATATAGCTTAATGTCCCTCTACGCTGAAGGCTAAAAAATACCTCATTTAATAAATATATTTCAGTCAGTGTGTAAAACAATCTAGAAGTTAATCTAAATTTTCTTTACTCATATGTTAGACTCATTTAGCAAAAGGAAGGTGCCTAGGTTTATGATATATTAAGCATTATTGTGAAATGTTTATTTAAAGGGACATGAACTCAAAATATACTTAAAGGTAGCCATTTAAAAAAAACAATGATTTATACATTCTGAATGAGTATTCTATTTTAATCAACTTTAAAACTTGTCTCATATTATGAATGCTCATTGTGATGTTGCTATCATTACTTTAGAAATAAGGCAGTAAATAGCTAATTTATTTGCTTCAGTACTCTGGACAGAACTTGATTGTTTGGAATAATTGATGCAACAATCGTCAAGGACAACCCAGGTTTTTATTAAACAATTGTCCGTAATATAAAATATCATTATTGATTTTCAAAGAAACATAACAAGATAACTTAACATTTGATAATCGTATTAAATAATAAAGTTGATTAACATTTAATGCTCAATCACCAATGGTAAATTTGTTTGGACAGTGTCCCTTTAAGAGCTTGAAATAGTGTATTTACTTCTCTTCCTATCTTGACATACTTTGCTTGAAAAGCATATCGAGATAGGCTCAGTAGATGAAGATTGGTGGATGCACAGAGATGCCTTATGTGATTGGCTCAACCATGTGCATTTAAATTTCTTATGTTGAGGATATATAAATACTAAGAGAAAATGATTTACATTTTAAAGTCTAAACAATCTTCTATCTCTACAGATCATTTGATACAATTGTTTGTAATGTCTCTTTAAAACTAAAGACGCCATTGCACAATAACATATATGAGCACTTCAGAGAAATACAAGCTCGAGGTTTATTTGCGAATAACAAAGCTGTAGTTTAACATTTATAAACAGATTATCAAAGTTACTGACATTCTTCCCGGAATTTTAACATTAATAAATATTGCGTGGGAAACGCATCTTCAAACACCAGATTAGCATATTTAAACATTAGTGTAATGTCACGCAATAGCACACAATCAATGTGCATTATAAATACATTTAATAGAGCAATGTCAATACTTCACAATCAATTTATTTAAAGAACAATAAAGACATACAATATTAAATGTGTATTTGTATTAAAGAAACAGACCGTTATTAAACCGAGAAATGTCTACAACATTAATAATGTGACAGGATGAGATTTTAAAGAGTATTTAATCATTAATATTTCACGGATCACGGATATTAAATCTGCGTCACACATATCCGCATGACAGGCCCATGAGTTACAAATAAGTCTACATGAAAAATGAAGTTACAGCACCACCAAGCGGTATGTGTAAGGAAGTTACTAAGATATGAAACATTAAGGAACGGCCAATCAGAGTTCATCACACAAACACAACTTGAGTCAGGATGGTCTCACAGACATTATAACAATATTTCAAACTTTTATCCAATCAGATGTACAGATAAATTGTCCCATGGTGCATCTCATGTTTACTTCACCATATAAAAGTCCATTACACGTTGCCATCTTTGTCAGTTCTCTAATGCCTGCAGGCAGTCTTATATATTAATATTATTATAATATATTTAGTAGCCAACCGAGCAGGCATGTCAGTTCCCAGGTTCACCAAGGAGGAGAGCGCTGCACTGGTCCACGCCGTCAAGGACTTTTATCCCCAGCTGTTTGGGAACAAGAGGAGCTCGACAGATGCGCCTGTTAAGAAGGCCCTCTGGGAGTCTATCACCAATGCGGTTAGATTGGTGTGTGACGTCCAGAGGACCCAGGATCAGATCATGAGGAGATTCGGAGATATGAGGTTGCGTTTATCGAAAAAAGTCAACCTCATAAGGGACTGGGTACAAGCCCGTAAAAGAGGGGGCCAAAGAAAGGCCCCGCGGAAACTGTACCTACTCCCTTATGAGGTGACTTTATGCGAGCTCCTCAATCTCCGGGTCCCCAAAAGATTTAGATCCTCGCCATCCTCGGCCTCCTCTTCTTCCCTCCCAGCTGCGGGATCTGAAAGTCCTGACGCGGGGGACAGGGCAGATGCTTCTCCGTCCGGTGGCCTGGGAGGACCCGATAGAGAATCTGAACCAGGTAATTATCCAACTTCATATAATATTTATAATGTTAAAAATCCAAAATGTGTATTTAGTCAGATACTAAACCTATACAGATCTCACAACATACACTACATATGATGTTTAGATATCTGATTTTACATTAGTGATACATGAAATTGGAATGATGTTTATTGCGCTCTACAGAATATGCGTCACAGAGCGGAAATCTAATTTCGCATCCACGTTAACATGGGTTTGCGGAAAGTGGCATTGCTTTATACATGTTGGTCAAATGACGGATGCGTAATTCCGCTTGGAATCATTGCGCAATGATCGCGAAAATGGCATTTCTCATCCACGTTAACATGGGTTTGCGGAAAGTGGCATTGCTTTATACATGTTGTTAAAAATTAAATGGAAAATCTTAGATTAGTGAAGAATACAGTATTCTTATTTTAAATATTATATCTAATAAAAAACGAATAATACTAATAAATTATAACATATGGCCATCAATTGATGATTATGTAATAACAAGCATATATTCTTAAAGATACAGTAAACAACACAACTGATTGAAAATAAGAGTCCCGGATATATTTATCATTCATTTAATTTCGGAAACTATTAACTCATGGGACTACCAAAGGATTAATATTTTTCTATTGATTTGTTATTAATGTAAATATTTTAAACATGGCATGATTAGTATTAATGATATGCAATCCTCATTTAATATATTACAGATATGGATGTGGCTGCTGGATCCTCAAGCCAGGGCTTGTCACAGTATGGTATGTCTCATTTTAATTGACATTTGTCTTAGAAACATGGAATGAACATTACATACTAAATACACATTGTTCTATATTTATATGTAATGTCTATTTAATAGATGAAAATTATATAATTATTCGGATATACTTAAATAACATATTTGATTTTAATTGCATGCTCAATACCATTCATTACATCAACATATGGAGTAGATAATTCATTAACAAACAACAACATTGTGGAATCTATTTAATTTTAGATTAAAGGGATACTGAACTACAATTATTAATATTGTCTTTCACATACAGTATGCAATATTAATAAACATAAAATATAATACTATCATCATATGTGACATATTCTATTGCTAAATGTATTTTAAAATAAATAAAGTACGTTTATGTGCATCTAAATATTTGTTGACCAACCTGGGTTTATATTGATGATTGGTGGATACCTTCAACAAACAATATTTATTGAATCCAATATTCCTTATCTGCCTTTAAGATTAATATCGAACAACATTCGAATTATAATAGGAGTCAATGTTAAATCATTTTTTACAGTTTGAACATAGAAATCAATTATTTAAATTAATCATGTCAGTGTCCCTTTAAGACAAAATAGATTCATTCATCATTACATTATTTTTATTAAAAACTATTGATATATAAATCTAATTATCTGTTGGAGTTACTTTATATATATCTGCATACTCTAACAGCACCATGATTACATATTTGTAATAATAAAGTTTGTTATGTATTGTGATAAATATGTGTTGTGTCCTAAACAAGATTACTGTACATTGAAAAAATGGCTCGATGTGACACATGTTTGTTTAGATTTGTCAACAGATGCTCCTCAATATGTGGTTTGTGTGTATTCTTGTAACTTCTTAAGGACATATGACGGAATTATTCCGTCATAAAACAATTGAGCTAAGTGAAAGCTGTGTCCTTAAAGGGTTAAGAACATTGATCATTGGGTATATTTAGATATGCAATAGCAGCATCTGAGATGAATTTGATGTCTAATGTAGTCTGACATTAAACATATGTTGAATACAGATATGTTTACAGAATCCCCTTGATTCAATCAAGCATTTTCTGGTGTAATGACTGCTCTATTCTTCACATTTTAAAGTTGATTAATGTTAAAATTCTAGACAGATGTGATTTAGTGATATCCAAAATGTGTTTAATAATATATATCTATATCATTCATAGAGAGAGTTGGTGTGGGGAGCCCACAGGAATCCAGCAGTGACATAGAGCCGCCTTTGCGGTCTCCTGGTAAGTCCATTGACTCATTTATATGTAATTGAAGGTGTATTGCTAATCAATATTATGATCATGATTCCGATGAAGCATAACATTATAAAAAATCATAGAATTTATCTTCTGATTATATATTTATTTTTTATATTGAGCGATTAATAATTTCTACTTTATTATTCTACACATTTGTTATTCATAAGATGTCTAACATATGTTTTTTTAAATTTTTTTTTTTAACAACAGTCATCAAGTGATACACACATGAGAAATCTTAAATGTTCTATGTACTATGCTTTTATGAATTTAACATTAAGACAAACAATACATTAATATTCTGATTTATTGACAATAACAAATCTATTGTCATTGGTATGCTCCATCAAAATGATGTAAATCATAACTTTGTGTGTGTATATCTTTAATGCAACATTGATGTGCGTATTTGAGCAACAGTAACATATGTTATAATATCTGATCTTAAGGTGTACACAACATGTTATGTTTTACAGAGATTGATGTCACATGTGGGATGGAGGAGGAAGAGGCTGCCTTGGAGTCTGATGGTATGTGAAATATATCTATCATGTTTCCAACATGTTTCTTTTTTTGAAATCATTTTATTGAAGACATTCAAAGTCTACAGCTTTTTCCCTTTAAAAAGGAATATTATTTGTCTGTTCAAATACACTACTGCCCCCTTTCTATATCAGGCAGCATGAAAATCTGCTTGTATATATTTTTTTAAGAATATATAATTCATGCCATCATTATGTCACATGCATATTCCATGCCAAAACACAATAATAAGTTTCACATTGTACAGACAGTCATTGAGATTCATCTGAGTGCCTATATAGATACCATATCCTCATTTCAGAATAGTTTACAGATTCAAACACACTTCGAGGTATATTGAAAACATAATCAATTTTAAATGCGTTGATTTGATGTCAGGATGTATGAGATGTTAATATATTTATTTTACATTTTCAGATGGATCCACCACTTCTGGTCATCTGGATTCCGCCCCTGCCCAGTCACAGACCCCTCCCCGTGCACACACCCCTGACCATGGCCACACCTCTGCACACACCCAGAGCCCTTCCCATCACCAAACCCATGACCATGCCCCGACCACTGCCAGCCCTTCCCATATTTCATATCCTGTCCCTCCCAAAAAAGGCCCATACACCCCCCTTCGCCGCTCTCCCCGTATTCTGGCCCGTACAGCTGCCCAGACCCAAACTCCCCACTCCCCAGCTGTACGGCCTACCCTGGATCAGCAGCTCACCACTCCCCAAGCCATTCCCATCCCTCCCCGAGCCAATCCCATCCCTCCCCCCTGTTTAAACCTTCATTGTCCTGGGTGTCAGATTGTCCTTCCCAGGCACAGCTGTAAGTATCATTCTAAATACACTTTATAAGATACTTAAAGGTACAGTGAAGTTAAATTGGTTAAATTGTGATTCAAATCCAGCATGCAATGTTAAGCCAATGTATAATAGAATACTCTTATGAATTATTCGTCATTCTCTTGATATATTAATTGAAAACAACTTATTCCTATAATTAGTTTAAACAATAAAATAAATGTGGCCATCATTTCTTTATTGTTGGATGAATGTATCCATCAACCAGCATGCAAAAACAAGGTTCATCAACAAATATTGGCTTCCATAAAAACCAACATTCTTGCATTCAAAATATAGCTTGACAATTAAAACATATAATGAATATGTGTAATTTCTAAAGATTTGTCATGTCATGCTCTATCTGAATCAGTCCATTAAATATTTAGGTTCAGTGTCCCTTTAATTGGATATCACTACATATACCAAACACCACTACTTGGATACAAAATATTATGTCCAAATGTGGATACATTATCTCTTGTCTAACCCAGTGGGAATGTAATTTCTTCTGGTTGCTATGTTTACACAGCTTGTCCTCAATGCCAAAATGTTTAAGGATATGTGTGCCTACCACAGTCTAAATTGAATTTTTAAATTGCTAATGTAAGTACAATGTAAATCCTTTAACAAGATTTGATACACTCAAGCTGTATAAGTGGATCATCTAAAACCAATTAAAGGGTTCAACATGTTTGAGTAACATGAGCCTTTAATGATTTCTGTCTGTCTGAATAACCTAATTCATGTGTAAAGAATATATGAAAAATAATTGATGTAAATAATTATTTGTCTTTATGATGACAATGTATGTATTAAAATCTTTTATTCTGTTGTGTAATTATCCTTAATATTAATTTTTATTTTATTTTAGGCTGTGACTCAGCATGGCTCATGCTAGAAGGGATAGCAAGAGTAGAGCAGGCCGTGTTGAGGAACGCAGCTGTCCTGAGAGGGATGAACGACACCATGCAGGCCCAGCTCCGGGTTCAGGACTTGACTCTGCGTGAAATTATGCAATTACGTTCAAGGCCTGAATCTGGAGCTGGACATGCACAGGACAATGAAGAGGATGACCAGTAAGTGGAGGATCTGGATATGCTCCATGGTGGCAGATAATAATCCTCTGTCCACATGTTGAATTTGTATTTATATTGTTGCCATTTGGCCTTTTTATCAGTTTTTTGTTGTGCCTGTTGCACTCTTTTACCTTGTCATGTGTCTCCAATGAGGCTATGCTGGCCCTTGGCAACTCTCTTCATGGACTGTGATGCACTGTGTTACCTTGCCATGTGTCTCCAATGGGGCTATGCTGGCCCTTGGCAACTCTCTTCATGGACTGTGATGCACTGTGTTACCTTGCCATGTGTCTCCAATGGGGCTATGCTGGCCCTTGGCAACTCTCTTCATGGACTGTGATGCACTGTGTTACCTTGCCATGTGTCTCCAATGGGGCTATGCTGGCCCTTGGCAACTCTCTTCATGGACTGTGATGCACTGTGTTACCTTGTCATGTGTCTCCAATGGGGCTATGCTGGCCCTTGGCAACTCTCTTCATGGACTGTGATGCACTGTGTTACCTTGTCATGTGTCTCCAATGAGGCTATGCTGGCCCTTGGCAACTCTCTTCATGGACTGTGATGCACTGTGTTACCTTGCCATGTGTCTCCAATGGGGCTATGCTGGCCCTTGGCAACTCTCTTCATGGACTGTGATGCACTGTGTTACCTTGCCATGTGTCTCCAATGGGGCTATGCTGGCCCTTGGCAACTCTCTTCATGGACTGTGATGCACTGTGTTACCTTGTCATGTGTCTCCAATGGGGCTATGCTGGCCCTTGGCAACTCTCTTCATGGACTGTGATGCACTGTGTTACCTTGTCATATGGCTCATATATTCCTTATTTTTACAAGATTATTTATAAACGTTGTGTATGTTTTCTTACATACTAATAAAATAAATTTTATTTCACAAATCTTTGTCCTCATTCTTCCTGTTATTTTTTGCAAGCTCTAGTTTATGTTGTTTATCCTTAAAGGGACCTAACAAATCTATTTGTTATAATGAAATCATATATGTAAGACAATAGTAAATGACTTTAAGATTAACATCTCCAATGTAATCTTATTATTTGTGTTTATATTATTTTCTCTTAGCTCTATCATTGCCTGATTATGATTAGCAGAGTAATTTCTTTATATATGTATATATATTTTTGTATTTGTGTATATATGTATATTTAAATGTTCATATCCATGTGTGTATTTATAAACTCTGCATGAATTGATGCACCTTTACCAAATGATCTGAGTATTGATACAATGATATAATCCCTGTAAAGTGTTCATTTTATTTAAATAGTATTGACTATGTGTATGCTCTTTTTAAAAACAAAATAATGTCCCTTTAAGTGATGTTGATCACTATTGTAAATGAATGTATTTCCATTTGTAAAGCGTTTTTGTCCTTTTTACAAGAACAAGGACATATAGTTTTATTAATAAACAATCTTATTGTAATGTTGACAGCACCTGTATTTCATTTTCAAATCTATATTATTGTCAAAGTGTAACCAAATCAATCTCTGTGTGTAATACAAATAATGTAGATGATGAATATTAGTTAACTAATATGTTAACAAAATACATCTCCTCCCATATATGGCTATAGGTAGGCTGACCATAATTAAACTTGAATAAATGACACGTTTAATCAATACATGTATAACTATTGTTATTCAACAACAATCCAACGATATCTTAAAACATCAATGGCATATGTATTTCTCATGTGTATCTTTTAAATGTTAAAGATATACACCATAGCTATAGTTCAAGGGACAGTCAAGTCCGAAAAGATGATTCATAATTTGGTGACATTCCTAGATAGCAATCTACACACATACTAGTTCCTAAAATATAAATACGTTTCTTAATGATATGCCAAGATGTCACTGAGTCCTTGTATTGTCTGCGGTTTTTCAGCGATCTCGGATGCGCCATGTTGCTTAAGACGTCACCTGCCAGGCTGTCCAATGATTCCTTGTATTGACTGACGTTCTTACGTGATCAGGAATATGCCTTTTATTGGATTGCGTTTTGACGCGATCAAGGATGCGCCTTTTTTTTTTGGGCGTTCTTACGTGATCAATAATGTGCCTTTCATTGGATGGCGTTCTTACGTGATCAAGGAAGCGCCATGTTAAGACGGCACATGTAAAGTTAAAAAAACGTGTGATTGGATTGCGTAGTCCCGCAATATTTGTGCACGTTAAAAACGTTTGTGACTGCATGCAATTTTAAAAAGCTTGCGAATATGTATTATTTGCATCATGTTACATTGTTGACCCGTAGCTGATAAAGACCAACACATTCTCTTTTGCTGGATGTCTGGTTGAATCAACGAACGAAAGCAAAATGTTTTCATGCATAGGATATTTCTAGGCAAGTGCAAATCTCTACAGTCCATGTTTAATATGTTTGTCAACAATGTTCCTTTTTCTTAAAAATTAATGTTGTGTTTAATGTTGAACATATCTAATTAATAAATATGCGCTATTGTGTTTGAATAAAGTAATCAATATGCATTTATCATATGCTAAATATATGATGCCGACTTCTTCTAAATGTAATTTCGTTGTATATTTTATGAAAGGTTCATTAGACACTCACATTATAAATAAAAATATTTGATTTTGTCTCTAGTTAGATAGTCCATTGTTTAACCAATAGGTTTATTTTGTCTTGTGTTGTAAGAAAATGTAAGTAATTTTCTTACTCCTCGCAAAGCCAATGAGTTTCATGTGAGTACCATCTCCAGCTTTGTCCAGTTTGTGTAAAGGTTCTTTTCATATGTTAATGATGGGGTATTGTGTTTTACGGTTGTAATGGTGGTTCATCTATATTTAAAATATAGCTAACCCTATTTTATTTGCAAGTGTTTGAAGCTTTTTAATATTGCTATCAGTATATGTTAATCTTGTTGTTTGTAGTAGTGTCTATTACATACAGTTATGTAAAAAATATAGGATACTGTCCCTTGAATGCAAATGTTGTTTTTTTTGTATCATGTATGAGATCCACATAGTTTAATCTTCAAATATATTTTTGTTAGCATATTTCACCCCCCCACTCCTAAAAGGACTTTAAACCATATTCATTGTTAAAATATAAATAGTTACAATAAAATATTAACACAATAATGTCTCTTAAAGAAAATAGACTTTATTTAACACGTCAATATAAATGTGATTTTCAAATATTTTTTTTGACAAAGTACATGTAGATATAGCAACAAGCTTAAAATGTGTTAGCATATGTAATGTTGTTAAAGGGACAGTTTCGAAAAAAAATATTTTTACATTATTCGAAAAGTCAATTCTGTAATAACAAGGATATCAAATGTTTCTCAACAATTGAACATTTGCTATCTAAATTTGCTATCTAAACCTATGAGGTTGGTGTGCTCATTTCTTAAATCTTGAAGAGTGCTTGTAATCATTATACAATTTGAGCACTAGAGGGCATTTGGATAGCATTTGTATATGTAAAATCTTGTGCTCATACAGCATATTATTGACCATGTATTGATCATTGATATCTAAAATGTTGTTATGTCAGAACAACAAATAAGTGGTCATTTTTCATAGTCATAGATACAAGGGTAAGCACATAAGTCACACATGTATTTCTCCATGTTTTGTTGTTTCAAACTTTATAATGCGTAATACAGTGTTTTCTTTGTAATCAATAATTTTCTGACTGTCCCTTTAAGCTGTGTTATTGGCATTCAAACAGTAATATGCCATCATGGATAATTGTTATGGTAATTTAGTTAGCGATTCGGGAAACAGTTTGGACATCACATCACAGAAACCAATCAATATCATGAACAAGGATAGGTATGTGATGATGTGGTTTTCACACACTTATAACCCACACTCTGCAAAGAATCTTCCTCCATGGACCCGGTCCCATAGAAGTCGATTATATACAGAGTGTGGTCCACAAGTGTATGAAAACCACATCATCACATACCTATCCATTACACAAAAAACAAAATTTAAGATGGAAAAAAAAACTTACTTCCTCTTCCTTCCCCTCTTCCCACGGGGCTGAGGCTCTGGGAGAGGCAACTGCCGACTCCGAAGAGTCCTCCTTGGAGCTGTTGTGGGAGGAGTGGAAGGAAGAGTACTGGGACGACCAAGGTGAGGAGTAGATGGCTGAGGAGGAGGAGGAGAAGATGGCTGAGGAGGAGGAGGAGAAGATGGCTGAGGAGGAGGAGGAGTAGATGGCTGAGGAGGAGGATGAGATGGGCCGGCAGGAGGAGATGGCCCAGCAGCAAGAGGCCCAGCAACAAGAGGCCCAGCAACAGGAGGTAGACCAGCATGCGCCTCCCGGAAAAATGTGAACATTTCCTGATGAAGATTGAACATTCTTGTTTGTCCTTCTTGTATTGTATTCAGTATACTGATTATTTCGTTTTGGCCTTGAATTATTTGATTCTGCCCATCAAGTATTCTGCGTCGTCCTTCTATGTTTTCTATCCGGGAGGTACGCATCTGGTCTATGTACTCCAGTAGAACCCGCACCTCCGCTATTTCTTCTTGTTGTGCCTGTTGAACCCGTGCACGGCGGGGTGCCCGTGCACGGCGGAGTGCGGGTCTTTGAGGGACCTCGGGTTCCGCGGCTTCAGCGGCATCCTCCTGTGCTTCCGGGGCCTCTTGATCATCTCCCGTGCGCTGTTCGTCACGGGGGGCCTCTTCCCTCCGAAGTGGGAATTCCTCACCACCACTCTCATCCCGGGGAGATGCAGGAGGCTGTGCTGCCTCGTCCCCAGACTCTGTATATTAAAAAAAAAATAAAAAAAGAAATGTATATATTAGCATATTTGCAAATAAAGGTTTAAATGACTTAGCTTACGATACAATTACAAATGCAGAATCATTAATTCACTTTGAAATCTAACAAACAATCAATACGATTTCCGCTTTTTCTAAACAGTGTTTGTGATATCTGGTCAATGTGAATGTTTTTGCGTTTGTTTTCAGTCTGTTTAAATGCACACCTAACCTATAGCCTAGATACTGATGTAACCGCTAAGTAATAGAATGCGTGTAAACAGCGTAATAGCATTAATCTGATCCTTAACACATGAAACCCAATGTTTTATCTTTCATGATTTATAAGCATACATTTAGTATCAACTTTCGAATGTACTTTTGTTATCTAATTAGCTTCATTCTCTGGATATTCTTTGCTGAAAAGCATATCTAAATATGTTTATAAGATTCTGATTGTTAGCTGAATATAGCTGCCTCCTGTGATTGTTTCACCGTGTGCATGGCTATTTCTTCATTAAAATATATCTCAAGAATGAATCAAATTAGGTAATATAAGTACATTTGAATGTTTTGTCAAATTGTATTCGCTACCTCAATCATGAAAGTAAATGTTTGCGTATAGTGTCCATTGAAATACATTCGTATGTGAAATTATTGTTAAATGAGCTTACCGTCAGATGAGAGTGGCAGGTTCCCGGTATCGATTCCTCCGATACCGACTACTTCCACCTCGGAGATGCTGGGCCGCAACATTTCCTCCCATCTGCAGTACTCCATTTCAAGGGCAGGGCCGCCACCGGTCCCTGCGGCATGTCGGGCCTCCAGGCTTAACTTTTTTTTAAGTTCAAGTTTACAGTCCCGGTACCGATGTTTGATGGAATCCATATCCCTGTTCCGGCAACCCACTGCATTGACTGCATTCCGAATCTCGTTCCAGAGCCTCCTCCTGTCAGTCGGGGTAGTCTTCTGGTGCTGCAGCATCCTATACCTGGCCATATAGGCCTCTACGAGGGCCTCCTTCTCCTCCATCGTAAACCTCGCCTCCCTAGTCGCCTTGGCCTTCCCCTGTGACGATGCCCTCTGTTTCCCGGACTGTGAAGCCCTACTCTGACCGCCACTGGGCCCAGCCACTTGGTCATCTTGAACCAAGTGGCTGGGTCCACCCACCGCTTCCACCCCCGCTTCCTGCCCCCCTTCCTGCCCTGTTCCTCTCCCCCTCCCTCTACTCCCCCCTCTACCTGTCCCCTGCCTGGCCTCCATCTCCTCCCTAAACTAAACCCCAAATAATCAAAAAAAATTGAGTGTGATGAAATGAAAGGGGGTCAAAATAAAGAACTAAAAAGACAAAAAAGGTGCTTAAAGTGTGAGGGATGTAAAAAAAAACAAAGAGGGTAAGGAGTATTTAAATAAACGAAAAGAATAAGACTAAAAGGAGGATATGTAAACTAAATGTAACTAGGGGATGGGTATGGGATGGGTATGGGGTATGGGATAACAGTAAATGGGATGAAAGGGAATGGGACTACAAGGAATGGGGTATGGAGTGTAGTATGAGGGGGTAGGGGGTATGGAGTGTATGTAGTGTTATTGATAAGTGTATGTATGTATTGAATGTGTTTGCGTGTAAATGTGTTAAGTGTACAGATAAATCACTCGCTCGCTAACTAACACTACTTCTAATTCTCAATAACAAACACTCCCACTAACGCTCACTAACTACCACTAACTGACGCTCACACTAACAACTATCACTAATAACTCCCACTAACTCACTCACGCTCCCACTAACAGACTCTCTCCCACTCCCGCTACCTCCCACTAACTCACTCACTCTCTCACGCTAACACTACCAACTGACTATCTCACGCTAACACTACCAACTGACTCTCTCACGCTAACACTACCAACTGACTCTCTCACACTAACACTAACTCACTCTCAAATAATCGCAAAATCTCTATTCTTAACTCTCCAAAGACCCACCAGCAACACAGTCAAAGAAGCCCTGCTTGTGTGGTGCTTATATACCCTGTGTAAATGTTTAATGATGTCCCAATTTCCATTGTAATTAGTGTTCAGGTGTGCTTTATTAGCAATTAATATTATTGCAATGTGTATTAGGTGTGTTAATTTGCGCATGCTCATTTTGAGTTGGTATTTGTGGAATGTGTAGAATGCGATGATGTCATAGTGGTCGTTTTCTCTAACATTGTCCAATAGTATTCTTTTTAAATGTGAATTTGCGATGGTGTGTTCTTCGTGAAGTGTTGTATATGTATGTTTTTCATAATATATAATGATATTGAATGCGATTTTTTTTTTTGTGTATGTATATATTTTTTAATCCTTGTTGTTATTGTGCGATTTTCCGCATCTTAAAGTATATGCGTATTCCCCGTATAAATAGTATTAAAACTTCCCCCGCTTGTGAATGTGTAATGCTTGTGTGCTTTGTTGATTGATTGATGTTGTGACATTTGCGGCGTGTTATTGTTGTGCATGATGTGGTATGCGTCATATGACCGAGCTGTGCGTATTTCTCGCGAGATCGAGTGTTAGGTGAAAAAAGCTATTTTTTGCCTTTCCCATTGTTCTCTATGGGAGACTGTCTAACGCGGGCAGGATTACGCGTGTGACATACACGCGTTAGGAGCATCGTTAGATGGTCTTATATTAACTCTAAATACCGGAGTCAAACAATGCCGTGCGTTAGACATAAAACACGCGTGGCGTTAACAGCCCATCTACCGCCGAACTCTAAATCTAGCCGTTAGTATTTATATTTATTTTACAGGTAACTTTGTATTTATTTTAGCTAGTTTGAATAGTTATTAAATAGTTATTAACTATTTAATAACTACCTAGCTAAAAGAAATACAAAATTACCTGTAAAATAAATCCTAACCTAACTTACAATTAAACCTAATACTACACTATCATTAAATTAATTAAATAAATTACCTACAAATAATTACAATTAAATACAATTACATAAACTAACTAAAGTACAAAAAATAAAAAAAGCTAAGTTACAAAAAATAAAAAAATAAGTTACAAACATTTTAAAAATATTACAACAATTTTAAGCTACTTACACCTAATCTAAGCCCCCTAATAAAATAACAAACCCCCCAAAATAAAAAAAATGCCCTACCCTATTCTAAATTAAATAAAGTTCAAAGCTCTTTTACCTTACCAGCCCTTAAAAGGGCCATTTGTGGGGGCATGCCCCCAAAAGTTCAGCTCTTTTGCCTGTAAAAGAAAAATACAACCCCCCCCAACATTAAAACCCACCACCCACATACCCCTAATCTAACCCAAACCCCCCTTACAAAAACCTAGCACTAATCCCCTGAAGATCATCCTACCTTGTCTTCACTCAGCCGAGCAGCGATGGAACGGACTACGACAAATGAAGGCTCCTTTAAGGGACGTCATCCAAGATGGCGTCCCCTCAATTCCGATTGGCTGATAGGATTCTATCAGCCAATCGGAATTAAGGTAGGAAAAATCTGATTGGCTGATGGAATCAGCCAATCAGATTGAGCTCGCATTCTATTGGCTGTTCCGATCAGCCAATAGAATGCGAGCTCAATCTGATTGGATGATTCCATCAGCCAATCAGATTTTTCCTACCTTAATTCCGATTGGCTGATAGAATCCTATCAGCCAATCGGAATTGAGGGGACGCCATCTTGGATGACGTCCCTTAAAGGAGCCTTCATTCGTCGTAGTCCGTCGGTGAAGAAGGAGGTTCCGCGTCGGCGGGAGGAAGATTCAAGACCCGGCTTGGAAGATGACATCGCCCGGATAGAAGACCTCTTCAGCGCCTCTTGGAAGATGACATCGGCCGGATCAAAGACTTCTTCAGTGCTGCCTGGATGATGACTTCATCGGATGGAAGATTTCTTCAGTGCCGCTTGGAGGATTAACTTCTTCCGCTCCGGATGTCCACTTCGGTTCCATCGCTGCTCGGCTGAGTGAAGACAAGGTAGGATGATCTTCAGGGGATTAGTGTTAGGTTTTTGTAAGGGGGGTTTGGGTTAGATTAGGGGTATGTGGGTGGTGGGTTTTAATGTTGGGGGGGTTGTATTTTTCTTTTACAGGCAAAAGAGCTGAACTTTTGGGGGCATGCCCCCACAAATGGCCCTTTTAAGGGCTGGTAAGGTAAAAGAGCTTTGAACTTTATTTAATTTAGAATAGGGTAGGGCATTTTTTTTATTTTGGGGGGTTTGTTATTTTATTAGGGGGCTTAGATTAGGTGTAAGTAGCTTAAAATTGTTGTAATATTTTTAAAATGTTTGTAACTTATTTTTTTATTTTTTGTAACTTAGCTTTTTTATTTTTTGTACTTTAGTTAGTTTATGTAATTGTATTTAATTGTAGTTATTTGTAGGTAATTTATTTAATTAATTTAATGATAGTGTAGTATTAGGTTTAATTGTAACTTAGGTTAGGATTTATTTTACAGGTAATTTTGTATTTCTTTTAGCTAGGTAGTTATTAAATAGTTAATAACTATTTAATAACTATTCAAACTAGCTAAAATAAATACAAAGTTACCTGTAAAATAAATATAAATACTAAGATAGCTACAATATAATTATTATTTATATTGTAGCTATATTAGGGTTTATTTTACAGGTAAGTATTTAGTTTTAAATAGGAATAATTTATTAAAGTATAGTGTAGTGTTAGGTGTAATTGTAACTTAGGTTAGGATTTATTTTACAGGTAAATTTCAGTTTATTTTAGCTAGGTAAGCTATCAAATAGTTAATAACTATTTAATAGCTATTGTACCTAGTTAAAATAAATTGAAAGGTACCTGTAAAATAAAAATAAATCCTAAGATAGCTAGAATATAATTATTATTTATATTGTAGCTATATTAGGGTTTATTTTATAGGTAAGTATTTAGTTTTAAATAGGATTAATTTAGTTAATAATAAAAATATTATTTAGATTTATTTAATTAATATTTAAGTTAGGGGGGCGTTAGGGTTAGACTTAGGTTTAGGGGTTAATAATTTTATTACAGTGGCGGCGGCGTAGTGAGGGGCAGGATAGGGGTTTATAAATTTATTATAGGTGGTGACGGTGTAGGGGGGGCAGGATAGGGGTTAATAGGTTTAATATAGGTTGCAGCGGGTTCAGGGAGCGGCAGTTTAGGGGTTAAACTATTTATTTAGTTGCGGAGAGGTACGGGATCAGCAGGAGAGGGGTTAATAACTTTATTATAGAGGGCGACGGTGTAGGGGGGGCAGGATAGAGGTTACTAGGTATAATGTAGGTGGCAGCGGTGTCCGGGAGCGGCGATTTAGGGGTTAATACATTTATAAGAGTTGCGGCAGGGTCTAGGAGCGGCGGTTTAGGGGTTAATACATTTATAAGAGTTGCGGCAGGGTCTAGGAGCGCCGGTTTAGGGGTTAATACATTTATAAGAGTTGGGGCAGGGTCTAGGAGCGGCGGTTTAGGGGTTAGTAACTTTATTTAGTTGCGGGAGGCTCCGGGGGCGCCGGTATAGGGATAGAACAGTGTAGTTTAGTGTGAGTGCTTAGTGATAGGCTAGCAATAAAGCTGGGAAAAAGCCGAAGGGCAGCGAGATCGGATGAGTGATAACTCTCACAGTCCGCTGCTCATCGCCCCGCAGCTTTTTGACAGCTTTTTTTGATAACTTAGGCGAACGTATTCAAGGTCCGCGGTGGCGAAGGTAGGCGAGCTTAGGCGGGCGTATTGGGCCGGCGAAGGCAAAAAAGTAGACGGCTTGATAACTAAGCTAAAGATATTGCTAAATTAGACAATGCGCACAAACTTAATCCGGCGAACAAAGATATCTTAGAGAACTTAACAAAAAACAGGGAAAAACTAAACTACATCTTGCAAATTAAATCACATTGGCAACTACTTCACTTGCAACAAAACTTTTATAGGGAAGGAAATAAACCGGGAAACCTATTGACTAGAGCCTTAAAGAAACAGCAGCAGAAAACTTATATTCACTCTATAATATCCTCACATTGTAAACACCTAGAAGATACTACATCTATAGCTAAGGAATTCAAAGAATTTTACCACAAACTCTACAACCTCTTCCCTCATAGAGACTCCCAAACTCATCTCCATTCGTGTAATCAATATTTAGATAGTATACCAATCCCACAACTGACCCTAGAACAATCCAAAAGTTTAGAATTACCTATCCAAACCACCAAAGTTGAGGAGTCGATAAAACAGTTAAAACAAGATAAGGCACCAGGACCAGATGGTTTCACCGGCCTGTATTACAAAACATTTGCGAAACACTTAATCCCCCTTTTAACATCTCTTTTTAATGCCATACCAGAACACCTGCCATTCCCTGATAACATGTTACGAGCTTCTATTACAGTTCTAGCTAAGCCAGGTAAACCCCCAAACTCCCCGGCAAATTTCAGGCCAATGTCACTGCTCAACATAGATCTAAAATTATACGCCAAAATACTAGCCACAAGACTCAACCAAATTCCGCCGACACTGATTCATCAGGATCAGGTCGGTTTTGTGCCAAACAGAGAGGCCAAGGATAATACGGTCAAGGTCCTTAATCTCTTAGAATATGTAACACAAAAAGAAATCCCAACTATATTCTTATCCACCAATGCCGAAAAGGCTTTTGACCGTCTTGATTGGACATATTTACATGCCACTTTACAACGCTTTCATTTCCCAGATTCTTTCACTCAAAAAGTTTTGGCTTTATATACTATAACTTCAGCTCAGATTAAAATAAACGGCACTCTGTCTGACCAGTTTGAAATACGGAATGGTTCTAGACAGGGTTGCCCCCTCTCACCACTCCTTTTTATTCTCTCCCTAGAACCGTTAGCCATTAAAATAAGATTAAACAAACAAATCAAAGGGGTTGACATAAAAGAGAAGTCACATAAACTAGCCATATTTGCCGACGATATTCTTCTGACACTCACCAACCACCTTTTCCTCCCTACCAATAGCTATCTCAGAATTAACACAATTCAGAACCGTGTCTAAATCGGTGAACATGACAAAATCGGACAAAAGCAGACAAAATACTTAAAATACCTCAGTATACATATAACTCCAGACAAATCAGAGTTACGCAAATATAATTATGGTGGTCTTATCTCAGAACTCCAGACCCTCACTAGCGCCTGGCTCCCAAAAAAACATATCTTGGTTAGGTAGAATCCAGGCCACAAAAATTACTCTACTACCAAAAGTTTTATACATCCTACAGACAGTCCCAATAGCCGGCATTCAAGAATATCTTGCCACACTACAAAAAATAATTAACGATTACATCTGGAGACAGGCCTCCACGAATTAATAAAAACACATTGTTTAAACTCCCCACCGAAGGAGATCTAGGTGTTCCACACCTGCTCTCCTACAAACTTGCAATTTCCTTACAGAGGATCTCAGACTGGTGTAGATCTGAGGGTTCTGACTCTAGAGGGTGGATACAAATTGAGAATGCTATGACCTCGCCACATGAGCTAAGTACTATAAGCTGGAATCCAGCATTCTTTAACAAATACTCTATATCATCCTCCTCAATCACCAATGAAACCTGGTCAGATTGGAGGAAACTGTGTACTTCACAGAATAGAATTACCTCTAGGTATTCCCCACTCACTACCCTTTTAAATAATCCAGAATTTCAACCAGGTATGCACCCGGAACACTGTTACCAACTAGACCTTATGCAACATCTTCCCATATACTTACTGACAGATAGCATTAGCAATATCAAATCCAAACAACAACTTGAAACGCTAGAACACTCTTTCCTGTCTTCTTGGTTTAAGATTCACCAATTAAGACACTACATAACATCACATAAGTACAAAAAAGACTTAATACGTCCCCTTTCGGCGTTCAAGCAACTTTGTATCCCTAAAAAAGAGACATCCCGGGTGATATCTAAAATATATAAACTCATCCTGTCTAATACCTTCCCCCACCTTCCATCATACACCAAACGATAAGATAGGGAACTCAACACAAACACAACTCCAAAAACCTGGTCCCAAAGATTTGCAAATCTATCCCATTCAGGCCATTCAGCTCATGCAAAAGAAACCAACATCAAAATATTTATGAGATGGTACATGACACCAGCTAGAATCAAATATATCTACAAAAAATCTTTGGGTTCTTACTGGAGGGGTTGCTTACAAGAGGGCCATATTTCACACATTTGGTGGGACATTAAAATATTCTGGACAGAGATCTTTAAGGGCATCAACAAAGCTCTAAACACACACATATCCCCCAACCCAGAAATAATAATGCTTAACCACACCCCCCCAATTACATGCAAAATAAGAAGGGATTTATTTCAAATCATGCTCAACTCAGCCAACCAACTAATTCCGAAAATGTGGAAGTCAGCATGAACACCAACCAAACTAGAATGGAAAAACCTAGTTAATAAAAACCTGACAATGGAAAGATTTTATTATTTTAAGCTAGGCCAACTGACCTTATTCCATGACATGCAATTCCTTTAGGAATCCTTCACATATGACAACTTACGCGTTACACAAGATTAGATTCTCTAATCACAAACAGATTAGCTAACATTAAACTGGCATGAGTATTTTTCTTTTTAAACTGATCACTGGTGTAGCGAATAACCAGAGCACAGGTATGTGAGACTTCTTTTGTTCTTCTTCTTCTTTCTTTTTTATTTTCTATGCTTTTAATAGTTTAGTTTTATGTATAAAATAAACCAATAAAAAATAAAATATTAAAAAAATCCTTTAAGAGATCCCTCTCTACATATTTCAAAACAAAATGCATCTGTTATGGTTGATTATATACTTCCTATGTGTTCTATGTTAAAGTTTGCATATATTATGTATTAATATTGTTTTTGTATTTTATTGTACCCTATTGTATACATGCAATGTCTTTTGTGGACCCAGGACATACTTGAAAATGAGAGAAATCTCAATGTATCCTTCCTGGTAAAATCATATACTATAAAAGGCCAAGTGTGTTTGTCTGAAGCTGTCATGCGCAGTAGAGACTGCGCGCGAGGACAAACACACCTGGCCTTCTACTCTGCAGACTCAGAGTGGGTAGCGTGACGGGCCGCCGGGCGTGACGTGGGCATGACATGGGCGGGGCACGGGCGGAACATGGACGGGGCATGGTGTGGTGTGGGTGGAGTCAGGTGTGGCATGGGCGGGGCCAGACGGGGCCGGGCGGAGAGCTCGAAAGAGGGTGGATAGAGAGAGCAAACAAGAGGGAGAAAGACAGCAAAAAGAGAGGCGGTAGGGAGAGCAAAAGAAAGAGGAGAGAGAGATCAAGGGGGGAGATAAAGAGAGGGAGAGAGACAACAAAATAGAGGGGGAGGGAGAGCAAATGAAAGGGGAGAGAGAAATCAAAAGAGGGGAGATAGAGAGAGCAAAAGAGAGGTGAAGATAGAGCAAAAGAAAGGGGAGAGAGAGATCAAAAGAGAGGAGATACAGACAGCAAAAGAGAGGGAGAAACAACAAAAGAGAGGGGGAAGAGCAAAAGAAAGGGGAGAGAGAGATCAAAAGAGGGGAGATAGAGAGAGCAAAAGAGAGGGCGAGAGACAGCAAAAGAGAGGGGGAGGGAGAGAAAAAGAAAGGGGAGAGATCAATCAAAAGAGGGGAGATAGAGAGAGCAAAAGAGAGGGAGAGGTAGAGCAAAAGAAAGGGGAGAGAGAGATCAAAAGAGGGGAGACAGAGACAGCAAAAGAGAGGGAGAGACAACAAAAGAGAGGGGGAGGGAGAGCAAAATAAAGGTGAGAGAGAGATCAAAAGAGGGGAGATAGAGAGAGCAAAAGAGAGGGAGAGAGAGAGCAAAAGAGAGGGAGAGAGACAGCAAAAGAGAGGGAGAGCAAAAGAAAGGGGAGAGAGAGATCAAAAGAGGGTATATAGAGACAGCAAAAGAGAGGAAGAGACAACAAAAGAGAGGGGGAGGGAGAGCAAAAGAAAGTGGAGAGAGATCAAAAGAGGGGAGATAGAGAGAGCAAAAGAGAGGGAGAGAGACAGCAAAAGGGAGGGGGGAGAATGTGGAGAGAGTGAGCAAAAGAGAAGGGGGAGAGCATAAGAGAGGGGAGAGAGAGAGCATAAGAGATGGGGGAGAGAGAGCACAAGAGAGCACAAGAGGGGGGGAGAGAAAGAGAAAAAGAAAGGGGATAGAGAGAGAGCAAAAGAGAGGTGGGAGAGAGATAGCAAAATAGGGGGGATAGAGAGACAAAAGGGAGGGGGGAGAGAGAGAGCAAAAGAGAGGGGGAGAGAGAAAGCAAAAGAGGGGGGATAGAGAGAGCAAAAGAGAGGGAGAGAGCAAAAGAAAGGGGGAGAGAGACAGCAAAAGAGAGGGGGAGAGAGAGCAAAAGATGGGGGATAGTGAGAGCAAAAGAGAGGGAGAGAGAGAGCAAAAGAGGGGGGATAGAGAGAGCAAAAGAGAGAAAGAGAGAGAGCAAAAGAGAGGGGGAGAGCACAAAGAGAGGGGGAGAGCGAGCACAAAAGAGGGAGGAAAATAGAGGGGTTGAGAGCGAGCAAAAGAGAGGGGTAGAGAGAGAGCAGAAGAGAGGGGGAATAGAGAGAGAGCAAGGGGTGGAACCGCTGTACTGCAAAAATTGGCCCGTGTACACCGGCTTTAGGACTAGTATTTTATAAATAAATAACATATACAGATTTGTATACTGTATGTGTATACATGTGTATTTATTTTTATATGTATAAATATGTTTCTACATACATATATACACATATAAACACATATATACACATGTATACACATAAATACATACATATATATATATATATATATATATATATATATATATATATAGTTTGAAGCCCTTTCAACTCAAATTCCTGAGAACATGAAAAATTATTTTTTAATAAATATTAATATTTAATCAACTTCTTTACGATGTATGTACTGTAAATATTTTACATTCAAATGTTCTTCACATGGGCAAAAATGTTCTACGTATTTTTAAATAGATATATATATATATATATATATATATATATATATATATATATATATATATATATATATATATATATATATATATATATATATATATATATATATATATAGGTATGGATAGATATATATATACTGTATATATTTAAAAAATTTCTTCTATCTGAAGAACATTGGAATGTAAAATAAATATTCATAACTTCCTTCAGGTTAGCAAAGTTGGTCTAACACGGTGTAGGGTTAGCACACAAGCGATACGTTTTAGTTTTTTTCAGTTTGCATGCTCCATTGAGATTAGTTTTACTTTCAACTTGCAATATGGGTGCTAAAAAGCCCGCTTTAAAGTTTACTTTTGGTGGTGTTTGCGCATGACCATAATGTTAAAAAATAAATGTACTTATTATTCTCAGGCTAATCTTTTGCTCTGAATACATCATTATATGTAACATTAATTAACTGTTTAAAAGGACAGTAAAGACCTTGAGATTTTTTTTATATAAATTGTCTAGGTATATGTAATGACATAATTTAATTTCATTATTTATTTTGACCCCTTTTCATTTAATTTAGCTTAAAATTCCAGTAAACGTAAAAAAAATAATGTTACATAATTCTGCACTATTTGTTAAATTACGCAACATTGTCCTAGCAACACCTTAAAAAAACAAGAGATTGAAAGATCTTGCCAGTCTCTTATGATTTTTTTCCCTTCAAAAGCATGTCACGGCTGCACTGTCTAATGCCAGCTTTGGATTGTCTACTAAAAATATATATATAGTTTTGATAGGTAAATATAAAAAAAGGCTCTATTTAAATATAGTGACGTCAAAAATGCTAAAAATGCTCTGGTCTTTTGTGGGAGTTTTTGTCTGAAATGCCTGTTCCTTAAAGGGACACTGAACCCACATTTTTTCTTTTGTTATTCATATAGCGCATGCAATTTTAAGCAACTTTATAATTTAAACATTAAAAAATTGTTTGCGCTATGTACTGACCTTATATTGAATAATTCCTTACGGCTAGATTACGAGTTTTTGTCGGTAAGGCTTGCGGTGCTAACAAGCAGTTTATGCTCACCGCTCACCTACAGACAGCGCTGGTTTTCTGAAACCCGGAGTTAGCCGCAGAAAAGTGAGCGGAGAGCAAAATTTTGCTCCACATCTCACTGTAATACCAGCTCTGCTTACGGTAGCGGTGAGCTGGCTAAACATGCTTGTGCACGATTTCCCAATAGGAAACAATGGGGCAGAGCCAGCTGAAAAAAAAACCTAACACCTGCAAAAAAGCAGCGTTCAGCTCCTAACGCAGCCCCATTGATTCCTATGGGGAAAGAAAAATGATGTCTACACCTAACACCCTAACATGAACCCTGAGTCTAAACACCCCTAATATTACACTTATTAACCCCTAATCTGCCGCCCCGACATCATCGACACCTGCATTATTCTTATTAACCCCTAAACTGCCGCTCCGGACACCGCCACCACCTACATTATACCTATGAACCCCTAATCTGCTGCCCCTAACATCGCTGACACCTACATTATATTTATTAACCCCTAATCTGCCGCCTCCAATGTCGCTGCAACCTACCTACACTTATTAACCCCTAATCTGCCGCCCCCAACGTCACTGCCACTATAATAAAGTTATTAACTCCTAAACCTAAGTCAAATATAAATTAAATAAAAATATTAAAAATAACTACAATTAAATAAATTATGCCTATTTAAAACTAAATACTTACCTATAAAATAAACCCTAAGCTAGCTACAATATAACTAACAGTTACATTGTATCTATCTTAGGGTTTATTTTTATTTTACAGGCAACTTTGTATTTATTTTAACTAGGTAGAATAGTTACTAAATAGTTATTAACTATTTAATAACTACCTAGCTAAAATAAGTACAAATTTACCTGTAAAATCAAACCTAACTTAAGTTACAATTACACCTAACACTACACTATAAATAAATTAATTACCAAAATAAACTACAATTAATTACAATTAAATAAAATAAACTAAAGTACAAAAAAAAACACACTAAATTACACAAAATAATAAAATAATTACAAGTTTTTTTTAAACTAATTACACCTGATCTAATCCCCCTAATAAAATAAAAAAGCCCCCCAAAATAATAAAAATCCCTACCCTATACTAAATTACAAATAGCCCTTGAAAGGGCCTTTTGCGGGGCATTGCCCCAAAGTAATCAGCTCTTTTATCTGTTAAAAAATATTACAATACCCCCCCCAACATTACAACCCACCACCCACACACCCAACCCTAATCTAAAACCCACGCAATCTCCCCTTAATAAAACCTAACACTAACCCCTTGAGACGTCTTCACCCAATCGGGCCGAAGTCCTCTACGAAGCCGGGCGAAGTGGTCCTCCTGACAGGCAGAAGTCTTCATCGAATCTGGGCAGAAGAGGTCCTCCAGATGGGCAGAAGTCTTCATCCAGGTGGCATCTTCTATCTTCATCCATCCAGCGCGGATTGGGTCCATCTTCAAGCCAGCCGACGCAGAGCATCCTCTTCAAACGAAGTCCAACTGAAGAATGAAGGTTCCTTTAAATGACGTCATCCAAGATGGCGTCCCTTCAATTCCGATTAGCTGATAGAATTCTATCAGCCAATCGGAATTAAGGTAGGAAAAATCCTATTGGCTGATGCAATCAGCCAATAGAATTGAAGTTCAATCCTATTAGCTGATCCAATCAGCCAATAGGATTGAGCTTGCATTCTATTGGCTGTTCCAATCAGCCAATAGAATACAAGCTCAATTCTATTGGCTGATTGCATCAGCCAATAGGATTTTTCCTACCTTAATTCCGATTGGCTGATAGAATTCTATCAGCCAATTGGAATTGAAGGGACGCCATCTTGGATGATGTCATGCCATTCTTCAGTTGGACTTCGTTTGAAGAGGATGCTCCGCGTCGGCTGACTTGAAGATGGACCCGCTCCGTGCCGGATGGATGAAGATAGAAGATGCCGCCTGGATGAAGACTTCTGCCCATCTGGAGGACCTTTTCTGCCCGGATTCGATGAAGACTTCTGCCCGTCTGGATGACCACTTCTTCGTAGAGGACTTCGGCCAGGTTGGGTGAAGATGTCTCAAGGTAGGGTGATCTTCAAGGAGTTAGTGTTAGGTTTTATTAAGGGGGGATAGGGTGGGTTTTAGAGTAGGGTTGGGTTTGTGGGTGGTGGGTTGTAATGTTGGGGAGGTATTGTAATTTTTTTTTACAGGTAAAAGAGCTGATTACTTTGGGCCAATGCCCCGCAAAAGGCTCTTTTAAGGGCTATTTGTAATTTAGTATAGGTTAGGGACTTTTATTATTATTTTTTTTTATTTTATTTTATTAGGGGGATTAGATTAGGTGTAATTAGCTTAAAATACTTGTAGATATTTTATTATTTTCTGTAATTTAGTGGGGGTTTTTTTTGTACTTTAGTTTATTTTATTGCAATTAATTGTAGTTAATTTAGGTAATTAATTTATTTATAGTGTAGTGTTAGGTGCAATTGTAACTTAGGTTAGGTTTTATTTTACAGGTAAATTTGTACTTATTTTAGCTAAGTAGTTATTAAATAGTTAATAACTATTTAGTAACTATTCTACCTAGTTAAAATAAATACAAAGTTGCCTGTAAAATAAAAATAAACCCTAAGATAAATACAATGTAACTATTAGTTATATTGTAGCTATCTTAGGGTTTATTTTATAGGTACAAATTTAGTTTTAAATAGGAATAATTTAGTTAATTGTAGTAATTTTATTTATATTTATTTAAATTATATTTAACTTAGGCGGGTGTTAGGGTTAGATTTAGGTTTAGGGGTTAATACAATTAGTATAGTGTTGGCGACGTTGGGGGCGGCAGATTAGGGGTTAATAAATGTAGGTAGGTGTTGGCGATGTTAGGGACGGCAAATTAGGGGATAATAAAATTTAACTAGTGTTTACGAGGCGGGAGTGCGGCGGATTAGGGGTTAATATATTTATTAAAGTGGTGGCGATGTCCGGTCAGCAGATTAGGGGTTAAAAATGTTATATGTTTGCGATGGGGGGGCTCGGTTTAGGGGTTAATAGGTCGTTTATGGGTGTTAGTGTTCTTTTTAGCACTTTAGTTAAGAGTTTTATGTTACAGCGTTAGCCCATAAAACTCTTAACTACTGACTTTTAAATGCGGTAGGAGTCTTGTCAGGAGAGGCTGTACCGTTCACTTTTTCCAAGACTCGTAATACCGGCGTTAGGAAAATCCCATTGAAAAGATAGGATATGCAATTGGCGTTAGTGGATTTGCGGTATGTTCGAGTCGCGGAAAAAAAGTGAGCGGTACACCTGTACCTGCTAGACTCATAATACCAGCGGGCGTTAAAAAGCAGTGTTGGGACCTCTCAACGCTGCTTTTTAAGGCTAACGCAAGACTCGTAATCTAGGAGACAGTGTTTTAAAATTTACTACATATATATATGCACATCTATATATTTGTAATGTACTATGTATCTAATATGTTTGAACAAATTAAAAAAAAAAATAGAGATAAAAATGAACATAGAAATAAAAACAATATATAAAGAATGGTTAAGATAAATAACTTTAAAATTGGATTTAAAACCTAAAAAGCACTGACATGAATTGTCAAAAGTAGTCTTGAGGTAATGTTCTGCTGTAAACACAATTACTCATACAGTAATGTGTATGGTATATTGGTAGAAACCACAGTACCTTTTATTTGTTACGCATATGAAGGGGTTAACATAAACTGTTCCATATAAATTTTACTCCTTGTGGTCTTTGTTTTTTGCGGAGACCCAAACAAGATGGAGTTGAAGCTTGCACCTGTTGATAAAGTTTGGATGTATATTCCTTTAATCCGTTCATAATTTCAGCCTCTTGAAGAAGCCCGGCCGCAGACCGGGGGAAACGCGTTAGGCTTTTGGCATATCATCCAGAGGGGTTGCAACCTACAAGCAATCTGTCCCCACAAGCTACAGAGTATCCTGGTACAGGATCCGGAAATTTTACCAGATGTTACCTGTCACAGCTGAGAAAAGGCAGTCCATCCAGGCCTATTGTAAGAGACAGGGAGCTGTAGCAACACAGCGCTTCACCTGAATACCTTTTTAATTCTATGTTCTATTAAGTGTATTAACAATTGCGTGTGTAGCTATTTGTAATAAAAGCGCTAACCACTCTTTTAAATATGCTACTAAATGGGTTAAATGTTCCCCATATGTAATATAACAAGTTTCAAAGACCTGCAGATAAAATATACATCAAATATGCTATCTTAAATTTAGTAATGAGTGAGAAAAGCATACAGTAAAAATGCTAAATACACATGTAACCTTGTCTCATATGTAAAAACACACAGCCAGATTACGAGTTTTGCCTTATGGCTGGCTCCCTACTAACTTGCAAGTTATTTCCACCGCTCACCTTTAATTGCGCTGCTAATACAGGCTTGCAAAAAAACGCCATTTGCAGGCAATATGGCAGCGTTGAGCGCTGCTTTGAGCTGCTTTGACGTGCTTGTGCATGATTTTCCCATAGACATCAATGGGGAGAGCCGGCTAAAAAAAAGCCTAACACCTGCAATAACGTAGCGTAAAGCTCATAACGCAGCCCCATTGATGTCTATGGGAAAAGAAAAAGCATGTTTAAATCTAACACCCTAACATAAACTCCGAGTCTAAACAACTCTAATCTGCCGCCCCCGACATCGCCGAGACCTACATTACACTTATTAACCCCTAATCTGCCGCCCCCAGCGTCGCCGCCACCTACCTACACTTATTAACCCCTAATCTGCCACCCCCAATGTCGCCGCCACCTACCTACACTTATTAACCCCTAATCTGCCGCCCCCAATGTTGCCGCCACCTACTGTCCTACATAAATTGATTAACCCCTTAATGACCAAGGACGTACGCCACACGTCCTCAAAAAAAAATACAGTTAATGACCGAGGACGTGTGGCGTACGTCCTTGGTCTAGAAAGCAGCTGGAAGCGATCCTGCTCGCTTCCAGCTGCTTTCCAGTTATTGCAGTGATGCCTCGATATCGAGGCATCCTGCAATAACCCCCCTTGGCCATCCGATGCATGGGTGGGTGGGAGCAAGTCTGGGAGGCGGGTGGGCGGCCATCGATGTGCCGAGTGGAGGGAAGGGGGCGGGATCGGGGTCAGAACAGACGGGAGCGTGCACGGGAGCGCGCACGGGAGCACGCACGTGCACGGGGGGCGGCAGGCGGGCGCGTGCATGGGGCGGGAGCGGGAGGGAACCACTACACTACAGAAAAATAAAGCTGTTAAAAGTTTAAAAAAAAAAGTTTTTAAAGTTAGAAATAAACAGCTAAGGGATCTGGAAGGGGTGGGGGTTGGTCTTGGGGGGGGGGGAAGCTACACTACAGAAAAGGGCATTTTTTTTTAAAAAAAAGGCACATTTTTTACTAAACTGGGTACTGGCAGACAGCTGCCAGTACCCAAGATGGCGCCCATTAAGGCAGAGGGGGAGGGTTAGAGAGCTGTTTGGTGGGGGATCAGTGAGGTTGGGGACTAAGGGGGGATCCTACACAGCAGCATATGTAAATATGCCCCCCCCCAAAAAAAAAAAAGCCCAAATATAGCTTTTATTTTAGTACTGGCAGAGTTTCTGCCAGTACTTAAGATGGCTGGGACAATTGTGGGGTGGGGGAGGGAAGAGAGCTGTTTGGGAGAGATCAGGGGGTCTCATGCTTCAGGTGGGAGGCTGAGCTCTACACTAAAGCTAAAATTAACCCTACATAATTAACCCCTTCACTGCTAGCCATAATACAAGTGTGAAATGCAGCGGCATTTGGCGGCCTTCTAATTACCAAAAAGCAAAGCCAAAGCCATATATGTCTGCTATTTCTGAACAAAGGGGATCCCAGAGAAGCATTTACAACCATTTGTGCCATAATTGCACAAGCTGTTTGTAAATGATGTCAGTGAGAAACCTAAAATTGAGAAAAAATTAACGTTTTTTTTAATTTGATCGCATTTGGCGGTGAAATGGTGGCATGAAATATACCAAAATTGGCCTAGATCAATACTTGGGGTTGTCTACTACACTACACTAAAGCTAAAAGTATCCCTAAAAGCTCCCTACATGCTCCATAATTAACCCCTTCACTGCTGGGCATAATACACGTGTAGTGCGCAGTGGCATTTAGCAGCCTTCTAATTACTAAAAAGCATATATATGTCTGCTATTTCTGAACAAAGGGGATCCCAGAGAAACATTTACAACCATTTAAGCCATAATTGCACAAGCTGTTTGTAAATAATTTCAGTGAGAAAACAAAAGTTTGTGAAAAAATTAGTAAAAAAGTGAACGATTTTTTGTATTTAATCTCATTTGGCGGTGAAATGGTGGCATGAAATATACCAAAATGGGCCTAGATGAATACTTTGGGATGTCTACTAAAAAAAAATATATACATGTCAATGGATATTCAGAGATTCCTGAAAGATATTAGTGTTCTAATGTAACTAGCGCTAATTTTGAAAAATAATGGTTTGGAAATAGCAAAGTGCTACTTGTATTTATGGCCCTATAACTTAGAAAAAAAGCAAAGAACATGTAAACATTGGGTATTTCTAAACTCAGGACAAAATTTAGAAACTATTTAGCACAGTGTTTTTTGGTGGTTGTAGATGTATAACATATTTTGGGGGTCAAAGTTAGAAAAGGTGTGTTTTTTTTTTCAATTTTTTTCCTCATATTTTATAAAAAAATTTTATAGTAAATTATAAGATATGATGAAAATAATGGTATCTTTAGAAAGTCCATTTAATGGCGAGAAAAATGGTATATAATATGTGTGGGTACAGTAAATGAGTAAGAAGAAAATTACAGCTAAACACAAACACCGCAGAAATTTAAAAATAGCCTTGGTCCCAAACGGACAGAAAATGGAAAAGTGCTGTGGTCATTAAGGGGTTAACCACTAATCTGCCGCCCCCAACGTCGCCACCACCACTATACTAAAGTTATTAGCCCCTAAACCTCTGGCCTCCCACATCACTAACACTAAATAAATATATTAACCCCTAAACCTGACCCTTAACACCCCTAACTTTAATATAATTAAAATCAATCTAAATAAAAATTACTATTATTACCTAAATAATACCTATTTAAGACTAAATGCCTTTAAAAAAAAAACCCTAAGCTAGCTACAATATAACTAATAGTTACATTGTAGCTTTCTAACTGCCAGATTACGAGTTTTGCGTAAGGAGCTATGCGGTGCTAATGAGCAGTTTATTCTCACCGCTCACTTACCTGCAGCGCTGGTATTACAGATTTTTACAAACCCGGCGTTAAAAGGCAAGAAGTGAGCATAGAGCAAAATTGTGCTCCTTACCGCACTTTAATACTAGCGCTGCTTAAGTGAGCGGTGAACTGGTCGTACGTGCATGTGCACGATTTCCCCATAGACATCAATGGGGAGAACCGGCTGAGAAAAAGTCTAACACCTGCAAAAAAGCAGAGTAAAACTCAGTAACACAGGCCCATTGATTCCTATGGGGAAACTAAAGTTATGTTTACACCTAACACCCTAACATGAACCCCGAGTCTAAACACCCCTAATCTTACACTTATTAACCCCTAATCTGCCGCCCCCGACATCGCCAACACTGACATTATACTTATTAACCCCTAATCTGCCACTCCGGACATCGCCGCCACCTACATTATACTTATGAAACCCTAATCTGCTGCCCCCAACATCGCCAACACCTACATTATATTTATTAACCCCTAATCTGCCGCCCCAATGTCGCCGCAACCTACCTACACTTATTAACCCCTAATCTGCCGCCCCCAACGTGGCTGCCACTATATTAAATGTATTAACCCATAAACCTAAGTCTAACCCTAACACTCCCTAATTGAAATATAATTAAAATAAATTAACTAAATTATTCCTATTTAAAACTAAATACTTACCTGTAAAATAAACCCTAAGCTAGCTACAATATAACTAATAGTTACATTGTAGCAATCTTAGGGTTTATTTTTATTTTACAGGCAAGTTTGTATTTATTTTTACTAGGTAGAATAGTTATTAAATAGTTATGAACTATTTAATAACTACCTAGCTAAAATAAATACAAGGTTACCTGTAAAATAAAACCTAACCTAAGTTACACTAACACCTAACACTACTCTACAATTAAATAAATTAACTAAATTAAATACAATTGGGGGCGGAGCCATCTTAGGAGCTGAATGGTCGCTTCTCTCTTTAGCTCCACTGACATAGCTTCTAATTTTATCTAAATGACCGTTCAACCTGGTTTAAATTACTCTTTCAAGCATCCCTGACTCCTCAGCTGAAGCCAGGAATCATTGGGACACAGAATTGCAGCTACAGAGAGGAGATAGTAACTTTTGTTTTACTTGTGGGCCGACCGCAGATTGAGCTCCCCAGGCGCAGCCATCTTTATTCCCGCATGACAGCCCTTCTCTGCCGAAACGGATCTGGCTGACATTTATGCTGGTTGGAGGAGACGTGACTAAAGTGAGAATCAAGCTGAGGACATGGCTGGGGACTGGATTGCAAGCGTTCAGCTCCTCTTACATAGCCATTTTCAACAACTAGAGGAGGATTTGGCCTTGGCTTTCTCTTTTACAAGCAGCGATGTGCCCCTTGAGAAAACTCAGCAATTCCTACAGCCGTGTAAGGCCTTGAAAACTCTCACTGACAACTCGCAATCTGTCATAAGCAAGTCGGATCTCTCAGCAGGTACCTATGGGGCTTACAGAAGGCCTGATACAGCCCATCAGGGCAATGTTATCGTTCAAAGTCCCATGCAAGTCCCTCTAACACACCACATAGCGGAGGAAGTCAGAGATAAACAAGCATGGATTGGATGTGTTCCCACTGAGAGCAAGGTTGCAAACAACCAAATCCTCAATGTCAGCAAAGAGATAAAGGCAGATTGGCCTGGAAAGCCTGCCGTATTGATCTTGGATGACATAGCTGATGTATCGGGTCAATCTCTATATGTTAAGCCGGGGGATGTAGTGAGGGAGATACTAATCAGGAGAGGAGTCCCTGCGAAATGGAGCCTGTACAACCTGGTAATGGCTTTTCTCCCACTGCGTCTCAGATTATGTGAGACTGTAATTACCAGCCGACTTTTGCAAACTGGCTACTGTGATGTACGGTCAGGATGCCGCTCATTGAACATTAATTATTATGAGATGGGTTAAAAAATGGTGGACACTGGGATCATACCTATATTAACTGATCCGTAGAGCCCCATCTCAGTTATGACGTGGGAAACTTTGAGTTTAATGTTTTTCTGTTTGCAAATTGCCGCTGTTATAAAGTATTACGTTATGTTGTTTGTCTTTCATGCCCCAAAGCTAGTTATATAATTGCTATGTTCTGTAGATAGAGAAAGATAAGTATCATTATATTGGCGCCATTTTACTAAAGATCACAATGTACAATATATGTGCCATTTTAGGTATTTTGCAGATACCATAAATTGCCACCAGGCAGGCTATCCTGTGAAGAAGCTAGGCTTATTGTTATACTAGTCTAGGTAGGGGTCTCTAATCTAGTTGTACCCATTCCCTGCAGTATAACCTAAAGCTCTCCTAACCCTCTATGGGTCTATGAATATAGATGATCCCTTCATTTTAAAGCAAAACAACGGGTTACTCACGACATGTGGACTAGAAGTATGCTTAACGTTTGGGTGAGACGCTCATTACTTTGGTTTAGAGCTCAACCTGCCCTGTATATAAATGCTGATCTACTTGATATAACTTACCTAATTCAAAAGTTTATTGTTTTAAAGTTGCATGTGTATTCTAATAGGGTTATGCTCTACCCTTTCTCTAAGGTTTACAATTCACCAACCTAATAGATTAAGCAAGTACTGCTCCATCTCCTTAGCTCTAATCTTACATAAGTCTGCTTTATATAAATACATATCTACTTGGGTATTATTGTGTACAGATGTGCATTGTGACACCACATGATAACTTATCTCTTTTTAGCATATTTTAATGATGCTATAGTATCCTGTGAAACTGCTATACCCCACTGCTTTGTTTAAGCTATCTTTGGTTGGGAGTTCAGCAGCTGGCAGAGTGTATATTAACCCAGAATGTGATAGCTATATGTTGCACTGCTCTTCTACCTACATACCCATATATATGATTGTTCTGCCTGCGGTCTAGACATAGGGCCCGTGTCTGGACGGCAGGGTGAAACTCTTATCGCTGTAATGTTTAACTAATAGCTACATCTTTTATATTGGAGCTGTTTATAATTTTTCTTTTCTCTAACCAGGTAGGCATCTCAGCCTGTTAGTAAAGGAGTTGGCTGCTCCTGACATATACATATTGCTATGCCTAATCAGGGATTCTTTACTCACTGGGTTGGTCACCTTTATTTTAGCTATGCTGGGTCTCTTTACGGTTATTGTCTATATATCATATTTTAGTAACCTGGGACTCTGACAATCTCTTACCCCACCTACTCACTTCCTCGGTCATATTTTCATATATCCACTCATCAACCCATTCATTCATTTATTCGCCTCATCTTCATTTATATGCTTACCCATTGTCTCACTTAACTAAGCTTTCCCCCATTCATCCATCCACTACCTTCATCATATACCCATATGGCCAGTATCTAGTCAGATATACTATATTAACCCCCTCAGTTCTCTTTTTGTTAAAAAGCTTACAAGAATATTTATGTTATACAATATGGTTGGTCTCCTACCCCCATCCCTATATAGTGTTCTGGTCCTTTATGATTTAGACCAGACACTTATTGCGCGGTTTCCCTTGAAAATAACCGCACTTATTAGAAATCCTTACATACCTGAGCTCTATATCCCTTTTCTTTCTTTTTTTTTATATATATATATTTTTTCACACTGATATAAGGATATACAAAGCAGAGTACAAAATCTATATTATGTTTAATCCTTATTTGTTCACAAGTTTATTTCACTAGTTTTCATTCAACAGTTATGGAAAATTTATTTTGTGAGATATGTGAAATGTTTAGTATTATGAGTGTAAGCGAATCAAACTGTGTATGAGCTTGTTTTCTAGGTAGAATTGATGTTAGATATGCACTGTATACTACAAGTCTATATTACTCAGATTATTTTGACTCAAAATAATACTTGAAAATGTTCTAGTTTATTAACAACAAAATATTTGAGGTTTATTTTCAATTCATATTTGCTATTTTGAAGTGCAGCAAACTGAAGTCTTTATGAAGATATGGCGTTTACTGTAACTCTCTTACTTTTTGTCGTTTATTTGTTGTACTGCATTTATACCTCAATAAAAAAATTATTTAAAAAAAAAAAAAAAAAAAAATTAAATACAATTAAATAAATTAACTAAATTAAATACAATTAAAAAAACAAATTACAGATCTTTAAACTAATTACACCTAATCTAATAGCCCTATCAAAATAACCCCGCCCCCCAAAAAAATAAAAAAAATCCTTAGCCTAAACTAAACTGCCAATAGCCCTTAAAAGGGCCTTTTGCGGGGCTTTGCCCAAAGTAATCAGCTCTTTTACCTGTAAAAAAAATACAAACAACTCCCCCAACAGTAAAACCCACCCACCACCCACACAACCAACCACCCAAATAAAATACTAACTAAAAAAAACTAAGCTCCCCATTGCCTTGAAAAGGGCATTTGGATGGGCATTGCCCAAAGCCCTCACCTAAAAAATACACCCTTAAAAAAATCCTAACACTAACCCCCGAAGATTCACTTACCGGAAGAAGTCATCTAAGCAGCAAGATGTCCTCAATGAAGCCGGCAGAAGTGGTCCTCCAGATGGGCAGAAGTCTTCTTCCAGACGGCATCTTCTATCTTCATCCTTCCGGCGCAGAGTGGGACCATCTTCAAGACATCCGACGCGGAGCATCCTCTTCAAACGACGGCTTCTTCGTAATGAATATCTCTTTAAGAGACGTCATCCAAAATGGCATCCCTTAGATTCCGATTGGCTGATAGAATTCTATCAGCCAATCAGAATTAAGGTAGAAAAAATCCTATTGTCTGATGCAATCAGCCAATAGGATTGAACTTCAATCCTATTGGCTGATCCAATCAGCCGATAGGATTGAGCTTGCTTTCTATTGGCTGATTTGAACAGCCAATAGAATGCCAGCTCAATCCTATTGGCGGATTGCATCAGCCAATAGGATTTTTTCTACCTTAATTCCGATTGGCTGATAGAATTCTATCAGCCAATCGGAATCTAAGGAACGCCAACTAGGATGACGTCACTTAAAGAGATATTCATTACAAAGAAGCTGTCATTTAAAGAGGATGCTCTGTGTTGGATGTCTTGAAGATAGACCCGCTCCGTGCCGGAAGGATGAAGATAGAAGATACCGTCTGAATGAAGACTTCTGCCCATCTGGAGGACCACTTCTGCCTGTCTGGAGGACCACTTCTGCTGGCTTCGTTGAGGACATCTTGCCGCTTGGATGAAGACCTCCCGGTAAGTGAATCTTCGGGGTTTAGTGTTAGAATTTTTTTAAGGGTGTATTGGGTGGGTTTAATTTTTAGGTTAAGGCTTTGGGCAGCAATAGAGCTAAATGACCTTTTAAGGGCAATGCCCATCCAAATGCCCTTTTCAGGGCAATGGGGAGCTTAGGGTATTTTAGTTAGTATTTTATTTGGGGGGTTGGTTGTGTGGGTGGTGGGTTTTACTGTTGGGGGGGTTGTTTGTATTTTTTTTTACAGGTAAAAGAGCTGATTACTTTGGGGCAATGCCCCGTATAAGGCCCTTTTAAGGGCTATTGATAGTTTAGTTTAGGCTAGGGTTTTTTTTATTTTGGGGGGTGCTTTTTTATTTTGATAGGGCTATTAGATTAGGTGTAATTAGTTTAAAGATCTGTAATTTCTTTTTTATTTTCTGTAATTTAGTGTTTTTTTGTGTGATTTAGCTAATTTAATTTAATTTATTTAATTGTATTTAATTTAGTTAATTTATTGAATTGTAGTGTAGTATTAGGTGTTAGTGTAACTTAGGTTAGGTTTTATTTTACAGGTCAATTTGTATTTATTTTAGCTAGGTAGTTATTAAATAGTTAATACCTAGTTTAAATAAATACAAACTTGCCTGTATAATAAAAATAAACCCTAAGCTAGCTACAATGTAATTATTAGTTATATTGTAGCTAGCTTAGGGTTTATTTTATAGGTAAGTATGTACTTTTAAATAGGAATAATTTAGTTAATTATAGTAATTTTCTTTAGATTTATTTAAATTATATTTAAGTGAGGGGGTGTTAGGGTTAGGGTTAGACTTAGATTTAGGGTTAATACATTTAATATAGTGGTGGCGACATTGGGGACGGCAGATTAGGGGTTAATAAGTATAATGTAGGTGGCGGCGATGTTAGGGGCAGCAGATTAGTGGTTAATAATATTTAACTAGTGTTTGCGAGGCGGGAGTGTGGCGGTTTAGGGGTTAATATGTTTATTATAGTGGTGGTGATGTCCGGAGCGGCAGATTAGGGGTTAAAAAATATATTATAGTGTTTGCCATGCGGGAGGGCCTCGGTTTAGGCGTTAATAGGTAGTTTATGGGTGTTAGTGTACTTTTTAGCACTTTAGTTAGGAGTTTTATGCAACTGCGTTGTAGTGTTAAAGTCATAACTATTGACTTTAGAATGCGTTAGGAATCATGGAGGTAGAGGGTGTACGCTCACTTTTTGGCCTCCCAGGACAGACTCGTAATACCAGCGCTATGGAAGTCCCATAGAAAAAAGGGTTTACGAAGTTTACTTAAGGGGTTTTGCGGTAAGGCCAAAGAAGTGTGCGGTGCCCCTAAACCTGCAAGACTCGTAATAGCAGCGGTAGTGAAAAAGCTTAACACAAAACTCGTAATCTAGCCGTTAGGTTTTATTTTTATTTCACAGCTAAGTTTGTATTTATTTTAACTAGGTAGACTAGTTAGTAAATAGTTGTTAACTATTTACTAGCTACCAATTTAAAACAAATACAAAGTTACCTGTAAAATAAAACCTAACCTGAGTTACACTAACACCTAATATTACATTAAAATTACATAAATTAAATAAAAAAATACATTTATCTAAATTACAAAAAATAATAAACACTAAATTGCACAAAATAAAAATAGAAATGATCAAAAATTAAAATGAATTACTCCTAATCTAATAGCCCTATCAAAATTAAAAAAGACCCCCCAAAATAATAAAACCCCTAGCCTACACTAAACTGCCAATAGCCCTTAAAAAGGGCCTTTTGCGGGGCATTGCCCCAAAGAAATAAGCTCTTTTAGCTGTAAAAAAAATACAAACAACCCCCAACAGTAAAACCCACCACCCACACAACCAACCCCCCCAAATAAAAACCTATCCAAAAAACCTAAGCTCCCCATTGCCCTGAAAAGGGCATTTGGATGGGCATTGCACTTAAAAGGACATTTAGCTCTTTTACGGTGCCCAAAGTCCCTAATCTAAAACCCACCCAATAAACCCTTAAAAAAACCAAACACTAACCCCCGAAGATCCACTTACAGTTTTTGAAGACCGGACATCCATCCTCATCCAGCCGGGAGAAGTCTTCATCCAAGCGGCAAGAAGTCGTCCTCCAGGTGGGCAGAAGTCTTCATCCAGACGGCATCTTCTATCTTCATCCTTCTGACGCGGAGCGGCTCCATCTTCAAGACATCCGGCGTGGAGCATCCTCTTCATATGGTCCCAGCCGTACACTGAATGTTCCCTTTAAGGGCCGTCATCCAAGATGGCGTGCCTTGAATTCAGATTGGCTGATAGAATTCTATCAGCCAATTGGAATTAAAGGGTAAAAAAATCCTATTAGCTGATACAATCAGCCAATAGGATTGAGCTCGCATTCTATTGGCTGTTCCAATCAGCCAATAGAATTTTTTACCCTTTAATTCCAATTGGCTGATAGAATTCTATCAGCCAATTGGAATTCAAGGGACACCATCTTGGATGACGTCCCTTAAAGGGAATCTTCAGTGTACGGCTGGGACCGTATGAAGAGGATACTCCACGCCGGATGTCTTGAAGATGGAGCCGCTCCGCGTCAGAAGGATGAAGAGAGAAGATGCCGTCTGGATGAAGACTTCTGCCCGCCTGGAGGACGACTTCTTGCCGCTTGGATGAAGACTTCTCCCGGCTGGATGAGGATGGATGTCCGGTCTTCAAAAACTGTAAGTGGATTTTTGGGGGTTAGTGTTAGGTTTTTTTTAGGGTTTATTGTGTGGGTTTTATTTTTAGATTAGGGACTTTGGGCACCGTAAAAGAGCTAAATGCCCTTTTAAGGGCAATGCCCATCCAAAAGCCCTTTTTAGGGCAATGGGTAACTTAGGTTTTTTAGGTAGGTTTTTATTTGGGGGGGTTGGTTGTGTGGGTGGTGGGTTTTACTGTTGAGGGGTTGTTTGTATTTTTTTGTTTACAGGTAAAAGAGCTGATTTCTTTGGGGCAATACCCCGCAAAAGGCCCTTTAAAGGGCTATTGGCAGTTTAGTGTAGGTTAGGGGTTTTATATTTGGGGGGGATTTTTTATTTTGATAGCGCTATTTGATTAGGAGTAATAGTTTTTATTTTTGATAATTTCTTTTTTTATTTTGTGTAATTTAGTGTTTATTATTTTTTTGCAATTTAGATAAATGTATTTTTTTATTTCATTTATTTAATTTTAGTGTAATGTTAGGTTTAACTGTAAGACAGGTTAAGTTTTATCTTACAGGTAAATTTGTATTCATTTTTTACTAGGTAGTTAGTAAATAGTTAATAACTATTTAATAACTAATCTACCTAGTTAAAATAAATACAAACTTACCTGTGAAATAAAAATAAAACATGAGCTAGATACAATATAACTATTAGTTATGTTGTAGCTAGCATAGGTTTATTATAAGTATTTATTTAGTTTTAAATAGGAATTATTTAGGTATTAATTGTAATTTTTTGGGGGAATTATTTTAATTATGTTACAGTTAGTGAGTGTTAGGGTTAGGTTTACGTTAGGGTTAGGTTTAGGGGTTAATAACTTTAGTATAGTGGCGGCGACATTGGGAGCAGCAGATTAGGGGTTAATAAGTGTAGTTAGCTGGCAGCAATTTTGGGGGCAGCAGATTAAGGGTTAATAACAAAAATGTAGGTTGCGGCGATGTTAGGGACAGCAGATTTGGGCTTAATAAGTGTATGTAGGTGGTGACGACATTGGGGGCAGCAGATTAGGGGTTAATAATATTTAACTAGTGTTTACAATGCGGGAGTGCGGCGGTTTAGGGGTTAATATGCTTATTATAGTGGTGGCAATGTCAGGAGAGGCAGATTAGGGGTTAATAATTTTATTTTAGTGTTTGTGATGGGGGAGGGCCTCGGTTTAGGGGTTAATAGGTAGTTTATGGGTGTTAGTGTACTTTGTAACACTTTAGTTATGAGTTTTATAGTACAGCTCTTATGTAAAACCCATAACTACTGACTTATGTTATGGGCTGTACCGCTAACTTTTTGGCCGGACAGGCATACTCGTCATACCGGCGCTATGGAAGTCCTATTGAAAAATAACTTTTTGAAAGGTCCGGTAGTTACATTGCGTGACGGCCAAAAAAGTGTGCGGTACACCTGTACCTACAAGACTCGTAATAGCAGCGGTAGTAAAAAAGCAGCGTTATACTTATAACGCAAAACTCGTAATCTAGCCGACAGTTTTTACCGTATTGCAGTCCAGAAAAGTAAAAAGTTCTCAGATTTATAATACTCTATTGTCGTGTGCAGCTCCTTGAAGCCAGTTTCCTCTCAACTCTTCTCTTTAAGTACTCCAAACTTAAAGAATAAACAGAAGAGCGTAGCGTAGCTCAGGGTAGGCAGTATTTATTAATATAATAACAATAACTTACACTTCCAAAAAAATTAAGTGTCGAGTGTCCATCAAAATGTAGTAGTGGGATAAACGCTCCTTTTGGCTATCCCCCAGATCACCAGGTTGCTTCAGTCTATCGTCCGCCTGAATCACCACCACGCGTTAATAATCTGTTGCCAGGAAAGCTTCCATGTATTAGACACTACAGGTACTACTTGAGGACACCCACCTCCTTGAGAACTCTATGTTTCTGGTGGACGATAGACGGATACCTTCACCCTGTTGTAAAATCCATAATAAACAGAGAGCAGGCGGTATACAAAATAGAAAATCCTTTATTCACCCATAAGGATAAAAATAGCAAAAATACTTCAAGCAATATAATCAAAGCATGCTAGTGGTCACGTCTGACGTGTTTCGTCAATTAAATCAGCTGTACTTATACACCAATATGCTAACAACTTCTCTTTTTAAAGCCTTTAGCTCACACAAATTGTGTACCGCCCCCAATTATTTTAACTCCTTTAGAGCCAACACCTAAGTACTGCTCTAACTTCAAAATATATAATTGATAATATTCATAACATCACATAATGCATATTTATATAAATAAATATACACTTAGACATGTGAGCAACCCCTAGCTTGAACCCCAAAATGGCTAAAGCATATACAGTATATATATATATATATATATATATATATACACACATATATATATATATATATATATAACAAAACAAAACAAATATATATACTGTATATACCATATTTTTTCCCCCCTCAAAAGTAAGGGGAAATGTCTGTGCGTCTTATGGAGCAAATGTGTGTGTGCCCTGGAGCCAAATCACCAAGTGCAATGTTCCCTCTAGTGAGCGTGGCAGCGCATTGATTTGATTGACACCGCGCACTAAAAAATTATTCTCGCGCACCAAGGGGCAGTTGAGATAGCACCTCACATGTGGAGGCTGCTGTGGCCTGGAGAAACGGAGCTGGTGCGGAGCATCTAATTGTAAGTTTTTAAACTTATTTGGGGCATATTTGGGGTCTGCCTGGCACCATATTGCATTACAGAAAGTACTAAATCTGATTACTTATCAGCGGGCTCAATATTTTGTAAGTGCTCTGCTCTGGCGAGCAGAGAACTTATAAAATATTGAGCTTGCTAATATGTAATCAGATTCAGTATTGTCTGTAATGCAATTACATTACTGAATCCGTGCAATTTTCCCCCTACTTTTAGCCCTACTGTGGGCTAGCACTGCACCGGACCGGTCAAATTGCCAATACATGAGATTTTAACGAATCAGGAATATTTACATATGTATGCTGTTTCTCCAATAGCAATACAATTATCCTTATCATATGGGTCACTGATTGGTATTTGTTATTTTTTATGTTACAGAGTTTATTCAGCCTTTTGATTACCGGTATATGTTCTATGGCCAAGTGAGGATAGTTTCCTGAGCTCTAAGTTAAATTTAAATGTGCAAGATGGCTATTTTACATAATGGAATACTTTTAGCCTTGCACTGGTTTAATATATGGTATGTACTTATTACAGCTTCTAAATATTAGTGCTAAGGAGCACAACCCTCACATATCCTGCCAAATTCAAAATGTGAATACCGGGGGTAATTAAAACAGCAATGTGTGTGTGTGGCTGTGTTTGTGTTTAAGAGTTTGCTTGAGAATGTGAGGGTGTGAGTGTGCTTGAGTATTTGAGGGAGAGGGTGTGAGTTGATTCAGAATATTTTTTTTATTTTTTTCCTCCTCTAAAAACTAGGTGCGTCTTATGGTCAGGTGCGTCTTATGGAGCGAAAAATATGATATATATATATATATATATATATATATATATATATATATATATATATATATATATATATATATATATATATATATATATATATATATATATATATATATATATATATATATATAAAAGAATCAATTGATAGGTGCACTCCATAAAACTAAATGTAACTGCGGTGGTGCTGCATATAAATAAATAGCATGTCCAGTTTGACTCCAGGTAGAGAAAAAACAGATGCTGCACTCACCGGTCTTGGTAGTAAAGAATCCTTTAATTCACAATTCAAAAGTCCATCCAACAAACACAAATACCCCAAGCGTTTCGGTACCCTCCTGGTACCTTTTTCAATGGGTGTGTTACAGTGTATAAAGCCAATAAAATATAGAAAAATAGAGTTAAAAACTGCTAAGCAGAATACTAACGTAGTTGGTGGTTGATATTACTTTAATACATCTGTAGGATTTTTTCTAAATTGGTGAATAATATAATATATATAATATTAAGTTCCAAATTTGATATAGGCAGCCTACACCACCAACTATGTTAGTATTCTGCTTAGCAGTTTTTAACTCTATTTTTCGATATTTTATTGGGTTTATACACTTTTTCAGAAAGACATTTGCCTTTCATTCTATCTTCCGTTATTGCCAGCTGGCTTGCGGTGCTGCGTGCGCATCGGTCTAAACATTTTACTATTCTCAGTTGTTTCCAGCTGATTGCGGGTGTGCGTGGGCATCTATCCAAACAGATTATGATGCATGACTAGGCTGGTCCCAGAAGGCGTGACTATGCTAATTAGCCACGTTGTTGTTAGACTTTTACTTCCTAGTTTCGGCTAACATGGCGTAACGGTCCGCATTGGCTGACAATACCAGAAGTTAGGGGCCCACTAGGTGTACAAATGGGGTAGTAGTGGTGTTAGTTAGTTAGGATCGTTTGCTGGGGAGCTGTAACACACCCATTGAAAAAGGTACCAGGAGGGTACCGAAACATTAGGGGGTATTTGTGTTTGTTGGATGGACTTTTGAATTGTGAATTAAAGGATTCTTTACTACCAAGACCGGTGAGTGAAGCATCTGTTTTTTCTCTACCTGGAGTCAAACTGGACATGCTATATATATATATATATATATATATATATATATATATATATATATATACACACACACACACACTCACTGGCCACTTTATTAGGTACACCTTGCTAGAACCGGTTTGGACCTCCTTTTGCCTTCAGAACTGCCTTAATTCTTCTTTGCATAGATTCAACAAGAACAAGGTGTTGGAAACATTTCTCAGACATTTTGGTCCATATTGACATGATAACATCACACAGTTGCTGCAGATTTGTCGGCTGCACATCACATGATGTGAATCTCCCGTTCCACCACATTCCAAAGGTGCTTTATTGGATTGAGATCTGGTGACTGTGGAGGCCATTGGAGTACAGTGAACTCATTGTCATTTTCAAGAAAGCAGTTTGAGATGATTTGAGCTTGGTGACATGGTGCAATATCCTGATGGAAGTAGCCCTCAGAGGATGGGTACACTGTAGTCATAAATGGATGGACATGGTCAGCAACAATACTCAGGTAGGCTGTGACGTTTAAACAATGCTCAAATGGTACTAAGGGGCCCAAAGTGTGCCAAGAAAATATCCCCCACACCATTACACCACCAGCCTGAACCGTTAATACAAGGCAGGATGGATCCATTCTTTCATGTTGTTTACGCCAAATTCTGACCCTACCATGTGAATGTCGCAGCTGAAATCAAAACTCATCAGACCAGGTAATGTTTTTACAATCTTCTGTTGTTCAATTTTGGTGAGCCTGTGCGAATTGTAGCCTCAGTTTACTTAGCTGTTTACTTAGCTGACAGGAGTGGCACCCGGTGTTGTCTTCTGCTGCTATAGCCCATCTGTTTCAAGGTTTGATGTGTTGTGCATTCAGAGATGGTATTCTGCATACCTTGGTTGTAACGAGTGGCTATTTGAGTTACTGTTGCCTTTCTATCATCTCGAACCAGTCTACCCATTCTCCTGTGACCTCTGACATCAACGAGGCATTTTCGTCCACACAACTGCCGGTCACTGGATATTTTCTCTTTTTCCGACCACTCTCTGTAAACCCTAGAGATGATGGTGCGTGAAAATCCCAGTAGATCAGCAGTTTTTTAAATACTCAGACCAGCCCGTCTGGCACTAACAACCATGCCAAATTTAAAGTCACTTAAATTCCCTTTCTTCCCCATTCTGATGCTCGGTTTGAACTTCAGCACATCTAGATGCCTAAATGCATTAAGTTGCTGCCATGTGATTGGCCAATTAGCAATTTGTGTTACCAAGCAATTGAACAGGTGTACCTAATAAAGTGGCCGGTGAGTGTATATATACATATACATAATATATCAAAAGGGGAACTATACAAATATGTACATTTGCATATTTTCTGCACCATAAACTTATTACTGAACTTTGTCCAATATTTTTGTACACAAAGACTAATTACCAGTAATTAATAATATCATGCTCAGAATTATTACCAAAAGGTCCTGTGTGCGTGGTCTAAAAATCCAGTATACTTCCTGTCTTGATTGTATATCTAATTTAATATGCATTATATGATGTTAGAAATATTGTCAATTATATATTTTGATCTTAAAGCAGTATTTAGGTGTCTGCTCTCAATGAGTTAAAATAATTGGGGGCGGTACACAATTTGTGCGAGCTACCATCTTTATAAAGCAACAGAGAAGTTGTTAGCGTATTGGTCTATGAGTATGGCTTATTTCATTGCCGAAACGTTTCAGACCTGAGCACTAGCATGCTTTGATTTTATTGTTTTGAAGTATTTTTGCTATTTTTTACCTTATGGATGAATAAAGGATTTTGCATATTTTTATACCGCCTCCTCTCTGTTTATAATATTTTTATAATTAACTTATATTATAGGCCGCAATTTGTTAAAAAATTTTATTGGATCAGTTATTTGTGCGTTTGAACTTTAAACACGCAACACATTAAATCTGCTATGCCAAGGAGAAGGTACATTTTGTTTTGGTCACATTCATGTGCTTTGGCAGGCAAAAAAAAATTAGTTGCACATTTCTCAGTAACTGTGGAATTTAGTCAAAAAGTCTGTTATCTGAATGTTTTCATGCGGGAAATTCATCTTCACAAAAAGAGTTATTTTAAGGAAAAATTATCACTGTGTGTCAAAGACAGTACCATGGTTCTCAGCACAATATTTTATTTTCAGTTGGAATTAAACTATTTTCTAACATATTTGCCAAGTGTTTTTTTTTTAAGATAGAATCAATTTACTTAAAGGGACACTGTACTCAAAAATTTTCTTTCGTGATTCACATAGAGCATGCATTTTTAAGCAACTTTCTAATTTACTCCTATTATCAAATTTTCTTCATTCTCTTGGTATGTTTATTTGAAAAGCAAGAATGTAAGTTTAGATGCCGGCCCATTTTTGGTGAACAACCTGGGTTGTCCTTGCTGATTGGTCAGCACCAATAAACAAGTGCTGTCCATGGTACTGAAGCAAACATTTGCAGGCTCCTTAACTGAGATGCCTTCTTTTTCAAATAAAGATAGCAAGAGAACGAATTAAAATTGATAATAGAAGTAAATTAGAAAGTTGCTTAAAATTGCATGCTGTATCTGAACCATGAAAGAAAAAATTTGGGTTCAGTGTCCCTTTAAAGAGGCATTCTAATGCAATTTAACCCAGGCAAACTTGCTAAATACATTTTCAAATATGTACTCTAGTGCCACTTCAATTGAGGATACAGCTTGTAAGTACATAACAATCAGGCATATCTGCGTATGCATACCTCACAAATCTCCCAGAGGTTTTTCAGGACAGGGAGGCCAAAGGGAATTGTGGGTCTTTGTGTACCAGAGTTTGTGAGTGGAGATACAACAGAATAGACTGGGACGTGGGTGTGTTTTGAGTGGCACTGGGTGTGCAGCCGCTGGAGCTACAGTAGATCTTGTGTCATGGAAATTTGTCATGATGGAGGAAGATATGTGAGGGACAGCAGGTAGACCTCCAAACCTGGGACAATCCTGTAATATCCAGGACGGTTGGGCAGTATGTATATGCTCAAGTCACTCGCTGTATCCTCATCTGGATTAGAATGGGGTTGTTCTAGGAGGGCAACTTAGATTTCAGTACATAGTAAAAGAATGGAATTTGTTTAAAAAAATGTTTTAACAACATAGAATATTTTATTATTTACACTAGAATTTGACTTTACAATTCTAAGGGACGTTTGTCCAAATAGGTTCATAATCACTGTGACTGATATGTACATGTTTGATGTATGTAACTGAGCACACTGGTAATATACTGTAGGCTCCATGTACTAAGCAGCGAACACTCATTCGTTAGAGTCTTCTTACCTCAAGTTAAGAGCTTGTTAACCCCCCACCTCTTGCAATTGGAGAAAAATCACCTAAACACATTCATTCAGGGCAATTGACAGATCCTGCTCTTGCTCGATTGGTTGCAAGAAAGCAGGGGGCGGAGTTGCACCAGGCTATCATTCTCCTGTAGTAACTGGAAACCTTGTCCGCCCATCTTGTACTACATTGAGCCCCAGAGGCGTAACTAGAAACCTAAGGGCCCTGGTGCAAGAATCCAAGAAGCCCCCCCCCCACACACACACACACACACAGTTATAGGGTGAGAGGTCATGTAATAGGGCAGTAATAAGTACATGACAGTTATAGAGTGAGGGGTCATTTAATAGGGCAGTAATAAGTACAGGACAGTTATAGGGTGAGAGATCATGTAATAGGGCAGTAATAAGTACAGGACAGTTATACGGTGAGAGGTCATGTAATAGGGCAGTAATAAGTACAGGACAGTTATAGGGTGAGGGGTCATGTAATAGGGCAGCAATAAGTACAGGACAGTTATAGGGTGAGAGGTCATGTAATAGGGCAACGATAGGTACAGGACAGTTATAGAGTGAGGCATCATGTTCTAGGGCAGTAATAAGTACAGGACAGTTATAGGGTGAGGAGTCATGTAATAGGGCAACGATAGGTACAGGGCTGTTATAGGGTGAGGGGTCATGTAATAGGGCAGTAATAAGTACAGGACAGTTATAGGGTAAGGAGTCATGTAATAGGGCAGTGATAAGTACAGGACAGTTATAGGGTGAGAGGTTATGTAATAGAGCAGTGATAGGTACAGGGCTGTTATAGGGTGAGGAGTCATGTAATAGGGCAGTAATAAGTACAGGACAGTTATAGGGTGAGGGGTCATGTAATAGGGCAACGATAGGTACAGGGCTGTTATAGGGTGAGGGGTCATGTAATAGGGCAACGATAGGTACAGGGCTGTTATAGGGTAAGGAGTCATGTAATAGGGCAGTGATAAGTACAGGACAGTTATAGGGTGAGAGGTCATGTAATAGGGCAGTGATAAGTACAGGACAGTTATAGGGTGAGGAGTCATGTAATAGGGCAGTAATAAGTACAGGACAGTTATAGGGTGAGAGGTCATGTAATAGGGCAGTAATAAGTACAGGACAGTTATAGGGTGAGGGGTCATGTTTTAGGGCCGTAATAAATACAGGACAGTTATAGGGTGAGGGGTCATGTTCTAGGGCAGTAATAAGTACAGGACAGTTATAGGGTGAGGAGTCATGTAATAGGGCAACGATAGGTACAGGGATGTTATAGGGTGAGGGGTCATGTAATAGGGCAGTAATAAGTACAGGACAGTTATAGAGTGAGGGGTCATGTAATAGGGCAGTAATAAGTACAGGACAGTTATAGGGTGAGGGGTCATGTAATAGGGCAGTAATAAGTACAGGACAGTTATAGGGTGAGGGGTCATGTAATAGGGCAACGATAGGTACAGGACAGTTATAGGGTGAGGGGTCATGTAATAGGGCAGTAATAAGTACATGACAGTTATAGGGTGAGAGGTCATGTAATAGGGCAGTAATAAGTACAGGACAGTTATAGGGTGAGGGGTCATGTAATAGGGAAGTGATAAGTACAGGACAGTTATAGGGTGAGGGGTCATGTAATAGGGCAACAATAGGTACAGGACAGTTATAGAGTGAAGCGTCATGTTCTAGGGCAGTGATAAGTACAGGACAGTTATAGGGTGAGGGGTCATGTAATAGGGCAACAATAGGTACAGGACAGTTATAGAGTGAAGCGTCATGTTCTAGGGCAGTGATAGGTACAGGGCAGTTATAGGGTGAGGGGTCATGTAATAGGGCAGTAATAAGTACAGGACAGTTATAGGGTGAGGGGTCATGTAATAGGGCAGTAATAAGTACAGGACAGTTATAGGGTGAGGGGTCATGTAATAGGGCAACAATAGGTACAGGACAGTTATAGGGTGAGGGGTCATGTAATAGGGCAGTAATAATTACATGACAGTTATAGGGTGAGAGGTCATGTAATAGGGCAGTAATAAGTACAGGACAGTTATAGAGTGAAGCGTCATGTAATAGGGCAGTGATAGGTACAGGACAGTTATAGGGTGAGGGGTCATGTAATAGGGCAGTAATAAGTAGAGGACAGTTATAGGGTGAGGGGTCATGTAATAGGGCAGTAATAAGTACAGGATAGTTATAGGGTGAGGGGTCATTTAATAGGGCAACGATAGGTACAGGACAGTTATAGGGTGAGGGGTCATGTAATAGGGCAGTAATAAGTACATGACAGTTATAGGGTGAGAGGTCATGTAATAGGGCAGTAATAAGTACAGGACAGTTATAGGGTGAGGGGTCATGTAATAGGGCAGTGATAAGTACAGGATAGTTATAGGGTGAGGGGTCATGTAATAGGGCAGTGATAAGTACAGGACAGTTATAGGGTGAGGGGTCATGTAATAGGGCAACAATAGGTACAGGACAGTTATAGAGTGAAGCGTCATGTTCTAGGGCAGTGATAGGTACAGGGCAGTTATAGGGTGAGGGGTCATGTAATAGGGCAGTGATAGGTACAGGGCAGTTATAGGGTGAGAGGTTATGTAATAGAGCAGTGATAGGTAAAGGGCAGTTATAGGGTGATGGGTCATGTAATAGGGCAGTAATAAGTACAGGACAGTTATAGGGTGAGGGGTCATGTAATAGGGCAACAATAGGTACAGGACAGTTATAGAGTGAAGCGTCATGTTCTAGGGCAGTGATAGGTACAGGGCAGTTATAGGGTGAGAGGTTATGTAATAGAGCAGTGATAGGTACAGGGCAGTTATAGGGTGATGGGTCATGTAATAGGGCAGTGATAGGTACAGGGCAGGGCAGTTATAGGGTGAGGGGTCATGTAATAGGGCAGTAATAAGTACAGGACAGTTATAGGGTGAGGGGTCATGTAATAGGGCAGTAATAAGTAAAGGACAGTCATAGGGTGAGGGGTCATGTAATAAGGCAGTAATAAGTACAGGACAGTTATAGACTGAGGGGTCATGTAATAGGGCAGTGATAGGTACAGGACAGTTATAGAGTGAGGCGTCATGTTCTAGGGCAGTGATAGGTACAGGGCAGTTATAGGGTGAGGGGTCATGTAACAGGGCAGTGATAGGTACAGGGCAGGGCAGTTATAGGGTGAGAGGTCATGTTATAGGGCAGTAATAAGTACAGGACAGTTATAGGGTGAGCGGTCATGTAATAGGGCAACTATAGGTACAGGACAGTTATAGAGTGAGGCGTCATGTTCTAGGGCAGTGATAGGTACAGGGCAGTTATAGGGTGTGGGGTCATGTAATAGGTCAGTGATAGGTACAGGGCAGTTATAGGGTGAGCGGTCATGTAATAGGGCAACGATAGGTACAGGACAGTTATAGAGTGAGGCGTCATGTTCTAGGGCAGTGATAGGTACAGGGCAGTTATAGGGTGTGGGGTCATTAATAGGGCAGTGATAGGTACAGGGCAGTTATAGGGTGAGGAGTCATGTAATAGGGCAGTAATAGGAAATATACCTGTCTTCAGTCGCGATGCCAGTGGCTTATGTTGTTTTACACAGATTGTTTTGCATTTACAAGCCTATCACTGTGCTTTATACAGGTCATGTGTATTATTGTATTTACAGATCGCCCTCTTAACATATACAAAGGGTTTAACACAGGTTATGTTTGCGGCACTGTGCTACCTGCTGTTATACAAAGGGCTGTCTGCAGGTTCTATCAGTATGGGCTTCTGAGGGAAATATGCAGGCAGCGGTCATGTTTACATTTGAACTGAGCTCAATTGCTCAGTGCAATGCAGACCTGCAATTTAGTTCTAATTGATAGTAAACAATAACCAATAGGATTGAGATTGCATTCTATTGGCTGATTGGTGGTCGTTAATTTCCCTATAGCGCTCAAAACTCGTAATCTAGCTGATTAAGAACTAAGTTGCAGGTCTGCGTTGCACTGAGCAATTGAGCTCAGTTAATGGTTTCACACACTAAATCACGGTGCCATAAGCCATTAGTTATAGCAGTTTCCTGCACTGCACCAGTAAAGTATGGGTGTTGTTACTTTACTGTACATGTCAGGCAGGCCCTCCCACTTGACTCACCGTGACCGTCTCTAGTCGCCCTCAGGCCCCTCATCGCTCAGCTTGCTGCCTCCGCACGGTTGTACCGCTCTTTCTCACTGACAGAGAGTGGGCACAGTCTGAACGTGCACACTGTGGCAACCAGGTCAACGTTGTGCTTAATTAAAGGGCCCGGTCGTAGTAGCGACCGCTGCACCCCCAGGTAGTTCTGCCCCTGTTAAGCCATATGAGTGCACATATGCACTTTTTAACATGCTATACCAACTTTTACTAAAATGTTAAAGCAATTTATTAGTATGTTTAATTTTAGCCCCTGTAAAAAGATAGCAATATATGCTGATATAAATAAACAATGTTTCTAACCATTCATCTTAAAATGTTAATTCTATCTAGCAAACACTTACTGTAAAAAAAATAATACTTAAAGGGACACTGAATGAACCCAAATTTATTCTTTCGTGATTCAGATAGAGCATGAAATTTTAAGCAACTTTCTAATTTTCTCCTGTTATCAAATTTTCTTTATTCTCTTGGTATCTTTATTTGAAAAGCAAGAATGTAAGTTTAGATGCCGGCCCATTTTTGGTGAACAACCTGGGTTGTCCTTGCTGATTGGTGGATAAATTCATCCGCCAATAAAAAAAAAGTGCTGTCCAGAGTCCTGAACCAAAAAAAAAAAAAAAAAAAAAAATGTTTAGATGCCTTCTTTTTCAAATAAAGATAGCAAGAGAACAAAGAAAAATATATAATAGGAGTAAATTAGAAAGTTGCTTAAAATTGCATGCTCTATCTGAATCACAAAAGAAAAAAATTGGGTTCAGTGTCCCTTTAAGTAATATTAGCATTGCAAATGAATTATAATGAAATAATTACATTTTATAATTATCCTCTTTAAAGATTGTGCAACAATTTTGAAGTAGTTTGGATACTAACTGTTCCTGCACTAAGTAAAATTATTTTATTTGTTTTTATGCTTGGGAGATGTATTGCTGTCTGCCAAGAAAGCAATGAGAGATCGGCTTATCAACCAGTGAGCAATCAGGCCTTAACCCCTTAATGACCGACAACGTAAGCCGTACGTCCTCACAAAAAATACCCTTAACGACCGAGGACGTATAGCGTACGTCATCGGTCTTGGAAAGCAGTGGAAGCGATCCTGATCGCTTCCAGCTGCTTTCCAGTTATTGCAGCGATGCCTCGATATCAAGGCATCCTGCAATAACATTTCTTACCCCTCCGATGCAGAGAGAGGCACTCTGTGGCCCTCTCGGCACCGGGCATCGATGGCCGGTATCGTTGGTGGGTGGGAGCCGGTGTGGGCGGCCATCGATGGCTTAGATCAGTAAGAGGGGGGCGGGATCGGGGGCGGGGTCGCCGGGGGGAAGCACGGACGCACGTGCATGCACGAGAGGCGGCGGGCAGGCGCCTGCATGGGGAGGGAGTGGTTGGGAAATGCTACATTACAGAAAATATGTTTGGCAAAAGTGGGAGAGTGGGGGGAGGGAAGTGCAGTAAAACCATATAAAAACGGATCTGGAAGGGGGTGAGGGGTTAGTCTTTGTGGGGAAAGCTACACTGCAGAAATTTTTATTTATAAAAAAAACTTTTTTTTGGAAACTGACAGATATCAGTGTTCCAATGTAACTAGCGCTAATTTTGAAAAAAGTGGTTTGGAAATAGCAAAGTGATACTTGTATTTATTGCCCTATAACTTGCAAAAAAAGCAAATAACATGTAAACATTGGGTATTTCTAAACTCAGGACAAAATTTAGAAACTATTTAGCATTGGTGCTTTTTGGTGTTTGTAGATGTGTAACAGATTTTGGGGGTCAAATTTAAAAAAAGTGTTTTTTTTCCATTTTTTCCTCATATTTTATAAAAAACATTTATAGTAAATTATAAGAAATGATGAAAATAATGGTATCTTTAGAAAGTCCATTTAATGGCAAGAAAAACGGTATATAATATGTGTGGCTACAGTAAATGAGTAAGAGGAAAATTACAGCTAAACACAAACACTGCAAAAACGTAAAAATAGCCTTGGTCCCAGATGGACAGAAAATGGAAAAGTGCTGTGGTCATTAAGGAGTTAAAGGGACATGAAACCCAAATTTTTTCTTTCATGATTTAGAAAGAGCATGCAATTTTTAACAACTTTCTAATTTACTTCTATTATCTAAATTGCTTCATTTTCTTTATATTCTTTGCTGTAAAAGAATATCTATATATGCTCAGTAGCTGCTGATTGGTGCCCTGCCCCTAGGGGGTAGGCCGGCCAGGAGAACTCGGAAACACCCCTAGTAGCATCTCCACCCGAGCAGCTTTGCTGTTGTAGTCTAGATCGGGCCGCTGACCTCTTCAGTCCGGGGTTATACTTAGCGCCTCGTTTGCCGCCATCTATCTGAGTTTGTTGGTTCAGTTATTTATATATAGATACATCTATATATGGTTAATAAAAGGGGACCAGTGATGGTCTGTTTATACCCAAAATAAAGTGTCTGTGTCTGTGTCTGATGTATGGGAAAGGGTAGAGGGGGGTTACCTGGAAGTTTAAGTTGAAGTTCCCCGCCCCTTTCCTCAAGTTCGGGGAAGGTTCCTCTGGGAAGGAGCTGGTAAGCCTTTAGCAAAAAAAATACATCTGTGCCATACAGAGGAAACAAAATAAAAAATTACAAGAATTGACAGCACAGGTAAACTCATACACTTCCAATGACTATGAGCACATTAATGTAAGCAAAAATATTAGCATAACTCTTTTTATATATCCTTACATCTATGTTAATTAAATATGAGTTACATGGCAAAAATATAACTTAAAATGGAAGTGTCCTGGCAACGATATACCTCTTTTATATATCCTTACATCTATGTTAATTAACCCCTTCATACTGGGGTGCAAGTGTTTAGATTTGAATGAAGTTCCGATGTAAACACCTGCTGTAAAAATGAAATCACATGATTGCCGATGTGATCACACCCCTCAGTCTGATTCTTGATTGCTTCAAAGGGGGAGGCTGCAGGACACCATAAGGTAGGGCATTCCATGTCATCCCAACAGCAGCATGGAACATCCTAATGGCGTGAAGAGGTTAAATATGAGGTACATGACAAAATATAACTCAACGTACAGAAGTGTCCTGGCAAGATATACCTCTTGGTGCAGGACTCCTATGACTAGTTGCAGCCTCTCTTGGGTGGCTTTCATTTCATATATCACAAATAGGTAGGAGGTAAGTTATCTGGAGGAGGCCACTTTTGGTTTGCAGACTGACTTTTAACATAATTTATACTGTAAAACATGGGACATTTATCTCATAAGTTATGATGTTGTATATATTATATGGTGATGATTACTATCCAGATATATCTCTATCTTAGTTTCAAGGCCCATAAAAGTTTACAGAAAGACAGTCTACATTCTAAACGGGGCTACCAAAGTCTAAATGGTCATTGTATAGACATAAAGCAACCTATTGCAACTCTAAAGGGTAATCAAATATAAAAGCCACCTATGATAGTATAATTAGAGGTAGAATAACCAGTTATTTCCAGCCCAAAACAGACAGGCACCTCAGAAGAATCATGTGAGAAAAAAACAGCTCTGGAATACAATAAGCCATTAGCCTAATCCAGTAATAAGTAGACTTGTGCAACTTCGAAAAATTTGTTTCGGTTCGGATTGATTCGGATCGATTCGAATTTCGGTTCGGATCTATTCGAATTCGGAAAATTTCGAATTAATTCGTTTCGGATTCATTCGGATTCTTTTGGTTTCGGAAAAAATTCGGTTCGGTTCGATTCGATTCGAATCGATTCGGAAATTCGGAATTTCGGGGGGATGTGCTGTGTATTACACTAGTATTATGTACTATATATTAGGTTTAACCCATAGCAGAGTGATAAAACCTAATATACTGTACAATACTAGTGTAATACACGGCCATCCAAATCTACCGAATACATCCGAATCGATTCGGATGTATTCAAATTGATTTGGATATATTCGATTAGATTCGGATTTATTCGGTAGATTCGGCAGTATTTAAATTTGGAAATTCGAATCGATCCGAATCTCCAAATTTTTCGAATTTCTGAATCGATCCGAAACGAATCGCACATGTCTAGTAATAAGAATATTATTTGTTAACTTCAACATGTCTTATGTATGCTGTACTGATAAACACATGCATGAGAGCTGCAGAAATATAGCATAGAACAAACTTAGTTACATATGTAAACTTTATCCAACATTGCTCAGGTGTTAATAAAGTGGAGGCTGCAATACATTTTATAAATAAAGTGTGCTTTAAAGTTTATACTAATATGAATAAAAATAATTGAGATTAATCCACTTTAAATCTGTTAGATGAGGTAAATTTCTTGTTTTGTCTTTTGCCCTTCCTCATCTTTCCCTCCCTCATTTTCTTTCCTGAGCATTGAATATTGAAAGATGCCGTCTAAACCCAACCAAAACCCAACCAAGGCTAGTCTATGGGTTAATAAGTTCTTCTTGAACTCATACAAGTACCATATATTTATAATGCAACCTGAACTGATACTAGGTTGCCCTTTCACCAGTAAACATAGAAGTGCCTTTACATATGGTGGGGTGTTGCAGTATTAAATAAAAGCCGCTTCCAAAGTTAATAGAACATATTGGGTACTTAGCTAAACTAGCTGGGAAGCCAAGTGGATGTATTATTAGTGGGCAAGTAAAATTATATAGTCACTACGTATTATTGCTTAAGGTTTTTCACATTGGATGCACATTCTAAAGCAGGCTAACCAAAACAATACAACAAAATAATACATTTCTCCCTAAATAATATACTTTCCATGTTCAATAGAATTGGATATCAAAAGCATATACAAAACAGCAGTTTAAAACAACTAAGGCAGGAAATATTAAGTCCAAGCCTAAATATCTCATATTCTACTAATTATTATTATACAAATGTAACCTACACCAGATCTGATAAATAGCATCAAGAGGCAGTACCTGTTGGTATGCCCTCCATTTTTTTTTTCAATTTTCAATCTTTATTGAAGGAAATAAAAACACACAAAATATAACAATGAAACAAGAGACATAAATAGGACTCTATACAAAGAGAAAAGGAAAACAAACAAAGAAAACATATCCATGGGTCATCTCAATGTTAACACTAATCTATGATAGCATACACCATTAAATGGAAGTCAAGAGCATTTCCATCATCAACCTTATGCACAGACTTCCTAGAAAATTAGATTGACCTAGTGTATTCTATACAGATAAAAAGGATTCAGCAACAATCATCTATCCTCTTTATTTTTAAAATAATGGTATTTTTCCAGATAGTGTGTGACTTGTGACCTCCAGTCTGCCACGTTGGGAACTGAAATGTTTTTCCACATTTTTGGTATAAGTTGCTTTGCATATGCTCTTCATCTTAAGCAACTTCTTTAGGGGTCCAGGGCAATGGGCAATGAGAAAAGACCTCTGTCTCTCCACCTGTTTTAGTTTCTCTGAGGGTTCAGAGCAATTGACGAGGAGTAAGGGTTTCTGAGTCTAAAAAAAGAAGACCTATTTTATTTACTGCAGTATGTTCTTAGAGTATAATTTGTACTTGAAAGTAAGAAGCACGCCAGATGTGTTTGGCACTTATACGCTGTGTGAGCCTCTCTCCCTCAAACACTCCTACCACCTCCCATGTGTAATAAATTATATTGACAGAGTAGAGCTTCAATTGGGACATGAAGACCCAATTTTTCTTTCGGGTTCAGATAGATAGAACATACAGGGCTAGGTTACAAGTGGCGTGGTATTTTTTCGCAATCAAGAAAACTCTGCTAGAGTTAAGCTTTTTGCTCTAGTTAGGTTGCGTTCGTATTACAAGTTCCAAAAAAACACAAACAACATAGCATATTCGCATTAGAAAATGTGAAATATTTACAGCAAATACTTAGTTCAAATCTTTATTATATATGAATATTGCATACATATGTTTTTATATCTTTTCATCTACTTAATGGCAGAGGGCTCTAATTCACTTATATATATAAATCTCTATATGTGTGTTCATATATATTTATATGTTCATATGTGTATATATGTCTGTCAATGCATATATACACATATAAATACATTAATATATGTGTACATATATATAGACATATCTATATACATACAAATATATCTTTAGCAATGTATCTGCATGTATCTCTATGTAAAAGTACTTTGGCGGCATCTGAGATCGTATATCTTTGAGCCCTTATAACTTTTTTGTGCAATATATTTTTCAAATAATGTTTATTAGACAGTGTTAATATGAATTTAACTGTACTTTTTAACGTATTTTTTAAGTATATTGTTCAATGTTTTTTTTTTGGAAAACAGTTAACCACAGTGCTGAGATCGCGGTAAGGATTGAAGCGTAACTGGCGATTGCGCTAGAGCAATATCGATTTCGGTCAACTTGTAATATCAGTGCAATTAAAAAGGCTTGAGAAAGACGATATCGCTTGCGCAAAACAGCCAAATGCCCTTTTCAAGGCACTTTTTAGATTTTTTTTTTTTAGATATTTTTTATTTGGGGGGGGTTATTTTTTAAGAAAAAGATCTTGATCATTTGAGGGCAATGCCCTACAAAAGGTCATTTTAAGGGCTATTTGAAGCTCAGTTTTTTTTATTTTGGGGTATTACAATAGGCATAACTCCTTTTTTTATTTTTGGTAGTTTGTTATTTTTTGTAATGTTAGTTTTTTTTTAGTAATGTTAGTTTTTTTTTTTTTTTTTTAAAGTAATGCAGACGACGCCGGTTTTTACACGGTTTTGTTATCCAATATAAAGCACCACATATAAATGCGGCACATATATATTTCACCCATCTCCCGCAATTTTTACTCCCATAGGCTAACAAGGGACTGCGTCGCAAATCGGTATCCAATATTCAGCACAAGGACTTACGTGGTGAAAATGGAGAAATCTTACTCCATTTTCACCTCGTCACAAAAAGGCAGCCGCAACAAGCCTTGCGCTGAGAACGGGAGCACTGTAACTCCTGAAACTGCCTGCAAAAATAAACTTACACCTAACGCATGCACAATATCTATCTACCTGTCAACCACCAACCCCCACCGCAATAACTAATAAAGTGTATTTACCACTATATCCGCCATCAAACCCAGACCACAACTAAAAATAAAGTATTAACCCCTAAATCTGCCAACCCCAACATCGCAAACTACCTATTAAAGTATTAACCCCTAAACAGCCAAAGCCCACAACGCAAATAAATAATTAAATTACTAAGCCCCCTAACCTAACACCCCCTAAATGAACCCAAATTACCTAAATTACAAAATACTAAAGTTACTATTAAAATAAAAAAACCTAACATTACTTTAAAAATAAAAAAACTAATAAATTAAAGGGACAGTCTAGTCAAAATAAAAATTCTGACTGTCCCTTTAAGATACACTTACAGAAAATAAAAATATCTAAGATTACACAAAAAAAACTAAATTATCAAGATTTAAAAAATTATACCTAATCCCTATGAAAATAAAAAAGCCCCCCCCCATATAAAATCACCCCCTAATCTAATGCTAAACTACCATAAGCCCTTAAAAGGGCTTTTTGCAGGGCATTGCCCCAAGATAAACAGCTCTTTTACATTCAAAATATACAAAGTACTCCCTAACAGTAAACCCCCCACCCACCAAACCCCCCAAAATAAAATAAACTAACACTAAAAAACATAAACTACCCATTGCCCTGAAAAAGGCATTTGTTTGGGCATTGCCCTTAAAAGGGCACTTAGCTCTTTTTACAAAGTGCCCACCCTAATCTAAATATAAAAAAACACATAGGTCTAACCCCCAGGTTGGTGCTCACCGTTCCTGAAGTCCAGCAGAGAAGGTCCTTTCCCAAGTGGTGAAGTCTTCTTCCAAGTGGCAACCTCTTCTTTCTTCTTCCAGGAACAATTTGGCATGGAGCGGAGGACGGAGCTGAAGACTGATGACCGCGGAGCAGAAGACCGGCGACCCTAGAACTTAAGACCGGAGACCCTGGAACTGAAGACCAGAGACCGCTGAGCCATGGAGCATGGAGTATCCTCTTAGTACGATCGCCGCTGTACACTGAATAGTAAATTCAAGCTCGCCGGTCTTCAGCTCCGCCCTCCACTCCGCGCCGGATTGTTCCTGGAAGGAGAAAGAAGAGGTCGCCACTTGGAAGAAGACTTCACCGCACGGGACAGGACCTTCTCCGCTAGACTTCAGGAACGGTGAGTACCAACCAGGGGGTTAGACTTAGTTTAGTTTTTTTATTTTATTTGGGGGGGGGGTTTATTTAGATTAGGGTTGGCACTTTGTAAAAGAGCTAAATGACCTTTTAAGGGCAATGCCCAAACAAATGCCTTTTTCAGGGCAATGGGTAGTTTAGGTTTTTTAGTGTTAGGTTCTTTTATTTTGGGTGGTTTGGTGGGTGGGGGGGTTTACTGTTAGGGAGGAATTTGTGTATTTTG